>NC_042970.1:67036765-67344964 GCF_901001165.1 Salmo trutta | reverse complement strand
CCCCTCTCGCTCTCTCTCTCGCTCGCTCTCCCTCTCTCTCTCTCGCTCTCTCTCGCTCGCTCTCCCCTCTCTCTCTCGCTCGCTCGCTCTCCCCTCTCTCTCTCTCGCTCGCTCGCTCTCCCCTCTCTCTCTCTCGCTCGCTCGCTCTCTCTCTCTCTCTCTCTCGCTCGCTCGCTCCCTCTCTCTCTCTCGCTCGCTCGCTCTCCCCTCTCTCTCTCTCGCTCGCTCGCTCTTCCCTCTCTCTCTCTCTCGCTCGCTCGCTCTCCCTCTCTCCGCTCGCTCTCCCCTCTCTCTCTCTCTCTCCCGCTCTCCCCTCTCTCTCTCTCTCGCTCGCTCTCCCCTCTCTCTCTCTCTCTCTCTCTCTCTCTTCGCTCGCTCTCCCTCTCTCTCTCTCTTCTCTTCTCGCTCTCCCTCTTCTCTCTCTCCCTATCTCTCTCTCTCTCTCTCTCGCTCGCTCGCTCGCTCCCCTCTCTCTCTCTCTCTCTCGCTCGCTCGCGCTCTCCCCTCTCTCTCTCGCTCTCTCTCTCTCTCTCTCGCTCGCTCTCCCCTCTCTCTCTCTCTCTCTCGCTCTCCCCTCTCTCTCTCTCTCTCTCTCGCTCGCTCTCCCCTCTCTCTCTCTCTCTCGCTCGCTCTCCCCTCTCTCTCTCTCTCTCGCTCGCTCTCCCCTCTCTCTCTCTCTCGCTCGCTCTCCCCTCTCTCTCTCTCGCTCGCTCTCCCCTCTCTCTCTCTCTCGCTCGCTCTCCCCTCTCTCTCTCTCTCGCTCGCTCTCCCCTCTCTCTCTCTCTCGCTCGCTCTCCCCTCTCTCTCTCTCGCTCGCTCTCCCCTCTCTCTCTCTCTCGCTCGCTCTCCCCTCTCTCTCTCTCTCGCTCGCTCTCCCCTCTCTCTCTCTCTCTCTCTCGCTCGCTCTCCCCTCTCTCTCTCTCTCGCTCACTCTCCCCTCCAGCCCCTAGTGGCCTCATTAGCCCAGACTCTGCCAGGGAACCAAGAGGAAACTACCTCTCCTCTCTGGTTTTAAACCCTCCTGTGCCCACTCTCACTCCTTTTCTCTCTCTGTCTCTCCATTTCTGGAAAACTAACCAGAATCTTTTGATCCAGGAGACCGGAACTCAGAACTTCCTGAAAGGGGAAAGAGGGTCTATTTTGAGGACAAAGGGGATTAAATGTGCGTTTACTGCTTGTGGTGCGTCACCGTGAGGTTTGGCTGGAGATAATGTGGTGGATTGGCGGTGTTGAATGAATGGGAGAATAATGGCGTCCGGTTCGGCCCCATTCGTATGGCTCTCTGCTGCATTTCACAGCTAGCTCCAAGGCTACGCTATTGCTCATGATGTTGGCTACAGGCACTTTATCCTTTTTGGTGCACCGTGTCTCTTTCTTTCTCTTCATACATACTCTCTCTCCACTCTCTCTCTCTTCCTTTGCCACTGTCAAACCCTCCCCCATTCCCCCTCTCCCTGTCACCCTGGCTTTCATAGGGAGAGAAAGGCGGTGTCTAACTTTTGGCTACCTGCCCATGTTCCCCATGTGAGCTGCCTGCTAGCAGCATCCTCATTATCAGCAGCAGCCTGATCTCCTGGTAGTTGTTTCCCCGGCAGGGCAACTAGCATCACTGTCGCCTCGTCTTATTCTGAGTAGTAGACTAATGCTCTATGATAGGAAGCTGAGCTGGTATGTGAAGCGTTTTTGTTGATGCAGATAGATGTAGTGTGCGTGCTCTCACAGCACTGCATCTTTGGTGCCAGGGAGCCGCAGCAGAACCAAAGAATAGAAGCCCTTTTGTTTTTATTTCTGACGCCACTGTTCATTCGGCGAGCACAATCGTACCCACTGCCCTCCTAATTGGGACCAGAATGGAAGCAGCTAGACTTACTGACGGTTGAACGCAAACAGAGACGGAGTAGAACTGTCCCCTTTTTTCCTTGTTGTTTTGGGATTGTCCCCCGTTTCTCTCTCTCTCTCTCACACACACACACCTTTTTCCCCAAAGCAGGAAGACTTCTCACTAATCTATTGGAATGCCTACCAGAAATAAGGTCGTACAGAGTTGTAAGGAAAAGAGTGGGCAAGGTTGAGTAGACCTAAGAGACGTGACACACACACACACACACACAAACACACAGTGACTCACACGCACACACTACGCAGCCAGCCTCAATTTCTTGGCATCGTGTCAAGTAAGCAGTTGCGATGCTTTGCAGCGAGCAGTAGCAGACATATTGAATGGAGGAGGATGGCGATGGCTGCCGCGTCTCCCCGCTCTGCGTAGCGCCTCACAGCATGGTGTTGCAGCACCACCTCTCTTCAGGTATTTTTCCGCTCTACCCCTGACCCCGTTTACAGCTGCCGTCAGCTCTTTTATCTCTTTCTCTCTCTCTCTCTATTCCGGGGTTTTTATTTTGTTTTTCTCGTAGAGTTGTTCGTGACAGGCAGTGACGGGGAAAAATAGGGCTGAGCTGCACGCTGTTCTGTGTAGTATATGATTGATTTATCATGCAACCTATTTTTATGCCCCTTCAGAGAAAATGTGTGCGAGAGAGAGAGCGGGGGAGCGACTAAATGAAAGGGAGAAAGCAGAGGGCAGAGCGAGACGTTCTTGCTGCAGGCAGCAGCCTCTGAGCTCTTGGCTGAGTTTCAGGTCTGCCTGATAAAATGGCGTTCCTTGCTGCTCGGCGGGCTTGAAGAGACCCAGAGAGGGGGGGGGCTAGTGTGCGTCAGAACCGCTGGTGCTGTCGTTCTCTCTCTCTCTCTTTCTCTCTCTCTCCTTCCTCTCACATATAAACAAAAACCTAGCAGCCTTGCAGGTACATGGATTGACATTGTTTTGCTGATGACAACACCCACAATAAGCTTTTGCATGTTAGCGGTTAGCTAACTCTCCGATTTGACTGAAAGGCAGGCAGGCGTACGGCACCAAAACAATGGTGTTGAAACGGTGCCAAACCTACCAAAGCAAAAGCCTGCCAAGATGCTGACTCTCTCCCACACCCACACAGGGCTCTCTGTTGGAACCACTCCTAAAATATACAAATCATGCAAAACCTCTTTGGTTGTTGTGGGCGCTGGCCACTGACATAAGATGTTATGTGTACTGACTTTGATGCATTTGTTTCTCGAAGGCCATGAGGAAGTGATGGTGGTTGTGGTTCAGTTGTGGGTTTAAGATGTATTAAATAGTCCCGGTGAGTAACAATGGACAGCTATGATCAATGTCCTATGGAGATATGTGTTCCTAAGTGAACAAAGCCATAGAAAAGTTGTCCCAAATGGCACCCTAATCCCTTTTTTGTAGTGCCCTACTTTTGAACAGAGCATATAGGGTACTTGCATAAGGATCCATGGTGTGCTTACACAAGGATCACTCAGCCTAATGCACGCTGGTCTGTCACTGTGCATTGTGGGATGATGTCTTGGACGGGCAGCTCAGCTTGACCCTAGATGCCCCAGATGTTTTCTATTTGTGCCGTTTTGAGAGGGGGGGGGGGCAGAACCGAACAGCCTGCTCACTTGTTTTTTTTCTCACCAAAAATGTAGTAGGAGAAACTTTTAATGGGGAATCTTTTGCAACATTTTTGGAAGTTAGGATTTGAGATGGGAATTTTGTGGTACCTCTGTGGTTACACTTTCTAGGAAGTGTAGAGCTGATTGCAGGTTGTGTGTGTGCATGCGTAGAGCTATATAGCCTACAGTGTGTGTCTGTGCCTTTCTACACACACACACACACGACTCTTTGTGATAAGGCAGTCTGAGAAGAGGAGATAAGTATGTTGAGGGGAAAATTGCATTTGGAGGGACTCGGAGGCGTGTTGCGCAGTATCTTAAGCCTAACCACATTTCTGTCAGTCAGTGTGTCTCAAACGGAAGCTAGTCCCCCCACTATTTGACAGGATGGTGTTGACCATAGCTTTATCTGTGATGGATAAACTCCAGGCAATTATGCAAATCACAGAACGATCTGATAGAATCCAATGGACTCCAATAGCGAGCTAATAGAAGGTAAGCATCTCTATTTGAAACGAGGTGATGACCAAATACGGACCCGACTTTCACACAAACGCATATTAATAAAAAATTCTGTGACGCGTCAAAGGAAAGCCGGAGGCTATACGTTTTCTAAATGTCTAAGACAACTTTGACATTGAGAATGCTTTTGTGTCATAGATAATATAGCTAGCAATGGGATCCCTTTCTTTTTGATATGACAATTGATGAGCTTATTGGATTTGTGAATTACAAAACCAAATTGATTATAATACAGCCTTCAACAATGAGCAGTTTCATAACATAAGCAGGAGGTCCTCTTAGGTCCTCTCTGTAGATAAGACCAGTTTAGGGGTTGGCTTGGCTTTGCATGGTGGTTGGTGGATCAATACCTCCTCTCCTCTCTCCAGCAGCATTAATAAGGCCATTGATTCATTACAGCCTCATGGCATGAAATGAGCCTATTATTAGTTGTTACCGGGACTGGTTTCTCTCATCGGTGTTAGTGAGATAATTGTGTGTCTGCAGGCTGAGGCGATGTTGCACAGTGTGGGCTAGACTTACACTACCGTTCAAACGTTTGGGGTCAATTAGAAATGGCCTTGTTTTTGAAAGAAAAGCAAATTTTTTTTTGGTCCATTTTTAAAATAACATCAAATTGATCAGAAATACAGTGTTGAAATTGTTAATGTTGTAAACGGCTATTGTAGCTGGAAACGTCATTTTTTTTCCATTTTTTATGTAATATCTACATAGGCGTACAGAGGCCCATTATCAGCAACCATCACTCCTGTGTTCCAATGGCACGTTGTTTTAGCTAATCCAAGTTTAGAATTTTAAAAGGCTAATTGATCATTAGAAAACCCTTTTTGCAATTATGTTAGCACAGCTGAAAACTGTTCTGATTTTAAAGAAGCAATAAAACTGGCCTTTAGATTAGTTGAGTATCTACAGCATCAGCTTTTGTGGGTTCGATTACAGGCTCAAAATGGCCAGAAACAAATAATTTTCTTCTGGAACTCGTCAGTCTATACTTGTTCTGAGAAATGAAGGCTATTCCAAACACCGGTCTCAATGTCAGCAGTGAAGAGGTAACTCCAGGATGCTGGCCTTCTAGGCAGAGTTCCTCTGTCCAGTGTCTGTGTTTATTGGCCAGTCTGAGAGATGGCTTTTTCTTTGCTACTCTGCCTAGAAGGCCAGCATCCCGGAGTCGCCTCTTCACTGTTGATGTTGAGACTGGTGTTTTGCGGGTACTATTTAACGAAGCTGCCAGTTGAGGATTTGTGAGGCGTCTGTTTCTCAAACTATACACTCTAATGTACTTGTCCTCTTGCTCAGTTGTGCACCGGGGCCTCCCACTCCTCTTTCTATTCTGGTTAGAGCCAGTTCTGTGCTGTTCTGGTTAGAGCCAGTTCTGTGCTGTTCTGGTTAGAGCCAGTTCTGCGCTGTTCTGTGAAGGGCATAGTACACAGCGTTGTACAAGATCTTCAGTTTCTTGGCAATTTCTCACATGGAATAGCCTTCATTTCACAGAACAAGAATAGACTGATGAGAAACAAAAAAAAATGCTTTTCTAAGTCACCCCAAACTTTTTCAACGGTAGTGTATATCTTGTTTTTCTCCCTCTTTTGGTGTGAGGACATATATTAATTAAGGATATTTTTTTTTGTATTCTGATTATTATACATTTGTATGCTGTTTTATGGTTTATTTTCTTAGTTTTTTCAGTGTGCGTGAAGGAAAGAAATGTAGAATTGAAGACAGCAGAGTTTTAATGTGCGTACTCCGCAGTCTCCACAGTGTCGGAGTGTAGCTGTGTCTAGCAGCCCAGGCCTGGTAGTGCTTTGTGGGGACCTGCTAGAGCATAGGGAGTGATAGATGAGGAGCCATCTTGGTTTCATTTCGATAACTGAGCAGCTTTCCATTTGGGCTTCCCTTCACGGCCACAGCTAGGGGAGACTACATGGAGACTAATGGGCCTCTCTGTTCAGGGGGAGGGAAGGGGGGAGAGGGAGAGAGCAGGTGGGAGGGAGGGTTCCATTTCACCCACTCACATAGAGGAAGAGTAGGAAGGAAGGAGGGCTAGTGGGAGTGAAAGTAGGAGAGGGAGGGCTCCTATCTCTGTCACTCCACATCTGACTGCACCAAAGCAGGAATATATGGATATGCCATAGCTAATAGGATATGGGGCATGGTCTGCTGTACATTCTGATTATGGCAGGCGTCTGACTGGAGAACAGACCAGGAGAGCGTGACCATTGCTCTCCTCTCACTGCTGCCAAGTCGGATGGTAACAGTTTAACCAACCAAGGAGATACAGTACAATGACTTCCTCCAAGAGCTGAGGGAGTTTATTACATGGTGTTCTCTCTGTTTCTCTGTCTCTCTCTCTCTCTCTCACAAATGTTTTCTCCCTGGTTAAATAAGTACATCTTTCTTTCTTTTTCTCCTCCAGACCTGCCCTTCCAGAGTGGTCCTGGTGCCCAGTATGAGAATCCCCACTGGGGAGCCTTACCACCAGCCACCGACCGCAGCAGCACCACCACCGGTAGTAGCTGGGATCAAGTGATCATCGACGGGAGCGACACCGAGGCCTGGCCCTCCATCAGTCGCAGCAGCGTCAGCCGACCAGCAAATCCTCCAGAATGTGCCACAGCCGCTGACTGTACAAACCCAGAGACCAGCAGCAACATGAGCATGGCCGCAGGGGCTACTAGCCAGCAGGCCCACTACCCCTCCTCTCTCAAAGCTAACGTCGCTAACGTAGCTAGCATGATGCAGCCTGGCGGTGGCCAGGGAGTTGGAGCCATCGGCAGCAGGGGCTGGGGTTCTGGACCAGGCCCCATCACCATGGGCCCCACTGGGGGAGCCAAACCCGACGGCCTAGGGCCCAACATGGGTCGGAGTGGAGGAGCACCCAGCTGGAACTCCCAGCCCAGCTTTAGCCTGAACCTGAACCCCAACGCCAACCCCTCGGCCTGGCCCGTGCTGGGGCAAGAGGGGGCTGGAGGTGGCCCGAACCCCGCCTCACTACCACCCAACGGTAGCCTGGGCAACGGGAGCCTGGGAGGGGACGAGAACAGCAGCAGCAGCACCTGGGGAGGCATGATGAGCCCTGACGCCCCAAGCAGCATGGAACACCCCAACCTTAACACTGACGGACAAAACAGCCACCACACTAAGCAGCCCCTCAGCCCCATCCACGGGCTGCCCGGCTGGGGAGGCCAGTCCCCTACTGAGTCCTCCCAGCTCAACGGAGACGCAGGGAGCTCCGTCTGGGGCAACGGAGACACCAAGACATCCGCTGACTCCTCCTCCAAGAACTCAGGCTGGGACTCAGCACCCTCCGGAGGCATGTCCGGCTGGGGCCACTCTGGCAGCGGAGGAGGCGGGAGTGGCAGTGGAGAAGGAGGCTGGGGAGGAGACTGGGGGAAGCACTCCAGCGGTGGAGGAGAGGTCAAAGGAGGCTGGGATTCCTCAGATAGCCCAGCCCAGGACCAGCAGGTGAGCTCCTGGGGCCAGCCAACCCCGGCCCCGGCTAGTGAGGGTAGCGGGAGCGGTGGCAGCGAGGGGCGCTCCCATCGCAGGGAGAGGACTGGCAGCGAGGACGGAGGCCCCCCTCCCCTGCCTCGGCAGGACCTGGACCCCCGTGTGCTCTGCAACACAGGCTGGGGCCAGACGCCCGTCCGCCAGCACACCTCCTGGGAGATGGAGGAGCAGCGTGCCGCCAACGAGAAGAAGACCAGCGAGATGAGGGGAGGCGGTGGAGGGGACACTTGGAGGGGCTCCAACAGCCCCTCTTCCGGATCCCCACCGGACCCCCGGAACGGGGGAGCCAACCCCAACCTGGGACCATCTCAGAGGCCAGGCTCAGGGGGCTCCGGAGGCAAGAGCGAGGGCCCCTCAGGCTGGGGAGGTCCTCCACCCTCAGGCTGGGGGGAGCAGCCTGTCAACAAGGCCCCCAACGGTTCCGTCAGTGGCTGGGGGGACCCCATGGCCCAAGGCCCCAACACCACAAACAATGGTCCAAAGAGTGGAGGTCAATCCTGGGGTGTCCCTGAGAAGTCCTCCCCTACCTGGGACGACGGGCCAGCCAAGACCCAGCAGAACCAGAGCTGGGGAGAGGGGCCCAAGTCGTCCTCCCATGGCTGGGGTTCCGGCCATGGAAGTGGCAGCAATGGCTCCAATGGATCCAACGGCTCCAACGGTGGAGAGTGGAGAGAACCGGCCGAGGTGAAGAAGAATGGGTCCTCCAGCCACATGTGGGAAGGAGAAGGAGGAAATGGACGAGGAGAAGGAGGAAATGGACGAGGAGATGGAGGAAATGGACGAGGAGAAGGGGGAAATGGACGAGGAGGAGGAGGGTGGAAGGACAGCCCCAGAGGGGGTGGAGGAAATGGGAGCGGCTGGGGGTCGAAGCCTGCCCCTGCTGTTGGAGTTGGTGGCTGGGGGGAGACCCAGACCCAGCACCCCAACGGCCCAGCACCAGGATGGGGCTCCAAGCCCCAGGAAAGCCCCAACGGCCCATCACCAGGATGGGGCTTCAAGCCCCAGGAAGGCCCCAACGGCCCATCACCAGGATGGGGCTCCAAGCCCCAGGAAGGCCCCAACGGCCCAGCACCAGGATGGGGCTCCAAGCCCCAGGAAGGCCCCAGCGGCCCAGCACCAGGATGGGGCTCCAAGCCCCAGGAAGGCCCCAGCGGCCCAGCACCAGGATGGGGCTCCAAGCCCCAGGAAAGCCCCAACGGTCCTTCGCCAGGATGGGGCTCCAAGCCCCAGGAAAGCCCCAACGGTCCTTCGCCAGGATGGGGCTCCAAGCCTCAAGAAAGCCCCAACTGCAATAGTGGAGGAGGTGGACCAGGAGGAAGCAGCATGGGGTCCTGGGGCGGCCCTGCATCTGTAAGGCAGAGTTCCAACCCCGGCTGGGGCCCGGGGAGCTCCGGAGCCAAACCCGACCCAGCGATGGAGCCCACCGGCTGGGAGGAACCCTCTCCTCCCTCCATCCGCCGCAAGATGGAGATCGATGACGGCACGTCCACCTGGGGAGACCCCAGCGCCTACAACAAGACCGTGAATATGTGGGACCGCAACAACCCCACTGGAGGTAACGGTAACCAAGGCAACAACCCCACCCAGCCGCCAACCAGCAAGAGTAGCGGAGGCTTGACCGTCAACAACAGCCACAACAACCACTCCTCCGTCCCCCCTAGCAACAACAATCACCACCACATGAACCACCACCACCTGCACCACGGACAGCCCCCGCCACACAGCCAGCACCACGGCAACAACAATGGATCCGCCAACACCGCCGCCTCGCACCAGGGCGGAGGACCCCAGGGCAGACCACCTATGGCCAACCCAGGTAAGAAACGGACCCCATTCGCTGTCTGAAATGTCTGTTAAACTGGTTATTATGCACCGCTGTAATGTATTGTGGTATTAGCCCTGTGATTAACCTATACTGGAAAAACTGCAAGTAAGAGACTTATGTCGTATGTCTAAGGAAATATCCAACGTTCAAGTATATATTTTGGCATTGAATATTAGTGCAGTGCGATTTAACCGAAATGTTTTATTAATCATTTTTAAACAACTAATTGAGCGATTATGGCTCAATTATTTAAATTCCATTTTTGGGGGGGGGTTTTCTGTAAGCTCAATGCGCACACAGCACAGTTTCTTTAGATATGGAACCGATGAAGCCCGACCTGTGCGACGTGGTAGGGAGTTACCATGTGGTAATTACCTACAATGACCATAATCCATTGCGTGCCTACTTGTCCGGTCTGTTTCTTTTACGCCTGCTACATAAGAGACAGAAGAATGTGTGATCAAGAGGGACAGAGGGCAGTTGCATAGCAAGTTCTCCAACTGAAAGTGCATGATCTAAATGATTGATAGTTGGTATTCAGCAGTCATGCCTTATTTACTTTGAAGAACTACTAAAATAGTGATTTTGTCAGACAGTATAGACAGCAGCTCTATAGAGATGAGATAATGACTTGGAATGAAATTATAGTCATCAAATAAAACACATTTAATATACACAACAAGTGAGATATTTCTGATGTAATGTGAATGAAGGTTAATAGTTAATAGGTGATAAGCAGTAATGGACACTCACTACCATCATGGGACTTTTATGTATTGTTTTATTGTGTGTTACAGCATTTAACCCACATAATGCATAGTGCATTGAATGTAAAATTATTGGAATTGAAAATGTGTATAATCGAAACCGAACCGACCTCAAAAAGCACTAAGCGCTCAGCATTATTGTACATGCACAATGCCAGGGCTTTTCAAGGCACCCCACTGCAAAGACAAAAGCTTCAGTGAAAGCTGACTGGCAGGAAGGCTCTGTTCTCGCTAAAAGGTTATGGATGAGGGAGACCAGTGCCCCCTGCTGTTTCTCTATGTACAACCCCAGTAACCAGAGACTGATCAGCCAGGCTTGGCACACACTGCTCTAGTCTGCCTGCTTACAGTGCTCCTCAGTGGACTCAGCCAGCTCGGACAAGAGGGTCTGGGAACTGGGCCAGGAGTTAAACAGTCATGGCTGCCGTCCTTCTCTGCCTTTCTCTCTCCCTCCCCTCCTCTGCCTTCCTCTCTCCCGCCCCTCCTCTGCCTTCCTCTCTCCCGCCCCTCCTCTGCCTTCCTCTCTCCCGCCCCTCCTCTGCCTTTCCTCTCTCCCCTGCCTTCCCTCTCTCCTTCCCTGCCTCCCTCTCTCCTGACCAGGCTTTTCTGTCAGAGCCTAAAAGCCCTCTGACTATATAGAGTAGCATCATGGCACCGCGTCAACCTATGCTTACGTCCAAAATGGCACCCTATTACCTATATAGTGCACTACTTTTGGCCGGAGCCCTGTGGGCCTTGGTCAAAAGTAGTGCACTATATAGAGAATAGGGTGCCATTTGGTACATAGCAATACTGCCTCTGATTAACAACTTGGCTCTCGTAAAACAGAGGAAAAGCCTGAGGATTGAGAGTAGAACGGGGTGTAGTGCAAGTGAATGAATGGAAGCTAGCACACACTGTTCCTCAGTAGTTTTATGGTTACATTTTCATCAGTAATGGAACCAGTTAGTTGGCAGTAAAACTAGACTGCCAGACTGCAATTGCTAACAATATGTCAGATCACTGTTTGCTGGTCTTGTAAGTGAAATATACTTGCGATAAAGTGTTGCACACACAACTTTAAAGCATACATTATAAATATGTCCTCTCCTCTCCCAGGCTGGGGGGAGCTGCCTAGTGTCCAGCAGCCCAAGCCAGAGCCAGCGTGGGGGGAGCCCGCTGGCCCCTCTCCTGCAGTGGACAACGGCACCTCTGCCTGGGGCAAACCCCCTGGTGTTCCTGGAGGCTGGGGCGATGGGGGGCACGAGCCCAATGGACCCTACAGGAGGGGAAACAACGGACCCTCTGGACCTGCACCCTGCAAGCCAGGTTAGGACCACACGCCGTTGGTATACGAACATGGTCAACACTCACTCATCTGTAAACAACAACAAAAATAATACTCTGTGTTTGTATGCATCTGAATGTTTCTGTTTTTGCTTTTCTAGATGTCTTGAATAACATTGTCACTAGAGGTTTCCCTGGTTGCATGCTTTGATCAATTTGGCAATTCTTGTTTGTGTTTTTTAAATAATTGTTATACAAGAAGGCAAGCAAGAAATGGAGGGACTTGCGTGACAATACTGCCACCAAGTGGTTGCATTGCCAATTGCATGCAAAGGGGTTGCCCTTGATCTTTGCAAGCAGTCAAAACTCAAATCAAAGTGTATTGGTCCCATGCACATGGTACAGTTAAATTCTTGCTTGTCAACGTGCTATGGTTAGACTCCAAAGACTGCAGTATATTGGTTCAGCAGAAACACAGATACTAAGGTTAGCTTGAGACTATTGTTTGGCGCTGCAGTCAGATTTCAGTGAACTAGTTATATTACAAGAAGGCACTTAATAAATCATTTTTACTTAGTATTCAACTCTACAATATTCACATTTACCCTGCGCTGCTCCTCTTCCAGCCCTCAAATCTATGCAAGACGGTTGGGGAGGCGGGAGGGAGGAGGAGATGGGCATGTCTTCTGGCCAATGGGATGCTGACGCCGGAGAAATGTGGAACAGCCCCGCCTCCCAGGAGAGCAGCTCCTCCTGTAACTCGTGGGGCCAGCCACCCAAGAAGGGCCCGCCCAAGGGCAAGATGGGCAACCAGCCGGACGAAGCCTGGATCATGAACCGTCTCATCAAGCAGCTCACTGACATGGGCTTCCCGGTATGAATGTGATACATTTTGCAATGTCAGAATCAGACCTGGTTTCAAATACTATTTGATATATTTCAATTACTTTTGCTCCAGCCTCCTGGAAGAGGGGGGGTTACTGTTTTGTGATTATTTTGTCCATTAAGCCAGGCATGTTCAGTCAAGCACAGTATTTGAAATTATTTCAAATAGTTTCAGAATCCATGTATTTAAATGTATGTACAGATGAAGGAAGTTTACATACACTTAGGTTGGAGTCATTAAAACTCGTTTTTCAACCACTTCAACTGTATTGTTAAGAAACTATAGTTTTGGCAAGTCGGTTAGGAAATCTACTTTGTGCATGACACAAGTAATTTTCCAACAATTGTTTACAGACACATTATTTCACTTATAATTCACTGTATCACAATTGCAGTCAGTCAGAAGTTTACATACACTAAGTTGACTGTGCCTTTAAACAGCTTGGAAAATTCCAGAAAATGATGTCATGGCTTTAGAAGCTTCTGATAGGCTAATTGGCATCATTTGAGTCAGTTGGAGGTGTACCTGTGGATTTAGGCCTACCTTCAAACTCAGTGCCTCTTTGCTTGACATCCAGGGAAAATCAAAAGGAATCGGCCAAGTCCTCAGAAAAAAAGTCTGGTTCATCCTTGGGAGCAATTTCCAAACGCCGGAAGGTACCACGTTCATCTGTACAAACAATAGTACGCAAGTATAAACACCATGGGACCACGCAACCGTCATACTGCTCAGGAAGGAGACGCGTTCTGTCTCCTAGAGATGAACGTACTTTGGTGCGAAAAGTGCAAATCAATCCCAGAACAACAGCAAAGGACCTTGTGAAGACGCTGGAGGAAACGGGTACAAAAGTATCTATCCACAGTAAAACGAGTCCTATATCGACATAACCTGAAAGGCCACTCAGCAAGGAAGAAGCCACTGCTCCAAAACCGCCATAAAAAAGACACTACGGTTTGCAACTGCACATGGGGACAAAGATCGTACTTTTTGGAGAAATGTCCTCTGGTCTGATGAAACAAAAATAGAACTGTTTGGCCATAATGACAATTGTTATGTTTGGAGGAAAAAGGGGGAGGCTTGCAAGCCGAAGAACACCATCCCAACCGTGAAGCACGGGGGTGGCAGCATCATGTTGTGGTAGTACTTTGCTGCAGGAGGGACTGGTGCACTTCATAAAATAGATGACTTCATGAGGAAGGAAAATTACGTGGATATATTGAAGCAACATCTCAAGACATCCGTCAGGAAGTTAGTGGTCGCAAATGGGTCTTCCAAATGGATAATGACCAAAGCATATTTCCAAAGTTGTGGCAAAATGGCTTAAGGACAACAAAGTCAAGGTATTGGAATGGCCATCACAAAGCCTGACCTCAACCCTATAGAACATTTGTGGGCAGAACTGAAAAAGCGTGTGCGAGCAAGGAGGCCTACAAACCTGACTCAGTTACACCAGCTCTGTCAGGAGGAATGGGCCAAAATTCACCCAACTTATTGTGGGAAGCTTGTGGAAGGCTACCCAAAACGTTTGACCCAAGTTAAACAATTTAATGGCAATGCTACCAAATACTAATTGAGTGTATGTAAACTAACGACTTCAACTGTATCAAGCATGTAGTTAATGTGTTGTATAGTTGAGATTGTCACTGACTTGGTGTCTCGTGTTGTCATTGTGTTACAGAGGGATCCTGCTGAGGAGGCTCTGAAGAGCAACAACATGAACCTGGACCAGGCCATGAGTAGGTTTTCCCTCTGTGTGTGTGTGTGTGTGTGTGTGTGTGTGTGTGTGTGTGTGTGTGTGTGTGTGTGTGTGTGTGTGTGTGTGTGTGTCTGACTGTGTGTGTATTCCATATTTATCTGACCTTTCTCTTTCCCAAGGCGCTTTGTTGGAGAAGAAGACTGAACTGGACAAGCATGGCATGGGCATGTCAGACTACAACAACGGGATGAACAAGCCGTTGGGTTGCCGTCCCCAGGCCCTCTCCAAAGACCCCTCCTCGGACCGCAGCCCATTCCTAGACAAGGTACTATATGAATGCCACTAGCATTGTATCAGGAATCAACAGAAGTTCTGTCCATACAATAGAAAGACAGCTAGTGAAAGGCATGTCCATTGACGAAGGATTAAACCACACAAACACGTGCCAATGAAAAAGAATGGTGAAAATATAGAGGTCTTGTTTGAGTTTTTCAGTCCCACTTTTTCTTATTACCGGGGTTAGGATTATGAGAAGTTTACTGTACCCTTTGTAAAACATGCCATACAAAAAAAGTGATTAACTGAAATGATTTACTGACTGATCTTGTCTCCCCTCCCCGGTTCCAGGACGGTGGTCTGTCAGATGACGCCCCCCCCTCACCGTTTCTGCCTTCTCCCATCAGCCTGAAGCTCCCCCTGGTTAACAACCTGCAGCCTGGGCTGGCCCTGGGCTCCCCGGGGCTCAACATGCAAAACTTAAACAACAGACAGGTAAGGGGGGTGAAAGGCATGCGCTGCACCTGTAGAGGACAGGAGTCAGGATCAAAGTCTCGTAATGAGGTAGCCCTTCCTGCGATTTACTGTTAAGATGTTGGTTCGGATCCCGCTTGTGACACATACATACACACACATAGATTTAGCAAAAAAAGAAACGTCCTCTCACTGTCAACTGTGTTTATTTTCAGCAAACTTAACATGTGTAAATATTTGTATGAACATAACAAGATTCAACAACCGAGACATAAACTGAACAAGTTCCACAGACATGTGACTGACAGAAATGGGATAATGTGTTCCTGAACAAAGGGGGGGTCAAAAAAAGTAACAGTCAGTATCTGGTGTGGCCACCAGCTGCATTAAGTACTGCAGTGTATCTCCTCCTCATGGACTGCACCAGATTTGCCAGTTCTTGCTGAGATGATACCCCACTCTTCCACCAAGGCACCTGCAAGTTCCCAGACATTTCTGGGGGAAATGGTCCTAGCCCTCACCCTCCGATCCAACAGGTCCCAGACGTGTTCAATGGGATTGAGATCCGGGCTCTTCGCTGGCCATGGCAGAACACTGACATTCCTGTCTTGCAGGAATTCACGCACAGAACGAGCAGTATGGCTGGTGACATTGTCATGCTGGAGGGTCATGTCAGGATGAGCCTGCAGGAAGGGTACCACATGAGGGAGGAGGATGTCTTCCCTGTAATGCACAGCGCTGAGATTGCCTGCAATGACAACAAGCTCAGTCCGATGATGCTGTGACACACCACCCCAGACCATGACGGACCCTCCACCTCCAAATCGATCCCGCTCCAGAGTACAGGCCTCGGTGTAACGCTCATTCCTTCAACGATAAACGCGAATCCGACCATCACCCATGGTGAGACAAAACCGCAACTCGTCAGTGAAGAGCACTTTTTTTCCAGTACTGTCTGGTCCAGCGATGGTGGGTTTGTGCCCATAGGCAATGTTGTTGCCAGTGATGTCTGGTAGACCTGCCTTACAACATCCTATTGCAGACAGTCTGAGCACTGATGGAGGGATTGTGCATTCCTGGTGTAACTCGGGCAGTTGTTGTTGCCATCCTGTACCTGTCCCGCAGGTGTGATGTTCGGATGTACCGATCCTGTGCAGGTGTTACACGTGGTCTGCCACTGCGAGAACAATCAGCTGTCCGTCCTGTAGCGTTGTCTTAGGCGTCTCACAGTACGGACATTGCAATGTATTGCCCTGGCCACATCTGCAGTCCCCATGCCTCCTTGCAGCATGCCTAAGGCATGTTCACGCAGATGAGCATGGACCCTGGGCATCTTTCTTTTGGTGTTTTTCAGAGTCAGTAGAAAAGCCTCTTTAGTGTCCTAAGTTTTCATAACTGTGACCATAATTGCCTACCATCTGTAAGCTGTTAGTGTCTTAATGACCGTTCCACAGGTGCATGTTCATGAATTATTTATGGTTCATTGAACAAGCATGGGAAACAGTGTTTAACTTCTCTAGGATAGGTGGGACGGTAGCGTCCCACCTGACCAACATCCATTGAAAGTGCAGGGCGCCAAATTCAAACTACAGAATTGTAAATATTTAACAATCTTGAAAATACACATGCAATATGTCAAAATAAAGCTTAACTTCTTGTTAATCCAGCCAAGGTGTCAGGTTTCAAAAAGGCTGTACGGCAAAAGCACACCATGCGATTATCTGAGGACAGCGCCCAGCACACAAATGCATAACAATAATTTTCAACCAGGCAGGTGGCGACACGAAAGTCAGAAATAGCGATATAAAAAATGCCTTACCTTTTGATCTTCTTCTGTTGGCACTCCAATAGGTCCTATTTACATCACAAGTGGTCCTTTTGTTCGATAATGTTCTTTTTTACATCCATAAAAACTCAGTTTAGCTGGTGCGCATCAGTCAATAATCCTCTGTTTCCCTCCGTCAAAATGCATACAAAATGAATCCCAAACGTTACTAATAAACTTTTCCAAACAAGTCAAACAACATTTACAATCATTCCTTAGGTATCCTATTACGCAAATAAACGATACAATTTAAGACGGAGAATCGTTATTGTCTTTACTGGAGATAAACAACAAGGAACGCGCTTTCTTCCACACGCTTGGAAACACTAAAGCCAAAAGGGGAGCCACCTAGAAAAACTACAATTTCCTGGTAATTTTTCTAAAAACCAGCCTGAAACTCTTTCTAAAGACTGTTGACATCTAGTGGAAGCAATTTGGGAGGACTTGGGCTTATAATTAAAGTTCTAGCCATTGAAAACAGTGGTAAGCAGATTTTTTTTTGGGGGGGGTGGTTTGTCCTCGGGGTTTTGCCTGTCATATCAGTTCTGTTTTACTCACAGACAATTTTAACAGTTTTAGAAACTTTGGAGTGTTTTCTATCTAAATCTACCAATTATATGCATATCCTAGCTTCTGGGCCTGAGAAACAGGCAGTTTACTTTGGGTGCGCTTTTCATCCGGATGTGAAAATACTGCCACCTATCCCAATGAAGTTAAACCCTTTACCTTGAAGATCTGTGAAGTTATTTGGATTTTTACGAATTATCTTTGAAAGACAGGGTCCTGAAAAGGGCCGTTTCCTTTTTTGCTGAGTTTAGATATACACTAACACCCACAAACACATTTACTGTATACAGTAGCACCCACACACACATTATGCTTACATGACTCACACACACACACGCGAACCCATTGCCAGGAGCTGGAGAATAGAGGGGCCTCAAGAGAAAACACTTTGGATGTAGTTGAGAATTCCATTCAGCTTGCCACCACTCTGTCTCAAGTGTCGTTACGTCAGTAACCTTGCATGGAGAGCCCATTGATATTGAATAGAAAATAAGAGTCCTTGAAAGCCCAACAAAGCATTGTAACTCTGTCATAACAGTATTGAATTGAACAACTTCTTGCCTGACACTGAACAAAATTCTCTTTACCTGACCTGTGTCCCATTTTCCTTTATTGGCATATTGCGGGAGGCATTTAAAGAGCACTATCATTTAATCACGATCACCATTTAATCCAACTGAATGCACTCCAAATGTGTCAGTTTCTCCAGTATTGGTAAGTGGTTCGATAAGGTAGACCTTAGGTTTTCAACTGTTTTCTTTCAAATGGACCCTGGATGATTTGGAAAGTGGTGGAGAAATAAGCTGATCACTACAGTAGTGTCTTTGTTTGTGGTTTCTCTGAGACTGTGAGCAAATA
Source organism: Salmo trutta (assembly GCF_901001165.1). NCBI lineage: Eukaryota > Metazoa > Chordata > Actinopteri > Salmoniformes > Salmonidae > Salmo > Salmo trutta. The sequence goes on along the minus strand of NC_042970.1, from coordinate 67,326,997 downwards.
CCAGAGTTGTGTATTGAGGGACATCCTATTCATCGGCTGTCTGTAGGGAATGAGTGGATTGCGTGATTGCCATGTCAACTCTTATTGACATTTAGTCATTTCCTCTCTCGTGTGTGTGTGTGTGTGTGTGTGTGTGTGTGTGTGTGTGTGTGTGTGTGTGTGTGTGTGTGTGTGTGTGTGTGTGTGTGTGTGTGTGTGTGTGTGTAGATGCAGAGTGGAATGTTGGGCAGTAGTGGAGCAGCACTATCCCGGGCCATGCAGCAGCCTCCTCAGCCGCCAGTGCCGCCTCTCGGCTCCTCCCAGCCTAGTCTACGCGCTCAAGTGCCTCAGTTTCTCACCCCTCAGGTACTCACACACACTATATCTCAGCCAAGTTTCTCTCCGCACACACACCACCTCATTTTCTGTCCCCCAGGCTCTCCTCATAACTCCTTTACTCTGTTTGAAGATATTTTGAGGTGTTCTGACCAACTCTCATCTCCTCTCTCTATCACCTTGTCCTCCCCTCCAGGTTCAAGCACAGCTCTTGCAGTTTGCTGCAAAAAACATTGGTCTGAACCCTGCACTTTTAACCTCACCAATAAACCCTCAACAAATGACCCTGTTGTACCAACTTCAGCAACTGCAAATGGTGAGTGAAAGCCAAAGGCCCCTGACTGCATTAGAAACAGGGTTCGTACTAACCGAACCAGACAGGATGGGCCGGTCTGCATTCGAAACAGGGTTCGTACTAACCGAACCTTGGCAGGATGGGCCGGTCTGCATTAGAAACAGGGTTCGTACTAATCGAACCAGACAGGATGTGCCGGTCTGCATTCGAAACAGGGTTCGTACTAATCGAACCAGGCAGGATGGGCCGGTCTGCATTAGAAACAGGGTTCGTACTAACCGAACCAGACAGGATGGGCTATTCTTATTGTATTTTTGTATGGACACCCTTAGGGGTACCCCACAGTCTTTTGGATAAGATGATGACCCTTTCTCTCTTTGTCTCCCTCTCTCGCGTTGCCTCTCTTTCCATCTCTCTTTCTCTCGCGCTCGCACTCTCTGTGTGTGTGTTTCTAGGCGTACCAGCGTTTACAAATCCAGCAGCAGATGATGCAAGCTCAGCGCAACGTCTCCGGTCCCATCAGACAACAAGAGCAGCAAGTAAGAGGCCCCTGTTTCAACCCCAATACATTCTCGTCTCTGTGTGTGACCCTCTGGCTCATTCCATTTGATTTCAATCACTTTTTGACCGCACTCCTTTTGATTTTGAACTAAACTTTCCATACATATTTGCCCATGGTACAAGTGGTCAGAAAGTGAGAAGATGGAGGTGCTCAAAGTTGACCCATTTTGCATACCCCACCCTACCTACATCCATGTCTTCATCACTGGAGAAGATAAACCGTTGAGTTTGATATCATTTAAACGCTTACAAACTATTTTATAATTTCTTGAAAAAATGTAAAGTATACAAAAAAATTGATCTAAAACTGCATGAACTCCGATTTTTTTTTTTTTTTTGTTGCATTTCCGAATATGTTGTAGCTTTGACCCTATTTGACGTCATCTGAGGTTTTTGCTGTGCCCGCAATCGATTGAGAGACAGCATGCTCTTGGGTGTGTGTAATTTCAATCATAGAAACAGAATGGACATATCCCTTCAAACCGGTGCAATTTAGCTGGTACATCATTGACATTTGAATTGAAACGTTTACTACGACAAAGATGGCCGCTGGTCCACCCACCGTCGAATGTGAACATAAATGTCTGTTCTATTATTTGTTTTATTTCAATAGGTTTCCTATGGAAGACTAACAGTATAATGTAAAACTGACATTCCCATTCAAGTCAACATTCTGATGTGTGGACCTCCAACCATGTTTGTGCTACCATTTTGAAAGTTGCCATGTCAAATGTATTCCCATTTTAGAACATCCACGCTGTGTTGAAGAGCATGGCGTCTCAACCAATGGCAGGGCACAACTCAAACAACCAAAGATTATCTCAAATAGGGTCTAAGTTACAACATATGCAATCACTTTACACGTTTTGATCATTGCCATAAAGTAAAAAATGACGATTAAAAAAAAAATCTATAATACCGTAGCTATGTGCTATACATTGTATTGTGTGTGAGTGTTGAAATAGACCGGATATGGTTACTGAAAGTTGCAGGAGAAATGTGTTTGACAAAAGCATTTCCGGTTTCTCAAACGTGTTATTTCTCTAGACTGTATGGAGAAGTAGTTACGGAAGTCGGTTGTTTGTGTTGTTGGTTCCTTTTTTTTTCTTGCAAATGTGGAACTTGTTTAAAATAATCTGTGATAAGACACTAAAGCAGGGGGTTCCCGAATGCTTTTGGCACACGACCCCGTTTTGATATCTGAAAATTCTCATGACCCCAAAGATGTGGTTAACAGCCAATGTTTACTTTTTTAATTGGGGCTATGGCAGTCAATTGCAAAACATTCTAACCGTATTTCTGATTGGTATTCTCAACTCGCCATCACATACTTTTTAATGTGGGGCTGTGAGAGTCAATTACAAATTTGTCTGACGTCATTGATCTTATCTCACCACCACTAATGATATGGGTGTACTTGATACATGTCTCGTCTGAGCTTCTCAAAGTCAAGGGGCGTGGTCCACAGTGCGCACCTCATCGATCCAGGTTGGATGTGACAGGAGAGATATTTGTTTTTTAATGCAGACGAGAGCGCTGAATGGGCGTGCTATGAATTCTAATGCTCGGAGGGAGACGACACTGTATTCCTTTTTGTCAGGAACCAAAACTCCTCAATAGTGACCTGTGAATGCGTTGTCTGCAACATACGGTCACATCACAGCTCCATCAGCTGTTCCTTTCCACTTACCGATATGTCAACTGAGCCAGGATCACAAACGGATTTGGCTGATTTGGTCACTCATCTGTATCATTTATTTTTGTATTGACATGATTGCGTTCAGTTTCCCAAATATGTCTGTTACATAGGCAAGGAGACACGTTTTTATTTTCATCAAAGTCTGTTTTTACGTCCATTGCAAATGACAATTCCTCTTAATTCAAAAAAATCTTTCCAACACTCCCCCTCGATAACCACCAAGCCTCGGTGTGAAATGGAACATTGTCATGCTCTGATCCCATATCGCCACACAGTTTTGTGAACAGGCGCGCGCGATGTATTTTACAATCGAAGTTACCTGCTGCATATCAGAGGTCTGCGCTCGCCTCTTTTGCCGCCAGTTGCTTTCGGTGTACCTATTATAACTCAGTGGGTGTATCATACAATGCGTCCATATGGTAGAGGGAGACTCATTCATAAGAGTGGAATCAGTTTTTCGTCAATATAGCCACGCTTAACATCACTCGTGCTGTTTCATGCTCGGGAATCGTGAGACAGAACTATATGTCGGGAATAGCATCCCCTGACAAAATGCATCTCGGCCCTCACGGATAACGTCCATTTGGAGAGAATAAGGTGGGGAGTTTGAGTCTTTGTCAGTTTCCTGTTGATTGCTAGCTATAGCATCAATTCAGTGTTATCTGACAAAGGTATTGATGTGATTTTTCTGTGCCTCTGCTTCCCCACACATTGTTTTCACCATATCGATTGCGGTCGGTAACATCAGTCTCTGCTATAGTGTGGTTTCTTATACATTTACCGTGAGAATGATTGCAATGGTCAAGTGCGGCCTTTTCCCACGACCTAAAGGCGCTCTGGTTGAATTTATACTTTTAGATTTTGAATAATTTAGATTTAGATTTTTAAGGTTAAACACATTTACAATGATTTTGAGAGACAAACCTGACCCCATTTTCATAGACCCCTAGTTTGGGAACCGCTGCACTAAAGGCAGTCTTCCCACCAGATAAAGTGACTGTTGATGAGGTGCTGATTGTAGGAGTCATGCCACGGTCTGTTAGACTTGGTCATTGTAACCTTATGCCCCCACACTCTTTCTCTCTCCTTTGTCCCCCTCTTTCTCTCTTACTCGCTCTCTCGCCCCCCTCCCCCAGGTTGCACGTACAATCAATAACATGCAGCAGCAGATCCAACAGCACCAGCGTCAGCTGTACCAGGCCCTGCTGATGAAGCAGCAGCCCCCCGGCTCTCACTCCTCCTCCGGCCTGCACCCCGGCCAAGGCAAATCAGCCCTGGACTCGTTCCCAGGCCACCCCCAGGCTCCGGGCCTCTCCGACCTGCACACCAAAGAGCCGCATTCTTCTCCCAACTCCTACAGCCCATTCCCCCTCTGTGAGTCCAGCACACAGGTCCTACACGCACACTGTCACTCACACACGCACTCCTTCAGCCCCTACGCTCTCGCTACATCTCTCACAAACAAGCTGTTTGTATAACTAGTAAGCCTTATGTACGTCAGTATAAGTCCCTGCAATGTCCTACTTTATCTCTGGTTTGTGTTGAGCTGTGTATTCAATATTAGATTTTTTTTTTCTCAGCTGGACTCAATCCAAACATGAATGTAAACTGCATGGAGGTGGGGGGCCTGTCCATGAAGGAGCCTCCCCAGCCCCAGTCCCGTCTGTCCCAGTGGACCCACCCCAACGCCATGGACAGCCTCTCTGGAAACTCCTCCCACATGGAGGCCAACCTCAATAAGCACGGTAGGAGGAACACTAGGAACTGTATGACAAAGTCCCATTCAATTCTGTTTCTCCCTCAAGGGGCAATAAATATACACGCTGTCAAATAAGAAATCAATCTATTAGTCTTCTCGATAGCAAAATTGGGTTTGCTGCTCACTTAGTCGCTTTCTTCTAAGAAATAGTGACTTTCAGTTGACTCGCTCTGAATAACATTAAAGTATTTCACACCGACTCTCTCAGCCTACACAGACATTCTCTGGGTTTCTGTCACTCACAACAGACACGTTAACACTGGAAATATAACGTGTGAGCCACAAACACCACATCCCCTAACCTCTCCCACTGTAGCGTGAGCATCAAGCTGCTCTTCTACCCTTCTTATAGTAATCAACTTGCACCAGTAAACAGGCGTCTTTACTCGAATGCTTTTGTATGTTTCCACACATCTCAGTGATGAAACGGTGTGGGAAATCTCAACTGGAAGTATTTAGTATGAAATCAATTGTTTATCTCTTTAGTGTCTGACATTTTAAAATGACTATTTAAATCCATATCTATTTCTCAAATGATGTCTCGTGTTGGTATTCATCTGGATGTATCCTTGCGACCCAGTGTTCCTTTTGCCCTCCATACTCCACTAAGAGCAACACTGACAACCACTCTTACTTTGTCATGTTTTTAAGCCTCTGATTGTAATTTATGTATTTTTGTACGCCAGTGGCTGAGACATCTATATACAGTACCAGTCAAAAGTTAGGACACACCTACTCATTCAAGGGTTTTTCTTTATTTTTACTATTTTCCGCATTATAGAATAATAGTGAAGACAAACTATGAAATAACACATGGAATCATGTAGTAACCAAAAACGTGTTAAACAAATCAAAAATATGTTATTGTATTTGAGATTCTTCAAAGAAGCCACCCTTTGCCTTGATGACAACTTTGCACACGCTTGGCATTCTCTCAACCAGCTTCCCCTGGAATGCTATTCCAACAGTCTTGAAGGAGTTCCCACATATGCTGAGCACCAGAGGGGGAAAAAATTTAGACCACCTTTACTCCACACACAGAGATGCATACAAAGCTCTCCCCTGCCCTCCATTTGGCAAATCTGACCATAATTCTATCCTTCTGCTTACAAGCAAAAACTAAAGCAGGAAGTACCAGTGACTCGCTCAATATGGATGTGGTCAGATGAAGCGGATGCTACGCTATAGGACTGTTTTGCTAGCACAGACTGGAATATGTTCCGGAATACATCCAATGGCATTGAGGAGTATACCTCCAAAGTCATCGGCAAGTGCATCGACTACGTCGTCCCCACAGTGACCGTATTTACATATCCCAACCAGAAGCCATGGATTACAGGCAACAGATGAGCTAAATATATTTTATGCTCCCATTGAGGCAAGTAACACTGAAGTATGCATGAGAGCACCAGATGTTCGGTAGCCGATGTGAGCAAGACTTTTAAACGGGTCATATTCACAAAAATGCAGGGCCAGACGGATTACCAGGACGCGTACTCAAAGCATGAGCGGACCAACTGGCAAGTGTCTTCACTGACATTTTCAACCTCTCCCTGACTGAGTCTGTAATACCTACATGTTTCAAGCAGACCACCATAGTCCCTGTGCCCATGGAAGCGAAGGTAACCTGCCTAAATGATTACCGCCCCGTGGCACTCACGTCAGTAGCCATGAAGTGCTTTGAAAGGCTGGTCATGGCTCACATCTACAGCATCCTCCTGGAGACCCTAGCCCCCTCCAGTTTGCATACCGCCCCAACAGATCCACAGATGATGCAATCTCAATCACACTCCACACTGCCCTTTCACACCTAGACAAAAGGAACACCTATGTGAGAATGCTGTTCATTGACTACAGCTCAGCGTTCAACACCATAGTGCCCACGAAGCTCATCACTAAGCTAAGGACCCTGGGACTAAACACCTCCCTCTGCAACTGGATCCTGGACTTCCTGACGGGCTGCCCCCAGGTGGTAAGGGTAGGCAACAACACATCTGCCACGCTGATCCTCAACACAGTCCCCTCCTGTACTCCCTGATCACCCACGATTGCCTGGCCAGACACAACTCCAACACCGTCATTAAGTTTGCTGACGACACCACAGTGGTAGGCCTGATCACCCGACAACAATGAGACAGCCTATAGGGAGGAGGTCAGAGACCTGGCAGTGTGGTGCTAGGACAACAACCTCTCCCTCAATGTGAGCAAGACAAAGGAAGACTACAGGAAAAGGCGGGCTGAACAGGCTCACATTAACATCGTCAGGGCTGTAGTGGAGCGGGTCGAGTTTCAAGTTCCTGAAACGCTTTAAGAACGCAAATGAACTTTTAACAAGGAACACCTGTTAATTGAAATGCATTCCAGGTGACTACCTCATGAAGCTGGTTGAGAGAATTATTCTACAATGTAGAAAATAGTAAAAATAAAGAAACCCATTAATGAGTAGACGTGTCAACTTCTGACTGGTACTGTATGTATTTTAAATGTCAAATAAATAAATTCATGAATTCCTTTTACTTTTCCTAGGTGCCATTTCTGCTGTTTCTAATCTGGGCCCCCCTGGAAAGCCCCCCCACATGGATGACTCCTACAGCCCCTACAGTATGATGGGTGGGTCTGAGTCCCCCACCTCCCCCCTGGTTCCCCCTGACAGCTGGGGCCAGGGACCGGGAAAGAGCCCTAAGGACCAGATCACCAACGGAACAAATATCAACTGGCCCCCAGGTTGGTAGAGAAGACCGACATTCCTAACTCCCTTTCAATCAGATCAAACTTTATTTCACACGTGATCCTGACACATTTTACTGATGGAGGACAAAGAAAAGAGATTTAAAAGTCTTCTAAACTGTTTTGATTTTAGAAAGATAAACACATTTAAATTGTTCCCCACAACATGTGAGTTTTTAAATGTTTAATAACCAATGTACTGACTGTATTGTCCTCCATGTTGTCGTCTCAGAGTTCTGTCCAGGCGTGCCCTGGAAGGGCCTGCAGAACATTGACCCTGAGAATGACCCCAACATGACCCCAGGAAGTGTTCCCAGCGGCCCCACCATCAACACCAACATCCAGGACGTCAACCGCTACCTGCTCCGGGACCGCAGCGGAGGTGAGGAGGGGGTCTATCAGGGAGACGGGGTCTGGAGTTAGTTGGCTTTGTTAAGATGCCCGGATCGTCAAATAGACTGTATACATTCATTAACAGGGCAGGTCTCTGCTGTTGATTCTCACAGGTGTTAACTTGTATTACTGTATTGACATTTCACTGTGTTGACAACTTTAAGCTTATATCCTATTCCTTTCCATGACACTGAAGGGGTTACAGTACTACCTCACTTGTTGTGACCGTGCCACCCGGTAGCACAGGCCCTATTGTATTTATACACTTTCTTTAAATCAAGTTGTACATGTTTCTTTCCCCACCCCCCCCTCTGTCCATAACAATGGGCCACCACGGCTAGGCTCCTCCCCTCCTTCACCGCCTCAGAACGGTGCTCTGCCCCCCTCCACGGACTGGCCAGTCAGTGGCTGCTACACTAGCTCTTTCAGTCTGTCCTCCCCGGATGAGGAGAGTGCAGGTACAGACCACAGCCCCCCCCTTCCAGCCTCCTATGTGGACATGCTGACCCCTTGACCCATGGTCCCCATGCTTGACCCCCCTCCTTTCCCCTAATTACCACCATAGCAACACACCTTTATCCTATTGTTTGTGTGTGGTCTGTGTTTGTTGAGTGTTACGGTAGATAGGTCCTTCCTTTGCCTAATTTAATCCTACTACCAACTACCCAGTGCTGGTGTATCAAGTGCTCCACAATGTGATTGCGTTGTACTCCTCATGGAATTAAAAGTTTGAGTGTTTGAATCAAGAAATACTTTGAATGTTGTGGCCCTAGACCCCTTTTCATAAGCATGTGTTGACGTGACATTTTTGTTGCCGCTAAGCAACCCACTGAGAATTGCTATGAATACTTGAAAAATGTCCCCTTTTTAAATGTCTGAGTGACCCGCATTCTGTTTTTACATTCATGTTTCCTGTAGTCCTCAATGCCATCTCCGATATGAAACATATAAACCCATGAAGCCGAGGTTTATTGTTGATGAAGAAGTGTTCATGTGGGGCTTCTTTTTAAAACTTTGCATCTGCCCAAAGTTAGATGTCTAAGAATCTTTCTAATAGCAGATAATAGGCCTACATAAATTACCTCAATCTGTCATAGAACAAAGGCTTCCACAGAGGGTCTCCATCTCTACAACAGTATCTCATAGGTTCCCCTCTCTCTCAGGTAAACTATCTGACATGAAGTCCACCTGGTCCCCGGGGCCCATCTCCCACCCCTCCCAGGCCTCTCTGTCCCACGAGCTGTGGAAGGTCCCCCAGGGGCCCCGCAACAACACAGCCCCCTCCAGGCCACCTCCGGGCCTAACCAACCCCGCCAAGCCCTCTTCCACCTGGGGAGGAAACTCCCTGGGCCTGGCCCAAGGCTGGAGCAGCTCATACACCTCAGGTGAGATGCCACAGTACAACTCCTCAGCCTGAAATATAGACCGGGGGAGTTACTCTGTAAGACGACTGGAAAGACTTAAACCTGGTAATTTACCTAGTAGAGGAAAATCAATGAATGCTGTGATCAGGGGTTTGGAGTTAGTCGTTTTTGAGATTTGATTTTTTTAAAGTCAATTCATGGCTTGATGCTCATTGAAAACCATTGAATCTGGAATTGAGCTGACCCTAGATGTTTTGACTACACTGCCTTGTGCTTTGTCAACACCCTACCCTAACATAATGTTTTTGACACATTTACCTAAAGAAGCATAGTGTCGAACACCACATAGGCGTGTAATGTTCCTAGGTGTGTTCGTTGTAGAGTGTGATTCTCCCCCACTATGTTTTGAGCTCCTCTCCCCTCGTCACTCACTGTAGTAAGGTGGAGCAATACACACCCCGCTGTGGTTAGAGGCCCTTGTCAAACTGAAGTCTTGCAGCTTACCAGATAAGACAAAGGACTTTTGTCATGGCTTCAAAGAGAACCTAAACTGTGTGACCTTATTTTGACATGAGTTCTAAGGTCACACTGAGGTAAAAGTGCTTACATGAGACAATGCAAATATGTCGTTTTTCAAAAAAGAACATCCATAGACAAAACAATGGACAACATGCATACAAATATGTTGTCATCTATAGAAGACAAGTTATTGACCAAAAATGATTGCTTTATATTTTGTGTGGTCCTGAATATTGACTGATCATGTTGTCTTCTCTGTTTCTCTCAGAGGGCACAACCTGGAGCACAGACAGCTCCAACAGGACCAGTAGCTGGCTGGTACTGAGGAACCTCACCCCCCAGATAGACGGCTCCACCCTGCGGACGCTGTGCATGCAGCACGGCCCTCTCATCACATTCCACCTCTTCCTGACCCAGGGAAACGCTGTGGTTCGATACAGCTCCAAGGAGGAGGCTGCCAAGGCACAGAAGTCCCTGCACATGTAAGACTCCCGAACTTGAAGGGGAAAAAACAATCTGGTTTTTGTGTCGTCATGATGATGTGGCCGGTGACTCGTTTGCTTCTTGAAAGTCCAATAGCGTATGAACTTGACTGCTGACATGAAAAAGCATTGTGGGACTGTGTCAGTGGACTAATGAAAAAAAATACCAAAAGATGGTTTTGGAGTGGGTTTTCTCTTTTATCCATACTCTATGCTTTTCAGGGTAGTAATTATTTCAGTCTGACCTTAACTTCTCTGGGATATAGCGTCCCACCTCGACAACAGCCAGTGAAAATGCAGGGCGCCAAATTCAAAACAACAGGAATCTCATAATTAAAATTCCTCAAACATACAAGTATTATACACCATTTTAAAGATAAACTTCTTCTTAATCCAACCACAGTGTCTGATTTCAAAAAGGCTTTATTGCAAAAGCAAACCATGCTATTATCTGAGGACAGCACCCCATCAAACAAACACAGACAATCAGAATTCAATCCACCAGGCACAACACAAAAGTCAGAAATAACATATAATGCATGCCTTACCTTTGAAGATCTTCTGTTGGCACTCCAGTATGTCCCATAAACATCACAAATGGTCCTTTTTGTTCGATTAATTCCGTCGTTATGTATCCAAAATGTCCATTTATTTGGCGCGTTTGACCCAGAAAAACACTGGTTCCAACTCGTGCCACATGACTACAAAATACCTCATAGGTTACCTGTAATCTTTGTCCAAACATTTCAAACAACTTTAGGTATTTTTTTACATAAATAATTGATACAATTTAAGACAGGATAAACAGCGTTCAATACCGGAGGAAAACAATGTGGAGCGTGCTTTCTGGTCACGCGCCTCTATCAAACAGTACATTTCACTCGAGCCTCGTTCTGGACAGCCTTACTTCTTCATTACACAAAGGAAAAACATCAACCAATTTCTAAAGACTGTTGACATCCAGTGGAAGCGATAGGAACGGCAAGCAACTGCCTTAGAAATCTAGGTTCCCAAAGAAAACTAATTGAAAAGAGAGTGACCTCATTGTTTTCCTGGTTGGTTTGTCCTTGGGGTTTCGTCTGCCAAATAAGTTCTGTTATACTCAGACATCATTCAAACAGTTTTAGAAACTTCAGAGTGTTTTCTATCCAAATCTACCAATTATATGAATATCCTATCTGGGCCTGAGTAACAGGCAGTTTAATTTGGGCCCGCTTTTCATCCGGACGTGAAAATACTGCCCCCATTCCCAAAGAAGTTAAACAAAACACGAAATATTGTCTCAACTTCTAGGCTATATACTTCTCACAGACAAAATACCAAAGCCTATAAAGAAATACTTGTACTGTACTTCACCACATGTAAGAAAATACATGTTGATACTATAACACCTGTAAGTATGTGATGTATAACTGAGACCTGTCCTCTTAGGTGTGTGCTGGGGAACACCACCATCCTGGCAGAGTTCGCCGGGGAGGAGGAGGTGAACCGCTACTTTGCACAAGGCCAGCAGCAGCAGCAGCTCCCGCCCACCACCAGCTGGCAGCCCAACCCCGGCACCAATCAGACGCGCATGGGCGGAGGCTCGCAGCAGCACGCCATTGGCCATCACTGGAGCAGCGGCGGTAGCGGCCTGGGGGGAGGAGCCAAGACCGGCGGAGGCGGAGACCTGCTGTGGGGGGGCGTGCCCCAGTACTCCAGCCTGTGGGGTCCCCCTAGTGGCGATGATTGTCGCGGCGTCATCGGGAGCCCCAACACCATCAACACGCTGTTGCCAGGCGACCTGCTGAGTGGAGAGTCCATGTAGGACAACACACTAACGAACCAACCATGAGGATGGATGTTTCAACGCTGGAACAGACAGTGGAAAAATAATAATAAATACACAAAAAAATGACAATGAACAGGAACAAAACCAAGCAAATCATGTGGCGATAATCAGTATCAACGGAACTGTGAATCGTGTACCGGAAGGCTGGGGCCGACGACACAAGACTGCTGACCCCACGCCCTTCGGTTTTTACGTGTTTTTTTTTCTCTTCTTTTAAGTTGACTTTTTAAAAGGGGATTTTGTTTTTAGTATTTGATAAATGTTGGAAGCAAACAGAAATTAAATGCCGAAAAGACTCAATGAAGAGTGAACCATTAAGTGTTTAAATTTTCCATGAATATCGCACATTCTGTGTGAAGTGTTTTTTAGGAGAAGCAATCGAAGAAGCTGCCATTTTGAATCTTTCCTTTGCCCACGAAACTCCAAATTGATTACAGAAATACCATTCCCAGCATGACCGTGGCCAATGATTTGGCTCAAAGACCTTTTACTTATGTTATTGTTTTGTTTCCAAGCACTAATATTAGCCTTAAGTGCTCTACTGCGGCCCAGGTCCTCCTTCAATCTCAAGCCTTTTTCATTGTTTTGAAACTGAAGAAAAATAGTGTGAGTTTGAAAGCTTGCACAGTTCCCATCTCTGAGCCAGTGAATGGAACAGAACAAGTGTGATCAACCAAGGTCATATTCACTAGGAACGAAACGGAAGCAAGCGGACTGAAACTGAGGGACTACCTGAACTTTGTCCAATAAGAAATGCTTGTTTTCGCATGCTGTTGCAAAACGTTTTGCCACGTGTGCACCTAATGAATATGACCCCCAAGTCACTCGGCAGTATGAGGCCTGTCAACACTGACCCAACCAATCATCAGTTAAAACCTTTTTCCGTTTTTTGGTCTTTCATTTGTTCTTAAAGGGATTTACACTGCTGTTTTTGTTCTTTTTGTATATCAGGCGCATTTTTATATCTAGCGCAACATAAGCTGAGAGATTATTACACATCGACCGACCTAGCTGCGTCTGTTTTATGTGTGTTCTTGAGTATATGTCTGATGGAACCTAATCATTCACGTCTGGGAGTTCAGATTACCACTGCTCAGAAGAACTACGACTTCAGCTATACTCACCTAACGGGACTTACAGGTGCTTCTTGTCAATTATTAACATTATTAGTCGGTTCCGTTGTTGACCCTCTCGTCCCCATTATGGTCCACCAGTTTCTGGAAACGACGACAAAAAAAACCCGCTTCAACTTGATGTGACAGTTACATTGTGCAATATATACGCCACAGACCCTTCTTCCGTCCACGCTCAAGTCGAAATAGGAACTGGTTACTTTACATTTTTCGTTCTTGATTTTTGTTGTCGTTGATCAAAGCAAAGAACTTAAGAACTCCAGAAACTTTACCTTTTATAATTTTTGATTCCCACCAGGCCACCCCCTTGACCCCCCCCCCCCATGAAAAACTGTTGCGTTAACTCTTGCCGGAGAGGAGGAGCGAGGATGGTGTTACTATTATAACTGTGTGTTCAGAAACTGTCTCTGCAGCCCTGAAACTCCTCATGCGTACACATTGAACTGGGGTACATGAGAAGGCACCATCAGAAAGCCCTTCCTCTCCACGTTGCCACAGCCACACCGAACAGACTGAATCCAGATGGGGGAGTCACTGGAGGGGCGCTGGAGATCTGGCACAATACCAAATAAGAGGGGTTTATCCTAATGCAGTAGATCTACTACGAGTGTTCCTGGTATTTGGTACGGTACTCAAATGTAAAAGATAGACTAGGTAACCTTTTTGTCTATTTCAAAGGGTTTTATCATAGCACTTATGAAGAGAGCTAAACGCTTCAACTTGCAAACCAATAAATCAGAAAAATGGAGCAGCAACTTTGAAAACTGAAAAAAGACAAAATAACTCTTGCTCTTTTTTTGTACTGTATCTATACTTGGAAATAACCTCTGGCATTTGTTTGTTCCTCTTTGGTCCAAGGACTTGTATGAACTTTGAAATGGTAGCAGGATGAAGAAGGAAAAAAAGGAAGTCTACTTTTATCTGACAAAAAAAAAAGTCTGCGGTGTTTTTTTTTTTTCTAAAGACATTTTCTTTTAACTATATCAAAGTGAATATCACTGTTACTCCAAAATGTTTAGCCTTTTTCTTGTCTGGAGACGCTAGACATGCAATGTTACCTGTCTCCGGCCAACGGTCGGTCGGAGTGGGGAGGGGACGGTCACGGTCCACTGAGTGCCTCTCTGCTGTGGTGCCCATGGCGATGGTCGCTAGGCAAGGCTACGCCCACAGCAGCATTTCCTCCTGGGCTGGCACCAAGCTCTCCCATTGGACACCCTCAGCCCGGCAGGAAACCACGCTCCCTCCAAGACTGGCCAATCAGCACGGAGCTAGCTAGCTAACGACTGCGCCAGCAGCACTCGACCTCGTCTCAACCAACCCTCTCCATTTCCCCTAATCTTCTTTCACACAAAGATCACTTTAGCTGGAAGTCAAGAGACAGTCAAATTTCTGGAATTTTGCCAGTGTTTGATGAATTTTATTTAGTTTTTGTTTGACGTTATGTATTTTTGTTATTTTTGTCTACATGCAGTGGTCTTTTCAAGATGGCTGCTTGAAACTAGCCCTTTTCACTGTTCATATGCAGAAACACTTTGGTCAGAGGTGCCTCTGTATGTACATCCTGTGTATTGAATGCAAACGAGGATCAATACTACAGCCCGTCATTGATTGTCTATTATTAGTTAGTATCTTAACTGATTGATTGATCATTGCTTTGTTTTGGGCAGTATTCTGTAGTACTTCCAGGTAGTATCTCAAGACGTAAGTTAGACCAATAGGGTGTCTCAGATGGGTGAGTGTGTCCTGCCTGACCCAAGCTGCTCCACCTGGGTTCCACCAGGGCTGTCCCCTCTCGCCCCCTCACACAGCTGCTACGCTACACCCTCCAGTCCCCTCCAAAGCAACCAACCTAGACCACGGCCATGGCCCTCCCCTTGACCAGACAAAAACAGCGACTCGGTTCTGTTTCTATGCAAAAGACTAGAGGCTGCGGGCCCTTTACAGCCAACGTGCTAATCCTGCCTTAAAGGTTGAGCACCGACTCACAGAGCTAGACCCAACAACCTCCTGCTGTATGCACCCTTCAGCACTTCGAATATGTCTGCTCCTGGTCCTTATAGCTGGGTTTAAACCACAACACTGTCGTATTCCCAACTTCCACCCTCCCTCTATGGGGAGTTAGTACCACTGGAGTGGAGGTATAGTAGGTCTCTCTTTACTGTGCTGAAGACTGATCTCCTGTCAGCTTGATCTCAGGGTAGGAGACGACGTTAAAAGATGCAGCTCTCTCTGTATGCATGTCCTTTTGCTGTAGTGTAAGAGAGCCAAGTTCTACACTAACTAATGGCAAGCTGTGCAGTAGTACTATAGACTTGTTTTGGCTGGAGAATTGTTTTTGGGAACGGGATAGTAATGGATTCCCTTCCCAACTATAGGCCTACTGTAATGTTACAATGTAGAGGCCCATTCTGCATGTAAGATGCCAATGTTATCCTATGTGCCAATACAATAAAATATATATAGATCTCGAAAACTAGCCCATGTTATACGATCTGGAGAAAGAGCTCTTCTCTTCCCAGGATGGAGGATCTTTGATAACCTTTGTGATGGAGGATCTTTGATAACCTTTGTGATGGAGGATCTTTGATAACCTTTGTGATTGAGGCAGGGGGGCAGGAGGGATCAAACAGATGGGTGGGGGCAACACACCTCATCCTGAACTACTGAGATAATATGGCCGGGTCTCAAATGGCACCCTGTTCACTATGTAGTGCATTATATAGGGACATAGGGTGCCATTTGTGGGGAATGCCCCGTTGTTGAGGATAAAATCTTTACTGAGTTTGGGGGATCCAAGTATCCTACGGTGCACAGTCAGTTTGATGTTGGGTAATCCTGGGTACATATTTTTTTAAACCAAAAATGAAATTCTTGCATTTTAACGTCATTTTAATATGAAGTTTGACACAAAATCTAAAAATAAAAAAAATAAAAAAATAAAAACGGACTAAAATAAATAAAAGATCTATAATATGTTAACTAAAGCTCTGCACTTCTAACTGAAATGTCTCCAGTCCAGCAACCTCTAACTTCTACCATCCAGGGAGTCAGAATGGAGGCTGGGGAGCCTTTTTGTGGATGCTGTATTTATCCTATTTGTTAGTGTTTCCGCTCAAAGCGGACCCACAACTGTATATTTCCACAGACCCAGATGGCTTCGGGCCCACTGTATCAGCCCAGGTCGCTCGCCTCACTGTGTCTGCGGTGGGCAACGAGAGGGAGCACATTTCAAAAGGTACAAAGTCTTTAAAAAAAAAAATGGGATAAGGCTACCTTTTTGGGACTCTGTTCGGCGTCCTGCAGCACACTAGCAAAAATCACTATTGCCTGTTTCTGTAACTGCCTTGATCCAAGCTCAGAGAGACCAATTAGCCGGGTGGGGGCCTCCAAACGTTCGCTCGGTGTGTGAGCACCAGCACTGAGGGGCACGCCGTGCTCTCTACTGCTTAACTATAGATATATACGGATATGTACGTACGGTGTGTGGTAGGTAGCACATCAACAGACACCTTGGATCTCAATCTCTGAAACCTTTTTATTCCTTTTAAAAGGTCTGGGTTCAATACAAACTGAAGATGAGCAATATGTATTCCCCCCGCAAATAAGTGATACGAAGGAAATGGAATGGGGTTAGGGGTTAAACTGGTACTTGATGGATCATGAGTAATGTCTTTCCTACCTGGAGTTGGATATGCATGTTCTGGATTTATGAACATATTACAGTAAGTACCTTGAAGTACTTGTACTGTATGTGAATTTGTCTAAACAACCCAACCTGAAATCACCTGTTTTTTAAATGCATACTTTCCCAGTAGAGAAAAATATCATTAAACATATCAACACAAAAATATAAACACAAATACTTGAATCAAGGAGCGCCAATAACGTAATGTGAAGTCTTTTGTAAAAAAACAAGAAAGAAAAAAACAAGAAAAAAAAAAAACTATTTGACTAGTACACTTCCAAGCTTTTTGAGGTCATCAATTTAAAAATATATAAAAAATAAATAAATAAAAAAAGATTGGAGAAAAAAAGTGCAAAAATCATTTGGTTGTGTTCTTGAAAGTCAAATGTATGTGTGCAAACAACTGTGTGCTTGGCAGGCTTAGGACTGCTGTCATGTTCCATTCAGTATGTTGTGTATTGACATTGTTGTCTGTTCTTTTATTCAGTTTATTTTTTGCTTGTCAAAACTATATTCTGATAGACATTGTTATCTTCTAACATTGCACTGAGTGTCTTCTACCCCTCACTCAGCTAATCGTAGACAAATGAGGGGAGAGGGTGACAATTCATGTGTAAATGTTTACTCAAGGACTTAATGGAAAAAAAGTTTTTGTTTTATCTGTAAACTGTTTATCTACCTTTAGTGGCTTTTATTGTGGAATAATCCAAAATAAGGATTATCATTGAGTATTGCACCATTTTGTTCTGATTACATACAAATGTAATGAAAAAAAATGATCTAAGAATTGTGGCCATAGATAGTAGGACTAGTAATCCCTATGTTCACTTCATGGAGAAATGGAAAGGGATAATGTGGGGAGATGAGTTTGTTACAGGACTCATTTCAGAGGTGCCTATCTTTTTTCTTTTTTTTGCATAGCCACCTGTCGTTTACAAACATTTCATTTGTCTGAAGTTGAGGAAAAAGGAATTTATAAGAAATGTTTTAAAAGACAAATTCCATCTTCCATCAAAAAAATATGAACATAAAACAAACTTTGCAAAATGAAGATTTATGCTACTTTCAGAACTCTGGGATTGATCAGTGTTGTCGTATTTCAATTTTTAATTTCTCTTTTTGATGTCGACAGACTGTATGTATTGATTGATTTATTTGAATTTTGTCTTGTAAAAAGACAACGCAATTTGCTCACTATCTTGCACACTCGTGAAGATGTGGATCTTGTCTCGGGAAGGCCAGGATTTCCAGAGTTCAAACTCCACAATTTGTATTTAAATTTGAGAGTTTTAAATTACAATAACTTTGAGAAATGTAACTCCAGGCACTGAAAGTTAGGGATTTAAATAGAATATGATATACCATTGCTTCTAAAAATCCATAGCGGTTACATAATTTACCAAATAAATGACTGAAAATGAACTTTGAGAGAGAAAAAGTGGAGTGCTTTACATGTAAAATCGCTTTACATTTAAACAAAATTGATCAATGGTTTTAATTGTCTAAAGTTTTACTTATGCATATTCTTTGGAGGTTCCATCCTGTAACGTTCAGGAGCCTTGTGCATTACTGTCTCTGTTCCTGTGGCAGGTATTCAATGAGTTAAGAGATTCTGTCTAATAGATGGTTTTCAGGAGACAGATTTGAAGTGGGGGGGGGGGGGGGGGGATAGCTGGTTTTTAAAGGATCATGATCTATGCACAAGTGGGAGGGAGAGTCCAGGCCTGCTTTTCTCTTGGGGCCCGGGACTCGTACACTGGGGTTCAGGGTTTGATGTAGGGGTGTGTCTTTGTGCTACAAATTTGCTATGTTTAGATTCCCCCCCATCAGATTTATGGCAGAACTTTGTATTGCTTCGCCATGCTGTGTAATCCTTAAGCAATGAGCGCTTATCCTTCTGCTAAAGCACTGTGGGTTATACTGAGAAAAAGCCCATGACTTTTAAGGCGGTCTGGTTTTTGTAAGCGGGGGAGGAAGTGGTACTCTTCCTTTTTTATTTTAAAAAACATTAAGGAGAAGTGTCTGTACTGAGAAAGTTGTGGCTTTTAATGTTTTTTTTTCTCCTCATAGAATGTGATTGTTAATGACATGCACCGGAAAAAACATGTTTCCATGTGTTATGGAGCTTCTTTCGGACTATATTAATAAATTGACTTTTCTTGGCTGTTAAAAAGCGTCTTGTCGATTTCTTGTGTAGTCTTGATTTTTCATGTGGACATTAGTATTAATGCACCTCTAGAGACGAAGAAGCCACAACTCCCAGAGCAAGCCTGTAAACTAGATGCAGACGGATAAGGAAGCAACTTTAGACAACACACATAATGAAACCATTACACACACACACACCACCAAGGAATCCACTTTACACTTGAACCACCCCTTGTTATAAAAAATAAAAACATTTTTACAGTAAGCTGTCGAGTGAGTTCTCTGAATTTGCAAATCACAAAAGGACCTTAACAGCTTTTATTTACATCCAACTGAACTGCATAGTCACTTTACCTCTGCTTACATATTACCTGGACTAACCTGTAGCCTCACTTATTTTGTTGCTCTTTATTTTTCTATATGCTTAAGGGCTTGTAAGTAAGCATTTCATTGTCAGGACTACACATGTACTCAGCGCATGTGATAAATACAATTAGATTTTGAAGCCATGCTGTGGTTCAGCACACCATGCAAATACATCCGGTGGACCATCCCACTGAGTCGTCAATGCAGATCATTTCTGATATGTAGCATGGTAACAAACATACCATGTCAAAATACAACACTAATAAAGACAAGTATTACACTTAATATTTTTGTTTAAATACAATACCTTTAAAAAAGTAAAGCAAGGCTACAACATTTAGCTGCCAGCATTTACATCAAATACAAAACATTGTTTAAAACGCCACAACAGCATTTACAGTACAAAAAACTAAGTTAGGTGGATGTTTGTTTGTCCAAATCCCCCATAATCTGTAAATAAAAATGTATCGTTGGTCTACTTAAAGAACCATGTTTTATATATTTCCACACTGAGGTTGGAATAATACTACAGTTTATAAATGAATAGTCAAACACCGTGTTGGTGAGATTGGGCTGACCTTGTTCCTCCCATCTCCCCAACAGTTTCAGATACTAGCGGTTACTCTTCAGCCTCATAGTGGTTTTCCTGTTGAGAACTCAGAGGGGGGTTGTCATAGGTAGAAGCATCCATTTCCTCCAGATGTAGGGGGGGCCTCGGGTGGTAAGAGGGAGCCACTTTTCCATTCCGGTTGGGGGGCCGCACCCCAACCATCTCGTGGTTGGGGGACCGCACCCCAACCATCTCCTCGTAGATGGAAGCCTGGTGGGGCTGCGGTTTGACACGGTCTCCTCGGGTCTTACCCTGACAGAGGACAGAAGCCAATCAGAGAAGGCAGCAGGTGAAAACAACTAGTGAAACTAGTGTCTTCCCTGTGTGAAATGATGTGAATAGTAAGAGGATGGATGCTTTGATTCAGTGGCATCCTTCCTCAATTTGAGGTGTTTGACAAATCACTTGTACTTAGTCATACCTGTCAGAAATCAGTGTTATGGTACTGACAATTTGTCACTTGAGGAATACAGTAGCTACCAAATGAGTAAGTATCTAATTACATTACAATATCATGTCAACAACCATAGAGGTTACAGGTGTGGCTGTAAAAGGTTACAGAGTGGCTTTATAAACTCAGAGCAAAGAACCGTTTGATTTCAAGAAAATGTCATATGAATGAGAAGTTTGCAGAATGTGAGGTTGTATTGCTTTTTAAACGATGACCATGAAAGCAGCAAAAAAACTGGAGTGGCTACCATTTATATAAATAATATTCTGTGTGTCAATCCTTTTGTCCATAGTAAGTAGGTTACAGTCCTACTCACATAATGAGCCACTCCCAGGGCCATAAGGAAGATGAGCAGCAGCCCCACAGCAGCAGAAAGGACATAGAGCAGTGGAGGGTAACCAGTACAGCTACACCTAACACCTGGGGAAACAATGAGCAATATGTAGTGTCAGACTTTAAAGAATGTCAACTCACTTCCCAAATTAAAAATACATTGACAACCTTTCATATACCGTGTATGATGAACATGAACATTGTTACCTGGGTTACTGCATTGGCTACTAGAGTTAATAAACAATACAGCGTTATAGAAACTGCTTCCACAGATGACCTGGACATTAACTGGCATGAATTTACAGTTTAAAGGGATAGTTTGGGATTTTGGCAGATTCATTTGTGGATACCATTTTATGTCTGTGTGCAGTTTGAATCATTGCTCTAACGCTAGTTAGCGTTGTCTCGCGAAACTACCTCCAACTTCCTTCATACTAGACGCAGACATAAAACATATCCACGAGTTCATCCGACTCTGGGGAAGTAGATAGCGTTCCTTGCCAAAATCACAAACTATCCCTTAAAAACCAAAACCACTGACCCCAGTTTCCTACTGCATGTGTCTATTTTCAAAATGAGTATAGAGACCGATGTGGGGAGGTGAAGTGGATTTACTTTTCGTAAAGGTCTGGTCAAAAACTTGTATATACAGACAACGCATAGGCACACAAAGAATGAACAAGCCTTACTAAATCAAGTGTCACTTGTTTATATCCACTAGCCCGATATAAACCAGGTGTTTTATTAGGGTTGAATCCACTAACCCTATGATAAACACCCACCTTGCACAGACACAAAGTACACGTGTCTCCCTAGCCTGGCACTGTTGTCGGGCCTGCCGGGGAGCAGCAGCTCACAGCTGTAAAAGGCGCTCTCTTCCGGCTGCATCTTTAGCAGGGTGAGGTTGTAGGCCAGGCCGCCCAGCCCCGTGCCCAGGTGAAGCCTCTCTTCTGGGGGGAATGAGGCAGAGGAAAAGGGGCGCTTTGAGTGGAACAGCACCTCCACTGGAGCCCGGCCCCACCGCCTCTTCAGGCATACCCCTTCCATGGCCGAGGGGGAACCGTAGGGGGCAAGGCAGGGGAGGACAGCTGACCCCCCGGCGCACGTCTCTATCAGGCCTACATCCATCTTGTTGTCTGGGACATCTTCTCCAGATGGGAAACAAACACTAGTATGACTGGCTTTGTGGGCGGGGTAAAGGAGAGTATGTTGCTAGAGCCAGGGGTATTCTGAGGAAGCAGTGGCAGGATGCGTAACATGAACAGTATGGCTCAGCTATGGAGTCTGGAGTTATTACCAAAAAAAAGGGAAAACACACAGGCTACTGTGACTGTTTGACACACATCATGTCAACAACTCCATTCGCATCAAGAAACATAAAAAAGGAAATAAATGAAGGAATCCATAAAGAATACTCACCAACATTGTCGACGTACAGAAATAACTCCATATTGCTTGGAATCTTCTGATCCACGCTGGAGGCATCGAGGAAGACAAACTCACAGTAGTAGACGTCTGTGTCTTTTCCGTTCAGCTGGCTGAGGGTCACGTTGACCCGGTGAGTACTCGGGTCTCCGGTGACATGGATGCGCTCTTTGACGTCAAGGTGAAACACAGGCTTTTGTTCAGTAAACATGAACAGGACCTCTCTGTTGGGCTGCAGCCACTTGCGTTTCAGGTAGAACCCAATGGGCTTGGAGGCATTGAACTCAGAGATACAGTTGAACTCTACAGAGTCACCCTGCGGTCTCTCCAGGAATTCAATATCACAGAACACTAGGAGGCAACATATAGAGAAGGTAATACGTTAGCACCCCGTTTTTATTTTACTAGGCAGTGCCATTAAAAACGAATTCTTATTTACATTGACGGCCTACCCAGGCGCAACCCCCCGGACGACGCTATGCCAACTGTGCGCCGCTCTATGGAACATCCCAATCACGGCCGATTGTGATACAGCCTGGGATCGAAACAGGCTGTCTGCAGTGACGCCTCTAGCATTGAGATGCTGCGCCACTCGGGCTTGTTGGTGGTCATATAAAGGAAGCCCACTGTACTGACGCATGGTTTGGACCTCCCTACCCTGGTCAAGAAAGCATCTGTATAATGATCAATGTAGTGATATGGAACAGTTACAGGGCTCTGGTTAAACCAAACAAGTGCTGTTTTTATAGGCATTAAACTACTCATGATAAAGTAATCCAAAACTTGCAGTGGCAGAAGAAAAAATCCAACACCAAAGGAGGTTGGTGGCACCTTAATTGGAGAGGACAAGCACGTGTTAATGGCTGGAGAGGAATGAATGGAATGGTATCAAATAAATCAAAGCCGTGGTTTCCATGTGTTTGATGCCATTCCATTCACGCCAGCCATTATGAGCCGTCCTCCCCTCAGCAGCCTCCTGTGGCCAACACAGTTCCCAATAAATTAACCCCACACCAAAAGTTGCAGAAACAAGACTTACCCAACACTGTATGTGTGATGAGCAGCAGCCGAACACCTGTCAGATGAAGAGTCATAATGACTTCGCTTGTTCTTATATGATGCTATCACACACTGAGCAGCATGCAGTGAGCCTCAGACAGAAGTGGAGTACTAGACTAGAATTGTTGAGTGTCACTCACTTGATTGGTGACTAGTTACAGGAACTTCTCCACCTCAAACCTTAACGCTAAACAGGAAGAGTTGTTTGTAAACAACTACTCAAGTGCCACAGCAAAAAACCACACCCACCTTTACATAATTACAAAATATTTATCTGTAAAGATGAGATGGTTCTGCAAATGCAAAATACTGAAGCCAGACAGAAAGGGTGTTGACCTTATACTAAGAGTATAAAATAGTGAGTATTTAGCCATTTGTAAAGCTACAAATATCTGTCGATTTCAGCCACTGCTAATAAGAGAATATACACTGCTCAAAAAACTAAAGGGAACACTTAAACAACACATCCTAGATCTGAATGAAATAAATAATCTTATTAAATACTTTTTTCTTTACATAGTTGAATGTGCTGACAACAAAATCACACAAAAATAATCAATGGAAATCCAATTTATCAACCCATGGAGGTCTGGATTTGGAGTCACACTCAAAATTAAAGTGGAAAACCACACTACAGGCTGATCCAACTTTGATGTAATGTCCTTAAAACAAGTCAAAATGAGGCTCAGTAGTGTGTGTGGCCTCCACGTGCCTGTATGACCTCCCTACAACGCCTGGGCATGCTCCTGATGAGGTGGTGGATGGTCTCCTGAGGGATCTCCTCCCAGACCTGGACTAAAGCATGCGCCAACTCCTGGACAGTGTGGTGCAATGCGGCGTTGGTGGATGGAGCGAGACATGATGTCCCAGATGTGCTCAATTGGATTCAGGTCTGGGGAACGGGCGGGCCAGTCCATAGCATCAATGCCTTCCTCTTGCAGGAACTGCTGACACACTCCAGCCACATGAGGTCTATCATTGTCTTGCATTAGGAGGAACCCAGGGCCAACCGCACCAGCATATGGTCTCACAAGGGGTCTGAGGATCTCATCTCGGTACCTAATGGCAGTCAGGCTACCTCTGGCGAGCACATGGAGGGCTGTGCGGCCCCCCAAAGAAATGCCACCCCACACCATGACTGACCCACCGCCAAACCGGTCATGCTGGAGGATGTTGCAGGCAGCAGAACGTCCTCCACGGCATCTCCAGACTCTGTCACGTCTGTCACGTGCTCAGTGTGAACCTGCTTTCATCTGTGAAGAGCACAGGGCGCCAGTGGCGAATTTGCCAATCTTGGTGTTCTCTGGCAAATGCCAAACGTCCTGCACGGTGTTGGGCTGTAAGCACAACCCCCACCTGTGGACGTCGGGCCCTCATACCACCCTCATGGAGTCTGTTTCTGACCGTTTGAGCAGACACATGCACATTTGTGACCTGCTGGAGGTCATTTTGCAGGGCTCTGGCAGTGCTCCTCCTGCTCCTCCTTGCACAAAGGCGGAGGTAGCGGTCCTGCTGCTGGGTTGTTGCCCTCCTACGGCCTCCTCCACGTCTCCTCATGTACTGGCCTGTCTCCTGGTAGCGCCTCCATGCTCTGGACACTACGCTGACAGACACAGCAAACCTTCTTGCCACAGCTCGCATTGATGTGCCATCCTGGATGAGCTGCACTACCTGAGCCACTTGTGTGGGTTGTAGACTCCGTCTCATGCTACCACTAGAGTGAAAGCACCGCCAGCATTCAAAAGTGACCAAAACATCAGCCAGGAAGCATAGGAACTGAGAAGTGGTCTATGGTCACCACCTGCAGAACCACTACTTTATTGGGGGTGTCTTGCTTATTGCCTATAATTTCCAGCTGTTGTCTATTCCATTTGCACAACAGCATGTGAAATTGATTGTCAATCAGTGTTGCTTCCTAAGTGGACAGTTTGATTTCACAGAAGTGTGATTGACTTGGAGTTACATTGTGTTGTTTAAGTGTTCCCTTTAATTTTTTGAGCAGTATATTTAGGTATCAAAACATTAGTTACTTTGAAGTTGTTTAAGGTTTATAAAATGTTATGATAAAAGTCACAACATACCACAAATGACCAACTATTCACTGTAATGTCTGGGAGATATTGCAAACAGTTACTTGAGAAAGTCAAGTTCACCACCCAAGACCATCTAGTAGTGCTCTTACAAAGATGGTTCAGATCTGTCCTGTTCCTGCTATAAAATAAGACAGGCTTGAAAAAAAAGACACTGAAAATTGTACACTATCCACATGATTTATTCTTACAATAGTGTGTTTTGATACAAAGCATTTGGATTTTTACATTAGGATACATTTATGCACATCAGCAAGTGGAGAGCAACTGTGATACTGCCTACATTGTCTTGTGAAATAACATGTCTATTTGTTTTATGTGAAATGTGTAGTTAATGAACAAACAGGCCAATGTTCCCTTTAAAAGGATGTTATATGATGCATGTTGACAATTCTAACTGTGGAGAATTCAATTAAAATGGTGAAGCTAATCCGAGTTACAGTTTTAAGTATTAATGACAGCAGCATATCCAAGACAGTTTTGAGCATTGTTCCAAAAGTTGGAAGAGGAGTTTGGACGAGTGTTGACGACGACATCCAACAGGCCAAATACTATAATCCATAAGTATTAATAATCTATTAATCTGTAAACAATGATCATAACTTGAAAAAAAACAACATTACTGTAATATTGTCTGGGAGTGTCAATCATTATTTTACAACAGCCATGTACAGTGCCTTCCAAACATATTCACACCCCTCGACTTTCTCTACTTTGTGTTAGACAGAATTTAAAAAATGTATTAAATCGAGATTGTGTCACTGGCTTACACAATAACGCACAATGTCTAAGTGGAATAGTTTTTTTGAACGTTTTACAAATTAATTCAATGTAAAGCTGAAACGTCTTGAATCAACAAGTATTCAACCCCTTTTATGGCAAGCCTAAATACATTCAGGAGTAAAAATTAGCTTAAGTCACAATATAAATTCTATGGACTCACTGTGTGCAATAATAGTGCTTAACATGATTTGAAATAACTACCTCATTCCTGTACCCCACACATACAGATAAAAAGGTCCCCGAGCCGAGCAGTGAATTTCAAAACAGATTCGCCACAAAGACCAGGGAGGTTTTCAAATGCCTCGCAAAGGGTATCTAATGGTAGGTGGGTACAATTCAAATAAAAAGCAGACATTGAATATCCCTTTGAGCATGGTGAAATTATAACACTTTGGATGGTATATCAATTGTGGAGGAAGAATCAGAATTAGTTAGGTAACATAGATAATTAAAATATCTTATCTGCATAATATGCTTGTATGATATGCTTGTTATTTGAATGTATCCCTTTGGACTCTGGTGTTGGTAGTTGCACATCCTCCCTCAGCTGGGGCCCAGAGAGGGGAGAAGTCAGGCTTGTCTTTCACATGCCGCTAGTGCTATGCAGAATATCAGAAAGAGGACAGGAGGGAACATTGTCTTCATATGTGAATGTGTCTTTACCTATTCTAAACCATGTGAAAGGATGGCGTGATCGATGGGGAACCACTTGTCTCCACAATTTCTGTGAGCCAGTCACTCCCTCCTTGGGGGAGATAAGGTCTGAGAAAAGATGTGGGATAGTGTCTGGAACCATTGTATGTCATCTCTGATGTTGCACCTGTCCTGGGGGAGTGAATGACCTAGAGGCTTTACTCCCCTCAGTGTCCAGGCGTGTGGTCAAGAAGGGCTTTTACTTGAGATGGAAGTATCTGGAGTTGACAATTGAGTTATGCCATAGAATTAATTGGTGTTTCTGTGCTTTGAAGTACCAGGAACGAGATCGGAGCCTCGTCTTAAAGGCCAGACTAAATAAGAACAGTCTTCAAAGCAAATGCTATCTGGCGCGATACTCCTTTCTCATATATCAAGTTCCACCCTGTGACCCATTCCATGCATCTGTTTGTCAGGAAGACTAAAAGAGCGTATCTTTTCTATAAAAGATATGTATTCTTCATGTATCAGAGCTACTCGCCACAACACTTGGAAGTGTTGAGCCGACCAGCCTCGTCGTTATAGAAGCAATGACTCTATGCTTTCCTTATTAATACGTTTTGAATAAAGTAATATCCTGATTGTAATTGACCTCGTCTCTCCTCATTGATTAGAATTTCTACCACACAATACACCCAGTCACTACGGAGAGGAAACCGTTCAGGGATTTCACCATGAGGCCACATCCACCATTACAAAATGACAACAAAATATTTATCTGCAAAGATGAGATGGTTCTGCAAATGCAAAATAAAAAAGGTACATTTGAGTTTAATGGTTGTGATCGAAAACTGATGATTGATCAACATTGTAGTTACTCCACAATACTAACCTAAATGAGAGTGAAAAAGGAAGCCTGTACAGCATAAAACACACGGCAAATTAATTAACTTTATGTCCTGAATACAAAGTGTTATGTTTTGGGCAAATCCAACGTTAATGACTACCCCTCTTCATATTTTCAAGCATGGTGGTGGTGGCTACATCATGCTAGTCGTCAGCAAGGACTAGGGAGTTTAGGATAAGAAACAGAATAGAGCTAAGCACATGAAAAACCTAAATGAAAACCTGGTTCAGTCTGCTTTCCAAAAGACACTGGGAGACAAATGTACCTTTCAGAAGGACAATAACCTAAAACACAGGTCAAATATACACTGGGGTTGCTTGAATGTTGAATGGCCTAGTTAATAGTTGACTTAAATCTGTTTTTAAATCTATGACAAGACTTAAATATGGCTGTCTAGCAATGATCAACAACCAAATTGACAGAGTTTGAAGAATATGTAAATATAATACAATTCAGGTGTGGAAAGCTCACGCTGTAATGGCTGCCAAAGGTGATTCTAACATGTTTGACTCAAGGGTTTGAATACATATGTATTTCATTTTCAAACATGATTTCACTTTGTCATTATGGGGTATTGTGGGTAGATGGGTGAGAATCTATTTAATCCGTTTTGAATTCAGGCTGTAACAACCAAATGTGGAACAAGTCAAGGGGTATGAATACTTTCTGAAGGCACTGTACATCATAGCCGATGTGAAATCCTACTTACCAAATGAGTGGGGTAAAAAAATGTGTCCAGTTTCCACCGAACTGCCCCCTTCACCATCAGACAGAAAGAGGCAACAATGGCACACCACAGCATTCAACATTCATTACATTTGTATGCAGCCAAATGGTGTAACAAATCTTGAGCAAGTACTTTAGAATAACTCTGCAATACTCAAAATAATGTACAAATCTTGGAAAAACTCCAAAAATTGATTATTTCAGATTCAACAACTAGTTACTACTAAACGGTACATCCGGTGCAAGATACAGCCACACTATGGTAAGGGAATGGGTACTTACAGATATAACTGACCTGTTTCGCAAGAAATCTGTGTTTTAGGCTGAAAAGCAGATAAGGACATTTCCATCAAAATAGACATGGGCTTACAAAAAGTTTCAAAGTAATAGTTTTTCGATTTTAATATGCTATGCAGTGTTTCCCCTAGTATTGTTTTCCAACAGCGGTGGCAAAGTTAGTGTGTGGGGGTAGCGGGCATGACAAATGGCACATTTTAGCGGCCCTCTCCGCTACAGAGAAAAACTGTAGCTGTTCTAAAACAAATTTTCTGCAATTCTACACATTTTGACATGAACATTTTAAAGCTAATTTTCTACAATTCTACACATTTTGCCATGGCTTATGCATTGTTCCTAATTTATCTAAATGACAAACAAAATCAAAAGAGGCCATATAGCATGACATTTTTTTTATTTACATTCTCCGACTGTCTAGTCTTTATTTTGCCGATTTTTAGTTCTCAAAAATATATTGCGCCCTTATCGCTTCTTTATTCCTGGTTTTAGTCATTTAATTAAAAAAATATGTTTGCAGTAGCGGCCACAGTTGCATATAGGGGAAACACTGATGCACCATAGTGGAATAACACCAAATTAAGGCCCTCTGACTTGAAAAGCTAGACACCCAGAGGACATGAGTAGGTGGTTTAGGAAAAATACACCCGACATCAAGTAAAATGTACATTTATCATCAACCACTCACACAGAGTGTAGAGCACTTGCATGCAAATGTTAGTGAACCTAAGGTGAGGAAGATAAACTGATTCAGTGTGCAGCTATTAAATGATTAGATTACTATTAAAGAACATCAGGCTATAAACTTATCTGCATCAAGACAATTTGTATATTAAAACATGTTTAAAAATACCAGATCTGGAATGTTGACATTCTATTATTTGAGCAATATTTAATAAATACAACATTTATGTACAAACCTTCACGAAGAAGGTACTAACCTCCATGGTACAAACCTTCATGAAGCCTCATCCCCATCCACGGGTCAGGAAAAAAACAGTGTTGGATTTTAAGTGAGTTTTATTACAACATAGATTGTTTAAAACAGTACAGAGAATAAATTCACACAAGTTACCCTTTTGATCATGAAATGAACCTGAAATAAGAATGAAGCTAGAGACTGATAGATAATAATAATAATAATCCATAGATCTGGTGGTAAACTACTAAACAGTTGGAATCGTCATCATAAAGGAGGACCCTCACCAACCATACGGTTGGGGACAGGGCGTCCAACAACACACAAGTGTGCTGTGAGGGCCTCGTCACCGACTTACTCTACACAACAGAAAATCATATATTTACAGGAAACTTGCCTTTTTGTAAGGGGAGGGCGATACGATCATGTTACTCCAGCAGCGAGCAGTCAAAACAATATGAACCATATTTAACACACTTCACTTCTACAAACCTGAGTGAAACATGAGAAGAAAAACACCATACATGTATCAAATCTGCACAACGACAAAGTTGTCATTATCATCAAGTTGTTTTGTGTGTTTTGTTGTTACTATGTTTTTTTCCCCCATTAAAGATGTCATGTTAAATGTCCGTGTGCTGCGTATATATATTTGTTTTCATCAATACTTTTCTTCACCATCACTGGTTGGTCTTACTGCTCATTGGCTTGGGCTAGTTTTAAAAAGCACAAGGTGAGAAAAGGTTTAACCTCCAAACCTAGTGAGGGGTCAGGTCGTTGCGACTGCTTCAGTATCGTCCCGCAGGAGACATGACGGGGGGCCGCATGCCCATGGGAGGCCCTCCTTGGTATCCCATCGGAGGGCCCTGCCCATACGGAGGCATCCCGCCCTGCATGTAGCCAGGCACGCCCTGGGGGGGACCACCATACTGACCTGGAGGGAGGAGGAAGTATATTGAAACATCACGCTCACAATGCAAGCAAATGCAAAAACCCTGTGTTTTGACTGGTATGATACTTGGTCTTTTGTGCCATCAAAGGCTCCAAGTTTCTCTCCATCAGTTCATTTTTGTTGGTCTAGTGATGCCATAACATCTTACCATGCATGGGGTGCCTCATGCCAGGCTGCTGCGGGGGCATGCCCTGCTGTGGGGGCATCATGCCGCCCACGGCCGCCACAGGAGGGGCAGACATGTGGACCTGCCCCTGCCTGGGCACGTTACGCTGGTACCGGGGCAACTGAGCCCGTCGCTCCTCCTGTCACCGGGCAGACAAACACAGAGAGGATTCTTAGATAGGACGCAACACTAGCCTATCCCTTTCAGTGCAACGGCAAGGACAACTCAATCACATTATATTTGACTCATTTGTTTTAAACAAATATTACAAGTATCACAACAGTAACGTGACATAGATAAATGTATTTTCTCATTCCTTACTTACTGTGAAAGGGCAAAACGCAAAGCAGGAGCAACTTACCAGTGAGATATCCTCATCAGGGTGGATCAACTTACTGGTTGCACTCATGGTGGTGAGGGTGGCTGGCTTACTGGTCACTGTGGCGGGGGGCTTGGCCACAGTGTTACTAGGGGGGTTAGAGGAGGATGAGGAGGCAGAGGACTGGGTGTAGGCGGGGAATGTTGCTTTGGGAGGGTCAGAAGAGGTGGAGGGCACGCTGTGGGGCACAGCTCCAGAGGCACAATGCTGGGCCTGGGAGACCGGAAGGAAGATGCACTGTCAGATGGGTGAGTGACTCATCATGATCACACAAACACAGATTACAATGCTCTCCTCTCATAGGAATCAGATATTCAGACATTTGACCTACTGATTCCTTAGAAGTGCTTTCTAAACAGAATTTGTCCCATGATTTTTGATCACAACAAGCAATTGGTTGATTCCTCAGATTTTTACAAGCAGAGTGCACTGTACATCAAACTAACGCTGACCCAGCACTTTAAATGACTGAATAATATCTGTTTCAAAAAGTGATTGAAATATCAGCTCAGCTGAGACACAAGGAAAAACTCATATATCACACATTGCTGATGAGCATTGCATTGTGCAAAATAGCATCTGAGGAAATCCATGACAACAAGTCAGGGGAGGGGAAAAATAAGCAAAAAGCAAGCTGTGCCTAAACAAAAACACATTTTAAATCACCATTCCAGTGATAAGAAACCTAAGGCAGGCCACACACAGGCATGCAGCAAGTCCTCCTAAGGGAAAGCCGACCGTCAGCTCATCCTTTTGGTGGAGCGGTTGACAAAAATGCACACGGAATGACAAAAAGCCTGTTGAATATGTTAACTTAAGTTTATATGTCAAAACACAGACATTTTGTAGCATTCCCAACCAAATCAAGCTGATATGCTGCATGCCACAAGAGTCTATGGGACATGGAAGTGAAAGAGTCCTGCCTACTTGTGAAGTGTTAGACAACAGAGGCTTAGAGGCAGCAGACTGAGAGTCTGCAGTGCTACTGGGAGAGGCTGTGATGGTGTTTGGAACATGAGAGCCCATCTGCAGCACAAAGAAGAGAGGCAGAGTGTGAACAACACTAGCAGAACCTGGAGTGAATACCAGCAGCTCTGGAGAGGGCATTTTGATAATGAACTATAGTTCCTTACTATGGATGCATTACTGATACAACTCTGCTATTGCTGCTCCCTATTAGGCTTGGGCGGTATACCATATACCGGGGTATTTGGAAATAGCCACAGGATGGTTTTTCAATACCGTTGAAACTATCTCTTTGAAGATCTCATAAATGTGAATATTTGCTGCTACATTTCAAGTAAATACCTGCAGTCAAGAGATAATGATTGCGTATTTCATTTCACCTGTCAGAATTATTCATTATGAAGCTTACTGCTAGTACCCAGTCACAAGGTGTTTGTTTACAAGCACACTAATGAGAGACCAGAGCCTTGAGTCATTCATTGTTGTGCAGCACACGCCAGGTGATCAGGTTACAGTATGGAATTCACAACTAAACGTTCACCAGCTAGATGTTTTATAACTTTTAACTAAAAACAGTGTAAAATGTGCTAAATGCTCTGCAGCTGTACATTTGGTTTGCTAATTTAGTCGCTAGTTAGCTATCTAGCTAAGTGGTTAGCTTCTTACAAAAATTATATTGCCGGTAACAGCAGAAAATCCCCTCTTGGATCAAGAGCCTTGCTGTCTAATAATTGTGTTGTGCGTACAGCAAACTGTAGCCTTTCTGAGTTACTTTTATAACTTTGTGAGCTGGGATGTCTGTCCTGAAAATAGTTCAGGTCAGAGGCTGTCTAAATGTTCACAATGCTCTTTATCATTTAGTTTGCATTCTATGGGATTTGACATGTACTTGTTAGCATTGCTAACCTTTGGATTACAAAAGCTCAGCAGCGGTTTGAAAATAGTGTTCCTTGTGTTCAGTGCCGGTATTACCGAATATACCGATATGGGACAAGGTCAGTATGAAGGCATGACACTCTGGATACTGCCCAAGCCTACTCCCCATCATTAATGATGATACTCTGATAGTATGCATGTGCCTGAGATGAGCGCACCAGTACAACCATCTTAATACAGAGGAAATCCTCTTGGTGAATTATTCAATGGACACCATTTGAAATGAACAAGGTAAACCAATGGGACAGTTATGACAAGATACAGCTCCATCCCACCTCGCCTCTTGGCAAGGTGACCCACCTGTACTGCGCTGGGGAACAGGGGCTTGCTGACGGCAGCAGGGGCTGCTGCGGCAGGTCGGGGCATCCCTGCCGGGGTGGGTGCCTGGGCCATGTGGGGCATACCAGGACGGTGACCCATGTGGGGTGGCATTCCTGAAGACAAGACATCAGGTCTCAATATCAAATCACAGTTCTTTCTCAGGAAGTTAGGGAATCCATGACAAATATCATAGCAGATCGTTTCTAGGTCATGATAGAATTGAGAGTGAACATGATTTTGCGCTACTAGAGCTAAGACGATAAACCGAAAATGATCGACACCAACCACTTATCGTGGGCATTTTGCTGATATCGTTCATTCTGATAACCTATAGGACCCTACTAGAGAAATGTGAAGTTTGAAACAAAATACGTGTGCTAATATAGGTGATTGATAACCGGACAATTGATAGCTACAACATTCAAAGTAGTATTAGTATTTTTAAGGGTAATATTAAAACTGTGGTGCACATTCATGTTTTAAGCTCATCATTAAATAGATTTTTGTCCACGTCGCCCAGCTCTATGCTAGTCTTGTGAAATTGTCAGCTCTCTCACAAGCCTCATATAGGAGAATAGTCCTAGATGAGAGGTGAGGGACACAGTGCTGTATCCCCTGTCAATGCCAGACCACCCCACTGGGTACAGAGTGATTGGAGTAAGGGAGGGGAAGAGGGGTATAGACAGTGCTTACCTGGCGGCATACCGGGCATCCGTTGCATCATTGGAGGCATCATCCCTCCCATCCCATGCATCATGCTGTAAGGAGATCAAACCAACAGGTGTGAGTTAAAATCTGAATGATCAAATCTAACTGTCTGATGTTTTAATAATAAGGCAGATCCTGCAGCGACGGACCAGTTCAGGGCGACATTTAACCCCTGCAAAGAGTGAGCAAACGCACCGTGGCTTTGTGTGTCATTGAGAGGAAAATGTCACCCGCTGAGTAGTATGAGTTAGTGCTCACCCTGGTGGCATTCCGTGCATACCAGGGGGCATCCCATGCATCATGGGCGGGACACCGTGACCTGGCATCATAGGGGGCATTCCTGCATTGGGAAGAAAAGGGAAAGAACCTAGATTTTAAACAATACACCAGGTATAATTTATGAGCCATTATATGGTGATGCTGGGAATTTATTTTTTCCAGTTTGTGGTTTGTTCAGAATGGGCATGATTCATTCACAATTCAGAGCAGTTGAACATTTTTGCCAATCATCATTACTTGATGCGAATGTCTTACTGGCAGAACACAGCAATCGTATGGCCATTCAGCCCATGTTCTACCTGAGTAAGCTCCTGGTGGCATGCCTGGAGCCCTGGCCCCGGGAGGGATGCCTGGCTGGGCCATGGGAGGGACGTAGCTAGCCTGGGGCTGGGCAGCAGGCATCTGCTGCTGAACGAACGAAGGGCCTGGAGCATCATCATCGTCGTCATCCTCGTCAGAGTCGTCCTGATTCTGCTTCTTCTTCTGGCTCTCTGAACACAAAGTAAAGGGGTATTTTAGCCACACAGTAGTTCTTTAAGATTATTTGTTCTGGCTGTAGATTTCTATGGTCGAACCCCCCCATTTCTCAGTACATTTGCAGGAAATGATGTTGACACTAACTAACCCTGTTTTTGTTCTAATGTCCGTCTCCTCTCCTGCATATCCTTCTCTGGAATTCCTTCCATGCCATAGATTTCCAATTCTATGTCTACCCTTCCAGGTATGGCATTGGGGACCCCATCAATGGTCTCTTTGTGAACCTGAAACACACACGACATCAATGATTAATATCACAAATAAAAGGTATGACCACACAGATGAATGAATAACCAACAAGTTGTTAATGTGAATACTAACCTGCATACAGTGGATCGCCAGCCCTGGACCAGTGTACAACTTCTTGTGACATATATGGCACTTAAAATGTTTGGCCTTTTGATGTTGGATGAGGATCTTTTCATCATCGAAATCTCGATTACAATACCTTCAAGTTGTGAATTAAGGAAATGTCATAGAGTATAAACTAACGTTAGCAAGCTAGCTAGCTGGTTTCATTCAATCGAGGCTCCCTGCTCTTAACGTTACTCCTTTATTTGAACGTAAGGTAAAGTTACTCTTTGAGCACAACTTCTGACCACCATCTATGACAGACAAAGTATGCCGACTAAGCGTCATAAACTGGGTAGTGGCAGATAGCAAAGTAACTTATTGCATTCATTATGTAGCTAACTAATAATGCCGCTAGCTACTTAGCTAACATGGCTAGTTTTCCGCCTAAAATGTTCGTCAATATACACCATTTGGGTTTACTTAGTTGAGATAAAACTAAAAGAGAGTGTGGGAAAATTAAATTGCCACAACATTATTACAGAAATACGACAAAGTATCAAAAGTGCGAACAGGTCTTGTGAGGCCTACATTATCTTACTTCGCTAGCTACCTTGCTAAGCATTCGAGCCCTCACTTTCCTTTCATGCGTTTTGTCTATTCCCCAAACCAAAGGATACCAGCACCATGGCTTCATCTGCTTCTTCTTCTTTCGCCCCATCTTTCAGATAGTACTTGGAAAGCTAACGTATAATAACAAACACTGAAATTCGTTCTTATTATGTCATAAACATTAGCGACATGCTGTATGACAACGCCGAAAATGGCGCTTCTTCAAGTGGAGGAAGTGGATTATGATTGCACCCACAATGCTGTACTGATGGAACACGTGCACAATTCCCTAAACAAACGTGATTTAAATACGTCTTTCCATTATATTGACGAAGTTGTACTTTCGGGGAGATTTGGTCCGAAATAATCGGAAATTAATAATCATACCAAATTATTTTATGTTTTTCTGCTCGCGCCATTTCAATGCATTCTGTGCGGGTGTAATAACTTTAATGTCCACATGGAGGCGACATTGCACCATAATATTGTATGGCGATGAAGGCGTCAACGCTGTTATCAATTCAAATGTCGATATATATATATATAATTTAGCCCATACAATTACCTCTTCCCCTACTGTATTTATTTATTTATTTATTTATTTATTTTGCTCCTTTGCACCCCATTATTTATATTTCTACTTTGCACTTTCTTCCACTGCAAATCTACCATTCCAGTGTTTTACTTGCTATATTGTATTTACTTTGCCACCATGGCCTTTTTTGCCTTTACCTCCCTTATCTCACCTCATTTGCTCACATTGTGTATAGACTTATTTTTCTACTGTATTATTGACTGTATGTTTGTTTTACTCCATGTGTAACTCTGTGTTGTTGTATGTATCCAACTGCTATGCTTTATCTTGGCCAGGTCGCAATTTTAAATGAGAGCTTGTTCTCAACTTGCCGACCTGGTTAAATAAAGGTGAAATAAATAAATAAATAAATAAATTAATTAATTAATTAATTAATAAAAATAATAGAACAACAACAATAAAGCAATAAGGCACGAGGGGATGTGCTATATGTCCAATATACCACGGCTAAGGGCTTTTCTTACGCGAAACGCGGAGTGCCTGGATACAGCTGATTAGCCGTGGTATATTGGCCGTATAACACAAACCCGCGAGGTGCCTTATTGCTATTATAAACTGGTTACTAACAGTATACGGTCTGCTATACCACGGCTGTCAGCCAATCAGCATTCAGGGCTCGAACCACCCCATTTAAAATACTGAATAGCACAAACTTGCAATGCATGCCATGCATTATGATATGGATGTTCAATTTCATTTGATTCAATAAAATGTTCTAGAAAAATGTATTAGATCCGCACATAGACTCAATAGGGCCTAGATTGTGAGTCCCCCCAGCCCAGTGCCTTGCATATAAGCCAGACTCATTTGAATAACTGAAAATAACTATACCCAGTGCTGTGCTCAGCAGTCTGAGCAGAAAGTAAACAATAAATCTACTTCAGAGAATCTCCGTCTTCACCCCCCCTTCTTCTCTTTAAATCCCTCCCCCTCCATCCCTTTCTCTCCCCTCCCTCCCTTTCTCTCTCCTAGGTAAATGAGATAATGGAAAATGGGATATTTATGCAAGTGAGTAAACACAACAGATGCCAATTTCAGGGCTCCTAACGAATGTTAAATTGTATTTATTGGGAGCTGCTGTTGTTTCCCATACGGCAGTGACTAGACTAAAGAGAGAACACAGTGGCAGGCCTCCATCTCTGAATGAATTAGGGCTGACTCTTGAGTACTCAAGCATTTCTTTTATTTGTATATATTTCATTTTACTTGTATTTATTTTTTTACAATAAACAAAAACACACGTTATCAAAAACAATAGACAACTTAACTTTTACATACATTTCCACAAATATTAATGATATCACACTTGCTCAAGCCCACATGTTCCCACCATATACACACCCAGACCTCAAATTGTTTTATGTTGTTTCTGCCTGTAGCCAGATTTTTAAATATATATTTAAATAATAAGGCATGTAATTTCATTCATTATGTTCCAACACTCCCTCCATTAACATCAGTTATTGTTAAGTCTTGGATCCAATAGTTTCTATATGTTTTTAATAGATTGTCAGTTGAGTAGGCTGTCAGCAAGGTTTTGTATATCTGACCTATTATTTTTAGCAAATGTGGGGCATGTTACTTTGGCATTAATACGTGTCACATATCAGTTTGCAAACAATGTAAATAAAGGAAAATAAATAATTGAGTTAATAAGCCACATACAAACTTTTTGTTTGCTTTCTTGAGTAAGGCAGCTCCAAAATGCAGGTGTTTCAGCCTAGCTCAGTGCTCTCTATGGTGGTGGGGCAGCCAGTGGAACGTTTGTAATGTTCTCTAGTTGCGCAGTGATTGGCTCAGTGTTCTGTCACTCATGGGGAGCTCGAAAACTCAAGCCCCTTGGGTGCTGCTATAGAGTTACATTAGAAGTGCCCATCCAAGAAGCCTCAAGGTCTTTCAACATCTTAGCTAGCAGTCATCATCGTGAATCAAGTCGAAAATCCACTGGCAAATCCTTTTTATCTTTGTCATATGAATAGAAATAATGGAGAGAAATTATAGATAAAACGTATTGGTGCTAATAGGCCATTACACAAAAAGTTGGAAATCACAAATTCAACAATGAGTGGTTTGGAAGGAATCAGTGGCTCACTGCAAGCTTTGCAAAGCAATCACTAGCCTGCTATTCAGTGGTGGCTGTGTGGTCCCAAGTCTGGGTTTAAGGGCCTCTTTTCCAAGTTTAAAATGATAAACATTCAACATTGGCCATGCTGTCAATTCAGCATGATTTCTGCCACGCTCAAAACAACTGTTAACTCGGAACTGGGAAATCTGACCAGTGAGTTCAAGACAACTGGGAAATTGGGAAAAAACAAGTTTACTTTTTGAAGGGTCATCCAATTCGGAATTGTAAGTCGGGAAATCTGGCCTTTTCTAGAGCTACAACCTGAAGATCACTGACGTCATCATCATTCGACCTTGTTTTTTTTTCCAGAGTTCCCAGTTGTATTGAAAACACCATAAATCCAGAGAATGCCAGACTTTGATGACTAACTTTGATGACAAACTCTGCCCGAAAGGACCGCCATGCCACCTTCCTGTTCAAGTGAGCACAGCACAACAAGGTGAGTCCAAAAATGTCTTGTATGCTGCTGCATAAATTATGTAATATGCCAGGGAGATATGTATACTGTAGCTAAGAAAGTAATACTAAGTGTATGTTGTGTAATAGGCTGTTAGTCGTCCATGTGCGGCACCCTAATAATTTGGTCTATTTTTCCCTCTTAATTTCACCTAACGTTACTGTTCTGACTTGGTGGTGCACATGTAGCCTATAACCTGTTTTAGAGAAATGTAATCATCGAATATTGTAAGAGCTTTCATTGTCTGCTTATATGCCCCCTTTATTAATCCTACGATTCTGACTTGGTGTACAGGGAGAACACTGTAAGAACGGCCCGTGTTCTGAATGCTGTTGCTGTACATTTCTAAAGTGCTGAACAAATAGTTATATTGACTACGTCCGTCCTAGCTCGCTCATTAATGTCTTAATTGTCTTAATCGAAATTACGGATTGTCTCTTATCCCCTTGTCGTCCCCTTATGCCATAGTTTCAACATCGTAATTGTCAGTAGAAACCGCATTTGTTTAAGCAAGTAAGCCATATCAGCCATGTTTTTTTTAAAGACAGTAAATGAGTCTGAGCGAACTGTTTGGATGCCAGACAAGGCTCCGCTTATAGCCAGGTGTAGCAGTGGTGTTGGGACTGCTGTTGGGACAGTTTTACAGTGCATTCGGAAAGTATTCAGACCCTTTGACTTTTTCCACATTTTGTTACGTTACAGCCTTATTCTAAAATGAATAAAACATTTTTTTCCCTCATCAATCTACACACAATACCCCATAATGACAAAGTGAAAACAGTTTTTTATTCATTTTTGCAAATGTATTAAAAAATAAAAACAGAAATTCCTTATTTACATAAGTATTCAGACCCTTTGCTATGAGACTCGAAAATGAGCTTAGGTGAATCATGTTTCCATTGATCATCCTTGAGATGTTTCTATAACTTCATTGGAGTCCACCTGTGGTAAATTCAATTGATTGGATATGATTTGGAAAGGCACACACACCTGTCTATATAAGGTCCCACAGTTGACAGTGTATGTCAGAGCAAAAAGCAAGCCATGAGGTCAAAGGAATTGTCCGTAGAGCTCCGTGACAGGGTTGTGTCGAGGCACAGATCTAGGGAAGGGTACCAAAAAATGTCTGCATTACCAAAAAATGTCTCCATTATTGAAGGTCCCTAAAATCACACTGGCCTCCATCATTCTTAAATGGAAAAAGTTTGGATTAACCTACAATCTTCCAAGAGCTGGCCACCTGGCCAAACTGAGCAATCGGGGGAGAAGGGCCTTGGTCAGGGAGGTGCCCAAGAACCCAATGATCACTCTGACAGAGCTTCAGAGTTCCTCTATGGAGATGGGAGAATCTTCCAGAAGGACAGCCATCTCTGCAGCACTCCACCAATCAGGCCTTTATGGTAGAGTGGCCAGACAGAAGCCACTCCTCAGTAAAAGGCACATGACAGCCCGCTTGGAGTTTGCCAAAAGGCACCCAAAGACTCTCAGACCATGAGAAACAAGATTCTCTGGTGTGATGAAACCAAGATTGAACTCTTTGGCCTGAATGCCAAGCGTCATGTCTGGAGGAAACCTGGCACCATCCCTACGGTGAAGCATGGTGGTGGCAGCATCATGCTGTGGGGATGTTTTTCAGCGGCAGAGGCTGAGAGACTAGTCAGGTTCACCTTCCAACAGGACAACAACCCTAAGCACACAGCCAAGACAACGCAGGTGTGGCTTCGGAACAAGTCTCTGAATGTCCTTGAGTGGCCCAGCCAGAGCCCGGACTTGAACTCGATCAAACATCTC
This sequence comes from Salmo trutta, assembly GCF_901001165.1. Lineage (NCBI taxonomy): Eukaryota > Metazoa > Chordata > Actinopteri > Salmoniformes > Salmonidae > Salmo > Salmo trutta. Next base: position 67,286,375 of record NC_042970.1, on the reverse strand, counting down.
TGGAGAGAGCTGAAAATAGCTGTGCAGCGACGCTCCCCATCCAACTTGACAGATCTTGAGAGGATCTGCAGAGAAGAATGGGAGAAACTCCCCAAATACAGGTGTGCCAAGCTTGTAGTGTCATACCCAAGAAGATTCAAGGCTGTAATCGCTGCCAAAGGTGCTTCTCAGTACAAAGTACTGAGTAAAGGGTCTGAATACTTATTACGTATTTCAGCGTTTTATTTTTAATACATTTTTAAACATTCTAAAAACCTGTTTTTGCTTTGTCATTATGGGGTTTTGTGTGTAGATTGACAAGGGAAAAAAACTATTTAATTAATTTTTGAATAAGGCTATAACGTAACAAAATGTAGGTAAAGTAATGGGGTTTGAATACTTTCCGAATGCAAGGTATGTAGGCCCTAACAGTTTGTGGGCACAGTTTGTCACCTTTATAGTGCAATTAATGTATTGGTTAGTGTTGTGTTGTGTAGAGGCTTTGCTGGCATGCATCCCCCCAATTTTTTCTGTTTTCCCCACCAAGATTTACATTCTAAAATTGCTACTGGACCTATCTATCATATGAGTATCTGTTTCTCACTCAAATTGCATTCCCTCAACATTGCTCTGATGTCCAAAAGCTTTTAGGTCGACATTTTGTTGCATATATTTGAAAATGTCTACATTGTTTGTCCAAAATGACTTTACAATTCTGTCATGGAAAAAGTTGTATTTCCTATTACCACATCATTTACGGTTTCTATGTCTTTAGTTTTCCATGTGGGCCAATTTATCGGTGAATTCTGAAAAGCTATCCAAGGGTTGTTCCATAAGGGTGTGTTTTCAGGGAGTGATAGTGGTTCTTGTAGAATCTGTTTCATTTTCTTCCATTTCTTTGTTATGGTGTTCTTAACTGTGAAGTTGTTAATGTTCTCAGCTCCATCCTTTGAAAACAGACACGTGAAATGATTCTGGAGATTAACATGCGCATCTTCAATATGTACCCTTTGTTCCTCTTTAGTGCATTTAACAATATGTCGCATGTAAAAGGTTTGGGTGGCGAGTTGATACAATTCCAAGTCTGGAAGTTCAAATCAAATCAAATCAAAACCAAAAAAATTGGTCACATAGACGTGGTTAGCAGATATTAATGTGAGTGTAGTGAAATGCTTGTGCTTCTAGTTCCAACAGTGCAGTAATATCTAACAAGTAATCTAACAAATTCACGACTAACTTATACATACAAATGTAAAGGGATGAATAAGAATATGTACATATAAGTACATAGATGAGCGATGGCCGTGCAGCATAGGCAAGATGCAGTGCATGGTATAGAATACAGTATATACACGAGATGAGTAATGTAGGATATGTAGACATTATTAAAGTGGCGTTATTTAAAGTGACTTTATTGAATCCATATATTAAAGTGGCCAGAGATTTGAGTCTGCATGTTGGCAGCAGCCACTCTCTGTTTTTCAGTCTCTCGGTCCCAGCTTTGATGCACCTGTACTGACCTCGCCTTCTGGATGATAGCGGGGTGAACAGGCAGTGGCTCGTGTGGTTGTTGTCCTTGATGATCTTTTTGGCCTTCCTGTGACATCGGGTGGTGTAGGTGTCCTGGAGGGCAGGTAGTTTGCTCCCGGTGATGCGTTGTGCATACCGCACTACCCTCTGGAGAGCCTTGCGGTTGTTGGCGGAGCAGTTGCCATACCAGGCGGTGATACAGCCCGACAGGATGCTCTCTGCATCTGTAAAAGTTTGTGAGTGTTTTAGGTGTCAAGCCACATTTCTTCAGCCTCCTGAGGTTGAAGAGGCGCTGTTGCGCCTTCTTCACCACGCTGTCTGTGTGAGTGGACCATTTCAGTTTGTCCGTGATGTGTACGCCGAGGAACTTAAAACTTTCTACCTTCTCCACTACTGTCACGTCGATGTGGATGGGGGGATGCTCCCTCTTCTGTTTCCTGAAGTCCACAATCATCTCCTTTGTTTTGTTGACGTTGAGTGAGAGGTTATTTTCCTGACACCACACTCCGAGGGCCCTCACCTCCTCCCTGTAGGCTGTCTCGTCGTTGTTGGTAATCAAGCCTACCACTGTAGTGTAATCTGCAAACTTGATGATTGAGTTGTAGGCGTGCATGGCCACGCAGTCATGGGTGAACAGGGAGTACACTAGAGGGCTGAGAACGCACCCTTGTGGGGCCCCAGGGTTGAGGATCAGTGGGGTGGAGATGTTGTTACCTACCCTTGGAGTGGGTCTAGGGTATCAGGTAGGGTGGAGGTGATATGATCCTTGACTAGTCTCTCAAAGCACTTCATGATGACAGAAGTGAGTGCTATGGGGCGATAGTCATTTAGTTCAGTTACCTTAGATTTCTTGGGAACAAGAACAATGGTGGCCATCCTGAAGCATGATGGCACAGCAGACTGGGATAGGGATTTATTGAATATGTCCGTAAACACACCAGCCAGCTGGTCTACGCATGCTCGGGCCGTGTCAGTGGCACTGTATTGTCCTCAAAGCACACAAAGAAGTTGTTTAATTTGTCTGGGAGCAAGACGTCGATGTCCGCTACGGGGCTGGTTTTCTTTTTGTAATCCGTGATTGACTGTAGAATCTGCCACATACGTCTCGTGTTTGAGCGACTCTACTTTGTCTCTAACCACCCTTAGACTTAGGGAAATGTAAAACTTTCCTATTTATTCTATGAGTTTTATTTGCTCATATAAAGTCTGTTATGGCCAAGTATACTAAGAATGTCGTCTGTGAGGTAATTAGTATTACCGAAACCAAATATAAAAACTTTGGGAGCAATGCCATTCTAAAGAGGTGTATTCTACCTGTAAGATTTATGGGGAGATTGATCAATTTAATTAGATCTGCTTTCAAGTTGTTGAGTAATGAGATGAAGTTATCTTTATGTATTTGTTCTTTGTTTTAACCTATTAAGCATCCTAAGTATTTCATATTTTTTGTGGTCCACTTAACGGATTGCTGTAGATCATGAGTTATTCTTTTTATTTTTCCTATTGCCATTATTTCAGTTTTTAGAGTATTCCAAAAATATTTTGAACAAAGGGGGCATTAAACTCAATATTAGTCAGGTATATCAGGAGATTGTCGGCAAATAAGTTCAGTATATATTCATGTTTACCAATACTGATACCTGTTACGTTTGGGTCCTCTTGTCCAATTATTTCTGCAAGCGGTTCAATTGCCAGTGCAAACAGGAGGGGGGAGAGAGGACATCCCTGTCCGGTGCCCCTTTCTAAAGCAATTTCTTCAGATAATGTATTATTTGTGTATATTCTTGCTTTAGGATATTTATATAATATTTTTATGAAATATATTATTTCAGCTGGAAAGTTGAACGCTTCCAAAGTTTTGAATAGAAAACACCACCCAAGATGGTCGGTCGAAAGCCTTTTCAACATCATCAGCCATTATTGATGTCCTCACACATTTCATTGATTACTTTGACATCAACTGTTTTCTCCAATGCCTCTTCGGCCACTCAGGCTAGAGCTCTCGCCAAACACCATTTGGAAAGTTAATCTGGTTTTGTGACTGAACCAGCTTTGGTCCGAGGAGGTCTCTTCGCACTACAGGGGGTCAGGTGATCCCTGACCACAGAGAAAGACTGCTGTGTGTGTCTGGACACTATGATGTTTGGAGCGAGGACACAATTGGGTTTGTTTAGATATCTTCACAACACTAAGGCCTTTTCTCTATTGGTCCCTTGTTGTCTCCATGGTTTGCCTATGTGAAAGAGGCCTTAGTCTACTCTAGACAATCAGTTTGCTGAACAGTCATCTCAGTTAAAATGTGTTGCTAAAAAACTGTCTGGCTGGGGTAGTTGTGCAATACGGTTATTGTATGTGTGTGCGGGGGGGGGGGGGGGGCAGTAAAACAAAAGGCATTGAATGAAAATGGTCTTTCAAAACACTTGTGCAGGTTGAATCATAAATAACACCAAGAGGTCAGAATACGTTTCATTATAAAAACAGTTTAATGTATTCCAGTACAGTATTTACATATCAAAGCTACAAAATATGCACATGTTAAAATATTGTCAGTTACCACTATGTTCCGTACCATAGACGTTATTATATACAATCAACAAATGTTAAATAGACAGGATATTTTACACATCACAATGTAGACCAATTCAAGAATCAACAACCAGCTATTGTATGTTAACATATTAATTTGTTAATAATTACAGTCTTTCTTATTATTTATTTTGTGTGAAGCGGCATAACGCGAGGTTAAGTTAAAGTACACTCTTGAGCTAGCCTGGGTGCCAGTCTGTTCCTGGTACCATGTCAACTCCATGTCACTCATTGTCATGCCAAACATCTGTGGCTTGACAATGACAGCAATGGAGTTGGTAAGAGCACAAACAGATCTGGGACCAGGCTAATTTGAGCCTTGGTTGGTTGAGATGTGACGTGTTCTCCTGCTGAAGCAAACACAGCATCCAACACAACATGGCTTAGCTTTCTCCTTAATAAGGGCATTGACAGTACAGTACTAACTGAAGGCTAACTCTGGAGAGAGGGACCTATTTACATGTAGCACCATTCCCACAGTCTGTAACAGAGTTAAATATTGAATACCTATCAATAAGTCTGTGCCAGAGGGAGAATGCTGACATTCAACTCAACCAGTACTCATCCCAAAAGGCAACATATTCCCCTATTAATAAAACAGCACATGTTCTTTGTAGTGCTCTGTCTTTTGTATGCTATTGGTTAAGGGATGGTTTTGGCAACGGTCAGAAACACTGATGGTTTGAACAGCACTTCTATCTTTGTTTCAACTTCCATTTCCATTTGCACATAACAAAATAATGTCAGTCAGTGTAACCCAGATGATACTGTCCTCTCCTCCAATACTGTCCTCTCCCCCAATACCGTCCACTCCCCCAATACCATCCACTCCTCCAATACTGTCCTCTCCCCAATACTGTCCACTCCTCCAATACTGTCCTCTCCTCCAATACTGTCCTCTCCCCCAATACTGTCCTCTCCCCCAATACCGTCCACTCCCCCAATACCGTCCACTCCCCCAATACCGTCCACTCCTCCAATACCGTCCACTCCCCCAATACCGTCCTGTCCCCCAATACGTCCACTCCCCCAATACCGTCCTCTCCCCCAATACCGTCCACTCCCCCAATACCGTCCACTCCCCCAATACTGTCCTCTCCTCCAATACTGTCCTCTCCCCCAATACTGTCCTCTCCCCCAATACCGTCCACTCCCCCAATACCGTCCACTCCCCCAATACCGTCCACTCCTCCAATACCGTCCACTCCCCCAATACTGTCCTGTCCCCCAATACCGTCCACTCCCCCAATACTGTCCTCTCCCCCAATACTGTCCTCTCCCCCAATACCGTCCACTCCCCCAATACCGTCCACTCCCCCAATACCGTCCACTCCTCCAATACCGTCCACTCCCCCAATACCGTCCTGTCCCCCAATACGTCCACTCCCCCAATACCGTCCTCTCCCCCAATACCGTCCACTCCCCCAATACCGTCCACTCCCCCAATACTGTCCTCTCCTCCAATACTGTCCTCTCCCCCAATACTGTCCTCTCCCCCAATACCGTCCACTCCCCCAATACCGTCCACTCCCCCAATACCGTCCACTCCTCCAATACCGTCCACTCCCCCAATACTGTCCTGTCCCCCAATACCGTCCACTCCCCCAATACTGTCCTCTCCCCCAATACCGTCCACTCCCCCAATACCGTCCACTCCTCCAATACCGTCCTCTCCTCCAATACTGTCCTCTCCCCCAATACCGTCCACTCCCCCAATACTGTCCTCTCCCCCAATACCGTCCACTCCCCCAATACCGTCCACTCCCCCAATACCGTCCACTCCTCCAATACGTCCACTCCCCCAATACTGTCCTGTCCCCCAATACCGTCCACTCCCCCAATACTGTCCTCTCCCCCAATACCGTCCACTCCCCCAATACCGTCCACTCCTCCAATACCGTCCACTCCTCCAATACCGTCCACTCCTCCAATACCGTCCACTCCTCCAATACTGTGCATGTCATACTGTATAGGTGAAAACTCTCTCTCTCTCTCTCACACACACACACACACACACACACACACACACACGCTTTGAGGTGACCAGAGTGCTTGACAAAGTTAAGACTTAGAGCAAGACACACCAAAGGCAACAACAAAAATGTAAGCCAATTCTCCCTGCAAATATCTAGCTTGAGTACCCATCTCTTTCTGCTTTAGCCATTTGTCTTGCCAGACATATTGTGAAAGGCAACAATGTACACGTAGCATCGTTGAATGTGTAAACAGTCAGGTAACCAGACAAAAATAAGGAAGTTGGAACAAACCCATGTCACATCAGATGTACTCAGTACAGTGTAACATGTCAACAGTGGAACATTTCATAGCTTCATTTCAGATAACAGTACTATAGTATGACAGATTGAAGACACATGTGTATCATCACAATCTCCAACCCTATGAAATTGTCCTTTATTGAAGCTAGCTGTCATAATAACCTCTTTCTTACAGTTATAGGCACCATTGGGTTTAAGAGGAGATGCCGCCACACTCTGTTCCATACAGTACTCTAGAATGAAGATACAAATTCTGGAGTCTTGGACCTAGATAGTTATGTTCCATTGGATCTGAGGCCCTTTTCTCTGAAAAGCCCAACTGGCTTAGCATGCAGCCCTGCACTATTGAGACCAGTCTTGTTCGGAGGCCTGGAGGGCTGGGGGGGGGGACGATGCAGCTCATGTATCCACCTCTGGAGCTCACAGCGTGGGGGGGAGCCGGACGTCCAGCAGGCTGTAGGCGAAGATGTTCCAGAAGACAGCACAGAGGACGAAGAGTAAGTAGACAGAGAAGAAGATCCAGAATAGAGACTGCTCTTGGAGACGCTGCTCGTAGTTCTGGAGGACTACAACCCCCAGGGTGAGCCCCACCATCACACCCCCCAGGTGGGCCACAAAGCTGGGGTTGGGGCAGGGTGGGAAGGCCGGCGGGTAGAACCGCAGCCACACGGCACGGCCAAACTCCACACTCACTGACGGGGGTGGAGAGAGAAGTGTTACGATAATGCTGGTAATAGTCCTGTTTCCATAGTGAACAAGTGATATTGTTATTTTTTTATTTTATCGTAAATACTGCTATGTTTATCTCTTACAAATCATGGTAACTTGCCAAATTGTAAGTGTATGCTTATCCTAAAGTAAAAAATAAGAAGTCGGTTATGTACTATAAAGGTTAAGACCACAACAAACCCGTCCTCGTTGCTCACATTATTCTTACATGAGTGGGTATGTTCTATCTAAGCTTCTATTGCTAGCCACAGGGCCCTTCCTGTCTCCAAACCTACATCCACCATGGTACTAACTAGGTCAAGAGCAAGGTTGTTGTAACAGTACGCAAGACCGGAGTTCCCTCTAGCGACTTAGTTTTTTAACGATCCAAATGAACCGCAGGTTGGTTTTGGTTACCTGCAGGCTGTGGCTAGTCACACAGCACTGTAGGGACTGACTGGGGTATCTCAGATAGGATTTGAATATAGAGAAACTTGAGTTTACACAGACTTACTGCAGACCAGAGCCATGGCCATCCGAAACAGCTTAAACTGACATTTCATACCCGACCAGTTCTGGGGAGAGAGGAGCAGAGTGAGTTGATGAGAAAAGGAGAGAGAGAGAGAGAAAGAGAGAGAGAGAGAGAGAGAGCAAGATAAAGGGTTTATGATTCAGGCCAGGGGTTTTCCCCATGTTAGATAACATGGACCTGGGTTTGTCCCTGACCATGTTACCTGACCAGGAAAAACTCCTGGCCCTATTAATAATGATACTTCAATCCATGACACTAAGCCTCTTTCATTTCCTACATAAGATAGTAATGTAACAGACACTTTCTATATCCAAAGCGACTTACAGAACTGTCAACATTCAGAGTGACACATAGATTACAACAATAACATATCTTTCCCCTTCCATGATAGCTTTCAGAGCCAACAAAGACATCATGTGATGACCCTTGACCTTCTCCCTTTTCTTGCTGTTGTAGGAAATTTGTCTGAGAGGAGGAAGCACCCCCGAGGATTGTAAAGGGCCCACCGGTGTAAATATTCGATGACAGGGACCATCCAATTATATAGACAGCAGTATGGCCTTATGGCCCCTACTTTTAAGGTTATAACCTTGTAGGGTAGTATGCATGGATTGAACCAATCAGAGCACAGCTAAGGTCAAAGGTGAATTTACTTGCAGCCTCAGAATGGGAGAAAATCAAGTTATATGACAATTATCTAATTACACTCTAACACTACGCAGTGCCCACACACTCACGTGCAACACACACACACACTTTCAACACTAGATAATCGACACACCCTTCCACTCTTTGTAAATGGGAAAGCTGAAAGGCAGGAATGTATGGAATCCATAGACTGGGCCCCAGAATGCCCTGCTTTGCTGCCACATGATGTATGTCTGAGAATGATATCAATCTCATGACAAAAGGGCTGCTCTGACAGGCACGCACGCACACACACGCACACACAGACACACATCCTTACCATGACAACGTTAGCCAGGTGTGCTGAGACCAGGGCGTAGACTCCTCCTGACGACCCCACCACCGGAGCAGTCATATCAGTGACAGAGACGGCCAGGGAGCCTGCCAGGGTCAGAGGTCAGAGGTTAGAATCAATCAAATAATCAATCACCTTCATATTCACTGTATCAATAGGGCAATTCATATTGAATATGTCAATTCATATCCATAGCTATAATGTATCTCAGAGAAGCTTCCAATAATGATAATTGGTTCAATGAGCAGCTTCAAATAAATAACATTCACGGGTAGAAACAGTACATACTGTATATGAACTCAGTCACTCCTGATGTTTTTTGTCGTTGTATTGAAGCAAAAACAGAGGCTTACATTGGTCAATGAGACAGCATTGATCATTTTCAGAATAATACGTATCAACACGGTCTGTTAGTAGACTCTTGGTGTTACACTGAATAGAGCTTACCACTGGTGGCACCAATTCAGCCCATTCACAGAAGAGTCAACCAGGCATTGATAGGAGTGAGTATGGGGCAAGTGAAAGATTGAATACCCAGTGAAAATTGGTGTAATACAACCAGAGCAACAGACACAGCCGGAGCAACAGACACAGCCAGAGCAACCGACACAGCCGGAGCAACAGACACACCCGGAGCAACAGACACAACCGGAGCAACAGACACAACCAGAACAACAGACACAACCTGAACAACAGACACAACCTGAACAACAGACACAACCAGAGCAATAGAGAACTGCTTGCTGAGAGGGAGTTTTGAATTACACATAGAGAGAGAGAGTTCCTAGTGTTCCCTAGGAAGGTGTGTGGACAAAGGAGTTCTAACACACTCTATATGCGGGTATGTGTGCGCAGACACACACAAGTGTACACGCACGCTCGCCCACCTACCCACACACACTATACCCCAGGGGTGTATTCTCCCCACTCCTTAGCTCTGCGTCCATTGGCTGGCTTGCTTGAATTATGGATGCTAACTACATGAGACGCACCTGCCTACGCAGCACTGGGGAACATGTGGGGTGATGAATGATCTCCACTGCGTGTGTGTGTGTGTGTGTGTGTGTGTGGGTATGGCTGCTGTCATGAAGAGTCTGCTCTGTGGGAGCTTCACAATAGTAGCCCTATCCTGCAGTCAAATGACCTAGTGGCCTCATTGGTGGAATGTTATTCATATTTTTCCAAATTAATCAACATTATTTCAAACATCCCGCCGAAAATCCGGTGTTTCTATTTCAAACGGTTTTGTTATATTTCAGTCTTCTGTGACGTATATAAAGTGTAATATTGGGATGCAAACTCTAAATGGAATACATTCAACAGTATATCTGACATGGTACAGGTGTCCTCTTTAAGCCCATAACCGTGTGTGTGAGGTGTATACTTTTGTTTCAAAGTAGATTTGTTTTATACTACCAAGAATCACTCTGTGTGACTCCGATTTAGCCCACTGCAGCAACATCACAATCAGGCTGCTATTTCTGGAAGGAAAACAGCCAGGGGTGAGCCCTGCCACACATATGCAGTGGTGGAAAAAGTACCACATTTTCATACTTGAGTAAAAGTGAAAGTCATCAAGTAATATACTACTTGAGTAAAAGTCTAAAATGATTTGGTTTTAAATATACTTAAGTATATTTCAGCAATTACATTTACTTTTGATACTTAAGTATCAAAAGTAAAAGTATAAATCATTTCACATTCCTTATACTAAGCAAACTAGACAGCACAATTTTCTTTTTTTTTGTAATTTATGGATAGCCAGGAACACACTCCAACACTCAGCCATCATTTACAAATGAAGCATGTGTGAGTCCGCCAGATCAGAAACAGTAGGGATGACCAGGGATGTTCTCTTGATAAGTGTGAGAATTGGACCATTTTCCTGTCCTGCTAAGCATTCAAAATGTAACTGTTGGGTGTCAGATAAAATGTATGGAGTAAAAAGTACATTATAAAAATATGAATAGCAAAGTACAAATGCGCCCCGAAAACAACTTAAGTAGTACTTTAAAGTATTTTTAATTAAGTACTTTACCCCACTGCATATGTGAAGTCATACAAATTAACATGCATGTACATATGTACACACACACACAACAGAGGCTCCATTCCCATGTTGATAACGGTTCCTTTCTGTCAGTGATTTGAGGGAGATGTAGGACAAATCGGATCTACCTTTTTTAGTGTAACATTAATATTCCTTCAAGGAGGACAGTGAGGAAGTACTGTATGTCAGACTAAAAGAGAGAGCAACGAGACACTGAAGACACACACACACACACACACACACACACACACACACACACACACACACACAGAGAGAGAGAGAGACCAAGCAGCCAAAAGTATGAATGTACTGTTATCTGAAATAGCTGAACTAGTTGTAGTAGTTAGTGCTCCTCCTGAAGTAGGCTGTTACCAGGTGTCATTTAGATCAAAGCAGAGGTGGTGTGTGTGTAATTAAAATGTATTTAAGCATCAATCACTGAGTGGAGATCAATGCTGATGATTACATGTTTCCTGAGACACACACACACACACACACACACACACACACATAGTAACACACACAGAGATAGCGAGAGAGAAATACACACACAGAAAGACACACACACACCCGTTAGACAACACACACCACCCTGGTTCCTCTGCTCAAGGTGTGTGTGTGTAGACAGATGGGAAGACCATTATTACCACAATTATCTCTGTTAATATTATTGTTTTATCACTGTAACAACCCCCACACCCACTAAAGGACTTCCTTCCCTTTGTAGTCTCTCTGGAGGCCCTCTGGGTCAGTTGTTGGGTGAGAAACTGACTTGTCATCTATCTTGTTTGTTGGTTAAACTTCCAAACTAGGACACAGAGGTGAATCCTGCTGCCAATGAGGGAAAACTACGTTTGGCCACATTAGCTACACAGCATCAGTGCTACTCATCAGCATAGACAGGTAGACTGGATACAGGACATCCCCAAAAGTCCCCACAAGGGTAGTAAAACAAGGGGACATTTCGCTGGCCCCCACAAGGACAAAAAAATATTTTAGGCTTAGGGGTTAGGTTTAGGGTTACAAATAGGGTAGGGAATTAGGGTAAGGGTTAGGATTTAGGGTTAGGGGTTAAGGAAAATAGGATTTTGAATGGAAATCAATTTTAGGTCCCAACAAGTATAGTAAAACATATGTGTGTTTTTGTTGTTTGTGTCTGCGTTCGATCATGAGTCTCTCTAAGTGACTATTTGCATTGCCCCCCCCCCCCAATCTTTTACGCTGTTGCTACTCTCTGTTATTATCTATGCATAAGTCACTTTAATAACAACTCTACCTACATGTTCATATTACCTCAATTACCTCAACTAACCGGTGCCTCAGCACATTGACTCTGTACAGGTACCCCTGTATATAGCCTCACTAGTGTTATTTTACTGCTGCTCTTTAATTATTTGTTACTTTTATTTATAATTTTTGTAGGTATTTTCTTAAAACTGCATTGTTGGTTAGGAGCTTGTAAGTAAGCATTTCACTATAAGGTGACATTTGGCGCGTTGTATTTGGCGCATGTGACAAATAACATTTGATTTGATTTGTATTACAGCCTTAAAAGCCCATATTGAGTATTGACCTCTCGCTGGACACCTGAGTCCCTTTTGACCTCTGACCCTGAGCTTGTTGGTACAGCTGAGCACTTCTCTCCACCATGACAACATTATCCCAGACAAAACAACACAGAAGACAACCTCCACACACACACACACACACACACACACACACACACACACACACACACACACACACACACACACACACACACACACACACACACACACACACACACACACACACACACACACACACACACACACACACACCTCCTTCCAGTGGGTCGATATCTAATTAACCAGCAGGTTCCCGTGGGGACAGTGGCCCTCTCAGTACCACCACCGTGTGTGTGTGTGTGTGTGTGTGTGTGTGTGTGTGTGTGTGTGTGTGTGTGTGTGTGTGTGTGTGTGTGTGTGTGTGTGTGTGTGTGTGTGGGGAGGGGGTTTTAGCTACAGGCAACCACAGCTGGGGCCAAAAGGCTTCTGTGTACACACCCATCTTCATACACAACCAGATATAAAACCTCATACATATATACAATATTTATCTCCACTAACACACACGCCGAGGTAAAATAAACACACACACAAACTTTACACACACACAGAATAGGGCTCCCTAGTGGCACAGCGGTCTAAGGCACTGCATCTCAGTGCTAGAAGTGTCACTGCAGACCCTGGTTCAATCCCGGGCTGTATCACAACCGGCCGTGATCAGGAGTCTCATCGGGCGGCGCACAATTGGCCCAGCGCTGTCTGGGTTACGCCGTCATTGTAAATAAGAATTTGTTCTTAATTGACTTGCCTAGTTAAATAAAGGTACAAAATACACTCTCTGCTGGCAATCCCCGGCACTTCTACAGTTTATTCCCACCCACTCACAGGCTGTTATATCCTTGCTAAATATCCCCAAACATCAACAATGTTCATCCAAATATTTCCACTCCGAATGTTTCCTGAGCATTTCGTTTCCAGAGGGCAGCAGACAGAAATCCCTGATAATGTTTGTTTGGCTCCAGAGGTAGTTCAAGCTAAAGCTGGATTATCGCTCCACTCCTCATGTACACTGCATGATGAGCAGGAAGTGTAGAACATACCCCATGGTCACATGGTAATCTAGTGAGCACTGAGCTATACTGAGCCAAGCCGCGCTGGGCCATGGGGGAGAGGGGAGAGAGGAGGGAGAGGGGCAGAGGGAGAGAGGGGAGCCCTGGGCACTCAAATGACATTAGCAACTAATGTCACTAGGGAGCTAGCGATGACATTTGCCTTCAAAGCCTCTTCCTTTCTCTGATGCATAACATCCCAGTAGGCTTGGTCCTCTTCCTCTCTCTGATGCATAACATCCCAGTAGGCTTGGTCCTCTTCCTCTCTCTGATGCATAACATCTCTGTAGGCTTGGTCCTCTTCCTCTCTCTGATGCATAACATCCCAGTAGGCTTGGTCCTCTTCCTCTCTCTGATGCATAACATCCCAGTAGGCTTGGTCCTCTTCCTCTCTCTGATGCATAACATCACAGTAGGCTTGGTCCTCTTCCTCTCTCTGATGCATAACATCCCAGTAGGCTTGGTCCTCTTCCTCTCTCTGATGCATAACATCCCAGTAGGCTTGGTCCTCTTCCTCTCTCTGATGCATAACATCCCAGTAGGCTTGGTCCTCTTCCTCTCTCTGATGCATAACATCCCAGTAGGCTTGGTCCTCTTCCTCTCTCTGATGCATAACATCTCTGTAGGCTTGGTCCTCTTCCTCTCTCTGATGCATAACATCCCAGTAGGCTTGGTCCACTTCCTCTCTCTGATGCATAACATCCCTGTAGGCTTGGTCCTCTTCCTCTCTCTGATACATATCATCCCAGTAGGCTTGGTCCTCTTCCTCTCTCTGATGCATAACATCGCAGTAGGCTTGGTCCACTTCCTCTCTCTGATGCATAACATCCCTGTAGGCTTGGTCCTCTTCCTCTCTCTGATGCATAACATCCCAGTAGGCTTGGTCCTCTTCCTCTCTCTGATACATATCATCCCAGTAGGCTTGGTCCTCTTCCTCTCTCTGATGCATAACATCGCAGTAGGCTTGGTCCACTTCCTCTCTCTGATGCATAACATCCCTGTAGGCTTGGTCCTCTTCCTCTCTCTGATGCATAACATCCCAGTAGGCTTGGTCCTCTTCCTCTCTCTGATACATATCATCCCAGTAGGCTTGGTCCTCTTCCTCTCTCTGATGCATAACATCCCAGTAGGCTTGGTCCTCTTCCTCTCTCTGATGCATAACATCCCAGTAGACTTGGTCCACTTCCTCTCTCTGATGCATAACATCCCTGTAGGCTTGGTCCTCTTCCTCTCTCTGATGCATAACATCCCTGTAGGCTTGGTCCTCTTCCTCTCTCTGATGCATAACATCCCAGTAGGCTTGGTCCTCTTCCTCTCTCTGATGCATAACATCCCAGTAGGCTTGGTCCTCTTCCTCTCTCTGATGCATAACATCCCAGTAGGCTTGGTCCTCTTCCTCTCTCTGATGCATAACATCCCAGTAGGCTTGGTCCTCTTCCTCTCTCTGATGCATAACATCGCAGTAGGCTTGGTCCTCTTCCTCTCTCTGATGCATAACATCCCAGTAGGTTTGGTCCTTTTGCTCTCTTTCAATATTCATGGACTTCCTATGGAACATGGACAAGTCTCTTTCTCTCTCACTCTCTCTCTCTCCCCTTCTCTCTCTCCCCTTCTCTCTCTCTTTATCCCTTGCGTTCTCTCCTTTACCTCCCTCCCTCAATCCCTCCTTCCCTCTCTCGCTCCCCCATTCTCTCTCTCTCTCTGGAGTGTGTTTTAAGATGATTCACTTCCCGCTCTCTCCGTTGTTCTGGACCAGTGGGGGAACATTGATGCTCAACAAGAAAGCCTGTCAGAACACAAGCCCATCTGTCCCAGACATACGTGTTTTCTGAATAACTGTGATCCAAACACAAGCCCGATAGCAGGGGGTTGAATGTGTGTGTGTGTGTGTGTGTGTGTGTGTGTGTGTGTGTGTGTGTGTGTGTGTGTGTGTGTGCACTGTGTGTGTGTCCATCCGTCAGTCTGTGTGTACCCTAATCCAGTACTCACCTGCCAGTACACCACACACGTAGACCAGTCCTATCCTCAGCGCTCCATGAACCATCTCAAGAGGGACTCCCACCAGCAGCTGCATGGCCATGTTCAGACCCAGGTGTTCTATGCTGCTGGGTCACAACACACAGCCGTCAGTTAGAGGACAGGACGCATCCACCGTCATATACAGTTTATGGTCATATTACCTATTTTATCTGTAGAGCAATGTTTCAATCCTGGAAGTAGGAGGCCTGATCTAGGATCAGGTCCCCCTGTTCATGTAATCTCATGAATTATGATCTAAAAGGTCAAACTGATCCAAGATCAGCATTCCTACTCTGAGATGTTCTATGAATATGGGCCGGACATTTTTTTTTAAGTCCCTATATTGGATGCCTGTATAGCTTTTAGAATCCGTTTGTAGGAGAGGAAGTGACATAAAGTAATTTAATCTATATCAGTAACCTCTCGCTCAATGAGCACCAGACTAAATTCATTGTCATTAAATTAGCCCAACTCGATGGTCATAGAAAGTGATGGTGTCACGGCTGTCAGAATGATCGGACCAACGCGCAGCATGGTTGTAGTTCCACATCTTTTTATTTATAGTGAAACGTTGCAATACACCAAACACTTGAAATATAAAAAACAACAAACCGTGACGCAGAGAGGAAAACACACTACTCAAAATTAACAACCCACAAACCCAAAAGGAAAAACCCCCTACTTAAATATGATCTCCAATCAGAGGCAACGAGGACCAGCTGCCTCCAATTGGAGATCAACCCAAAAAACAACAACATAGAAATAGAAAACCTAGAACACAAAACCTAGAAATAGAAAACAAGAAAACCAACCAAACACCCATTCACTCCCTGACCCATCTACTATAGAAAATTACCTCTTACAAGGGTCAGGACGTGACAGATGGATAGATGGATGGATGGAGGAAGGGAGGGATTGCAATGTGTTGCTGAAAGATAATCGTGCCCACAGAGCATGTAAGACATTTAACATAAA
Organism: Salmo trutta; assembly: GCF_901001165.1. Lineage (NCBI taxonomy): Eukaryota > Metazoa > Chordata > Actinopteri > Salmoniformes > Salmonidae > Salmo > Salmo trutta. Next base: position 67,270,082 of record NC_042970.1, on the reverse strand, counting down.
TTGATATCCAGTGAACATACTGTTATAGTCTCTCCTGGGGGGACTTACAGTAGCTCTAGGAAGCAGCTCATACCGCCATTATCAACAACAACACATGACTAAGGGCCAATGGTGACTTGGGATAATATGCTTCTGGAGGGAAAGGAGTTAGCATGTAGGCTTTACTACAACATCCGAACTAGGCCAACTGTATTGCAGCTGTGCTATCCACTGCTTTTGGCTCTAGTGTTAGTTCATCAACATTCTGGGAACACACCAATAAACCTCCGGTAAACCTTTTGTAGATGATGTCTCAGTATTGATCCAGCATTGCTTGGCTCCTGCTGCCATGTGCTGGCAGTTGACACATTTGATGAGTTGTCATCATTGGCTGAGATTTTAGTTTTGTCCTCTCATGCCAACGATGGTGCTGGATCCCTAACAGGCTTTTACAGTGTCCCTCCTCTCCTAATCTATCTGACCGGCCGTGTAGTGATCTCTCTGACTGTGATAAGTCCGACATATTACACCCCTCCACAATGTAATCCCTTCACTGGTTCAACAACACTGCTGATCCCTTCCAATCGACAACAACACAAAACAGAATGCACATATCAGCCCAGAAACAGCACAGGACAACACTCCACTAACCTTACAGGTAGGACTAGCTGCTCTGTCTGGTAGGTCTAGGACACCTTGTTTTATCTGTATTATTTTTGTAATTGTTTTTAGGGGGTCTAGAAATCTACAAATTTAGTAGATTACCATTGACCAAAGACTAAGCCGTTTCCCAGCCACTTATGATTTGAACCGCATCTCTGTTTAATCACGTTTTGGCTGCTTAACTCCTTATGTTTTCATCAACGTTAAAGCAGGATTTGACTTATTTTCCCGCCTTTAAGCTGGCATTGAGTGTACTGTACAGCAGCCCAGTGAAAACAGCATTGCGTTCTTTGTTTTCCTTTGTGGTTGTCTAGAGAATGACAGTGATCCATGTATTTGTCTGTGCCACTGTTAGAAGACAACGGGATGTCTTCTCATTGGAACGTGTGTGTGTGTGTGTGTGTGTGTGTGTGTGTGTGTGTGTGAGAGAGAGAGAGAGTGTGCGGAAACATCCCTCTGGGACTGGTTAGCGCTGGAAAATGAATAGTCCTTTTAATCTCCAGTGGAACGTCCTTCTGTATTTGGACAGGGCCTTGCTTCTCCACAAGCCAATCAATATCGCCCTTGTCTCATTGTCAACTAGAATGATTCTCTCATTCTCTCATTACAGCATGAGGGCTCTTGTACGCGTCAACAAAACAACTCATAGATTTTATTCGGTTTGGGGATTTGTTTCTATGGATACATCCGCTGTAGGGGTTTTAAACCAATGTGTTCATAATATCTGAGGCTGAAACACACTGTTTTTTGGGGGGCCTGGTTTTGGCATGCTATCGTCGCTATGGTATAAATGGGACGGTTAAAGTATGTCCACTAAGCTGGGAGAGAGAGAGAGGGAGAACTAGGAGAACTCCTGTGTTTTGGATTCTGCTGTGGAACCCACGGACCCTGTGGGTACGGGCCCTGTGGGCATAAAGGACACGTGTGTGGATTCTGTGTGTGTGTGTGGCAGTCACAACACTGAACGACCTCTCCTACACACACTGCTGATAGAGAGCAAGAGCTTTGGGACGTTAGATATTTGGTTAAATTCCCAGCAGCCTCCGCCTCTCTCAGAGCTGTGTGTGTGTGTGTGTGTTTAATAATGGATGGCTTGCAATGACCATGTGCTCTCATGAGGAGGCAGATGTGATGTGTGTGGGAGCATAATCTAGAGGCGAAAGAAACGTACACCTATTTAGGCGAGGTGCTGGCTAGGGGAGTACAACACTTAAAAATTAAAGGAGAGCCGCACACTAGGAGCTCAGGTGCAATAATTTAATAACCTAATATCCAACGTTTTGACAGACAAGCTGTCTTCATCAGGATATAATCATGGGAGCATAATCATTTGGAAAGGAGACAGCTGATACTTAAGTGATGTCATGACACACACACACCCAGGAATAGATTGAGAAACACTACTCTACAGAGCCATAGAGTAGATATGACAATGTATGTACAGTATACAGTGCATACGGAAAGTAATCAGACTCCTTGACTTTTTCCACATTTTGTTACGTTACAGCCTTATTCTAAAATGTATTAAATAATTTTTCCCCCTCATTAATCTACACACAATACCCCATAATGACAAAGCAGAAACAGTTTTTGGACATTTTTGCAAATGTATTAAACATAAAAAACAGAAATACCTTATTTACATAAGTATTCAGACCATTTGCTATGAGACTCGAAATCGAGCTCAGGTGCATCCTTGAGATGTTTCTACAAGGCACAGATCTGGGTAAAGGTACCAAAACATTTCTGCAGCATTGAAGTTCCCCAAGAACACAGTGGACTCCATCATTCTTATATGGAAGAAGTTTGGAGGCACCAAGACTCTTCCTAGAGCTGGCCTCCTGGCCAAACTGAGCAATGGAGGGAGAAGGGCCTTGGTCAGGGAGGTGACCAAGAACCCGAGCTCTAGAGTTCTTCTGTGGAGGACAACCATCTCTGCAGCACTCCACCAATGAGGCCTTTATGGTAGAGTGGCCAGATGGAAACCACTCCTCAGTAAATGGCACATGACAGCCCTCTTGGAGTTTTCCAAAAGGCACCTAAAGGACTCTCAGACTATGAGAAACAAGATTCTCTGGTCTGATGAAATCAAGATTGAACTCTTTGGCCAAGCATCACGTCTGAAGGAAACCTGGCACCATCCCTACGATGAAGCATGGTGGTGGCAGTATTATGCTGTGGGGATGTTTTTCAGCGGCATGGACTGGGAGACTAGTCAGGATCAAGGGAAAGATGAACAGAGCAAAGTACAGAGAGATCGTTGATAAAAACCTGCTCCAGAACGCTGAAGACCTCAGACTGGGGCGAAGGTTCACAGGACAACAACCCTAAGCACACAGCCAAGACAATGCAGGAATGGCTTTGGGACAAGTCTCTGAATGTCCTTGAGTGGCCCAGCTAGAGCCAGGACTTGAACCCGACCGAACATCTCTGGAGAGACCTGAAAATAGCCGTGCAGCAACGCTCCCCATCCAACCTGACAGAGCTTGAGAGGATCTGCAGAGGAGAATGGGAGAAACTCCCCAAATACAGGTGTGCCAAGCTTGTAGCGTCATACCCAAGAAGAATTGAGGCTGTAATCACTGCCAAAGATGCTTCAACAAAGTACTGAGTAAATGGTCTGAATACTTGTGGAAATGTGATATTTCCTGTTTTTTTTATACATTGGCAAAAATTTCGAAAAACAAGTTGTTGCATTGTCATTATGGGGTATTGTGTGTAGATTGAGGGGGAAAAAAGAATTTTATCCATTTTAGAATAAGGCTGTAATGTATCAAAATGTAGAAACAGTCAAGTGGTCTGAATACTTTCCAAATGCACTGCAGGATTGTATATGACTTTAACATGATCATCCAGGAATTGATTGACAAACGTTACAGAGGTTAAGATTCGAGGAGGGCCAGGGGAAGCCTGGGACCAGAAATCGGCCCTAGCATTTTTAACACACTGGCAAATCATTTCGCTTCAGGCCCCCATTATTATCCAGATAATGATCATTTTGTGCAAAAACCCAAGTTAGACAGTCTCACGGGGCTAAAAATGGACCAGCCCATCTTACATTTTCCCGAAATGCCAGATAGCCAGTCTGCCCCTGGGGAGGGCTGATCAAGTGGATGGCTGCAAATGTTCTACTTTTAAACTCGGACAGAGATGCTTGTTCTAGGTCCCAAGAAACAAAGAACTCTTCTGTTGAATCTGACAATTCATCTTGATGGTTGTACAGTCGTCTCAAATAAAATTGTGAAGGTCCTCAGCGTTACTCTGGACCCTGATCTCTCTTTTGACGAACATATCAAGACTGTTTCACGGACAGCTTTTTTCCACCTACATAACATTGCAAAAATCAGAAACTTTCTGTCCAAAAATGATGCAGAAAAATGAATCCATGCTTTTGTCACTTCTAGGTTAGACTACTGCAATGCTCTACTTTCCAACTACTCGGATAAAGCACTAAATAAACTTCAGTTAGTGCTAAACACAGCTGCTAGAATCTTGACTAGAACCAAAAAATGTGATCATATTACTCCAGTGCTAGCCTCTCTACACTGGCTTCTTTTTAAGGCAAGGGCTGATTTCAAGGTTTTACTTCTAACCTACAAAGCATTACAAGGGCTTGCTCCTACCTATCTTTCCGATTTGGTCCTGCCGTACATACCTACACGTACGCTACGGTCACAAGACGCAGGCCTCCTTACTGTCCCTAGAATTTCTAAGCAAACAGCTTGAGGCAGGGCTTTCTCCTATAGAGCTCCATTTTATGGAATGGTCTGCCTACCCATGTGAGAGACGCAGACTCGGTCTCAACCTTTAAGTCTTTATTGAAGACTCATCTCTTCAGTAGGTCCTATGATTGAGTGTAGTCTGGCCCAGGAGTGTGAAGGTGAATGGAAAGGCACTGGAGCATCGAACCGCCCTTGCTGTCTCTGCCTGGCCGGTTCCCCTCTCTCCACTGGGATTCTCTGCCTCTAACCCTATTACAGGAGCTGAGTCACTGGCTTACTGGTGCTCTTCCATACCGTCCCTGTCTGGGTTGGCGCCCCCCCTTGGGTTGTGCCGTGGCAGACATCTTTGTGGGCTATACTCGGCCTTGTCTCAGGATGGTAAGTTGGTGGTTGAAGATATCCCTCTAGTGGTGTGGGGGCTCTGCTTTGGCAAAGTGTGTGGGGTTATATCCTGCCTGTTTAGCCCTGTCCGGGGGTATCGTCGGATGGGGCCACAGTGTCTCCCGACCCCTCCTGTCTAAGCCTCCAGTATTTATGCTGCAGTAGTTTATGTGTCGGGGGGCTAGGGTCAGTCTGTTATATCTGGAGTATTTCTCCTGTCTTATCCAGTGTCCTGTTTGAATTTAAGTATGCTCTCTCTTTCTTTCTTTCTTTCTTTCTTTCTTTCTTTCTTTCTTTCTTTCTTTCTTTCTTTCTTTCTTTCTTTCTTTCTTTCTTTCTTTCTTTCTCTCTCCTCTCTCTTTCTTTCTTTCTCTCTCCTCTCTCATCTCTCTCATGCCTCATGCCTCAGGACTACCTGGCCTGATGACCCCTTGCTATCCCCAGTCCACCTGGCTGTGCTGCTGCTCCAGTTTCAATTGTTCTGCCTGCGGCTATGGAACCCTGACCTGTTCACCGGACGTGCTACCTGTCCCAGACCTGCTGTTTTCAACTCTCTAGAGATACTATGAATGATCGGCTATGAAAAGCCAACTGACATTTACTCCTGAGGTGCTGACCTGTTGCACCCTCGACAACCACTGTGATTATTATTATTTGACCGTGCTGGTCATCTATGAACATTTGAACATCTTGCCCATGTTCTGTTATAATCTCCACCCGGCACAGCCAGAAGAGGACTGGCCACCCCTCATAGCCCGGTTCCTCTCTAGGTTTTTTCCTAGGTTCTGGCATTTCTAGGGAGTTTTAGAAAGCATTGCTTTCTGTTTGGGGTTTTAGGCTGGGTTTCTGTACAGCACTTTGAGATATCAGCTGATGTAAGAAGGGCTTTATAAATACATTTGATTTGATCAGACTGTCCCAATATTCATACTTAGCATTAGCATGCACAGTCAATACATCACCAAATACTAAGTAGTATGCAAGTATGTATATTTGGACATAGTCTGATTATAGGAGGGCATAGTCTTACCCTCCCCGAGCCAGGCTAGGTACCCACCCTGTGTGCATGAAGGCGTAGCTGAGGTATCTCCAGGCCTGAATCCGTAGCTTGGGGTGGTATGGCAGTGGGCCCCTCAGGAAGTGGGGACTGGACACCTGCAGCACCCAACGGTCCAACTGCAGGCCATAGTACATGAACACTGCCACCTAGAGGACGGGAGGGGAAGTTATTGTTGAGGAATATAAGATCTAGCCTGGGTACTAGTCTAAGAGATACGTTTTAGTTTTCACAGAGATATTTAGGTTGTCTCCATGAAGAATGTAGCGTTTCACAATAGTCTAGACTGATTTCTAAGGCAAATCTCGACGGAGAGTTGAAGCCAAGGGCAAAAGATAAATGATACTGTAGCTATCTCCCAGTCCTACCAAGTTAGAAGAAAATAAAAAACAACTGTACAAAAGGCAATTCACCCTATCTTGAAAACAGAAGTTGAACGATAGAGTTCTCTTTGTTATCAAAACCAATACTTTACAGCATCAAACCCTAATCAGAGATGCTAGAAGAACCTAAGCCCTAAATCTCTCAGGGACACGGCCTAACTTTACACTTCAGTCGAATATTCACTTAGTCTCCCATTGACATTCATGCATGACTAAGGGAAATTTGACTGAAGTAGAATTTACGATTTACCCATCCATGAGTGGAACGTTACCTCAGCAATGGTGATAGCCAGGATGAGCCAGGGTGGTGGGCAGCAGGTGTAGCTGTCGAAGTACCACTTCCTGTCGATCTCCCGGGGCAGGGTCTCATAGGCGATGTGCCTCACCAGCCTCTGGGACAGACCCAGACCCACCTCCTCCCCCAGGGCCCCGGCCCCCTTCAACTGACGACTCCCTTGCAGGATGGCCCGCCGGAAGCTGTTGCTGCGCTTGTTGGACATCTAGCAGGGAGGGGGGAGAAGTAGAGAGAGATTTATAGAGAAGGAGGGATGGGAGAGGGGAGAGAGAGAGAGAGAGGAATAGAGAGAGAGAGAGAGAGAGAGAGATGGAGAGAGTGAGACTGTTATGAGCACAAGTGCAGGTGTCAGTCAAAATACATAATCAACTACCCAGTGTCCATCTGCAGGTCAGGCTTATTGGACAGTCAGTCCATTCGGTGAGACTTTCATTGCAATAAGTAATTTAGTTCTCTTATGTGAGCAACAGAAACTTCATAGAAACATGGCCATAAAATAATTGTCTATTTTCAATGAGGAGAAATTCCAGCCATACAGGTCTTGACACTATTGCTGGCTTCCCTACAACGCCCCATTGTGTCGTCATAGCTCCCTTAACTCATGAGCCCCCCCATCCTTCATCCCACTGTGACAGCAACCACGCTGCCATACCCTCCCACCTCGCCCCAGCAACAGAATGCCTCCGTCATCACCTAGCAACCGCTGAGCCCTTCTGCTCGTCTCAAGTACTGGCAGCAGCTGCCTGACAACGCAGCCCTTCTACCCAGATCAGCAATATTCATGTCCTCCTATAGAACATGGAATGTGGACAAGTCCCTCTCTCTCTCTCCCTCCCTGATTCCTCTCCCTCTCTCTCTCGCTCTCTCTCATTCGCACATTTATCTCTTTCTCTTTCCGATCCTAAAAGTAGTTTACAATAGCACCATTCTTCAATCTATAATGACCATTCAAATTGAACAGATCTCCAATTATGTGAGTCTTGATTGCAGTCAAGAGATAGTGTGGGATTCTTCATGACTGTAGGTTACCATGGCCACTCCCAGCCCAAAGTCAACAGAGAGTGGGATCAAACGGTACCAAACGTACACACACACACACACACACACACACACACACACACACATTCCTCTCCAGGTCACCCCACGTGGCCCAACCGCATAAAGACAGTCTTCTTTCTTCCAGCAGCGCAGGGGCGATTCTTCTCCTCTGCTCCTCTTATTTTCAATCAAAAGAGAGAGAAAGGGAGTGACGTTCTATCTATTCACCGACAGCGAAGAAGAGAGCAGGGTAGAGAGAGATTGGTATTTATCCAAGAAGGACTGTGGGACCAGGGACAATCTACTGTTATACTGGGAGATACTGTCAGGGAGAGGAGCGAGAGGAAGAGAGAGGGAGAGAGAGGAGAGGGAGGGAGAGGGACAGAAGGGGCAGGGAGATAAAGAGAGCGAGAGAGAGAAGGAAAAGTAGAAAGAGAGAAAAGAGAGAGCGAGGCAATAACTCCCAATCACGCTGACAGCTTTATGGAATACGCAGCTGAGCAAAGTAAAGATGGAACTGCAAATAAACCCCAGCAAGCCTGTCTCTGTCTTCCACTTCTCATCTATCCTTCCCTCACCCTGCTTGGCTTCTGTTGTGGTTCCAGTGAATGTGAAAGCCAGGGGGGTGAGGGGTGGTCTTTGTGGGTAACAATAGCAGCCACACCCCCCAACACACACACATACATACGCACACACGTATCACTTGAGTACATGTTCCTCATTCCTCTCTGTCCCACTTCCAGTTCCTCGCCTTGACCTTTGACCTGTCACATGACCTAGACCGACCAATCAAAGATCCTCTTTCACAAGTTCCCACAGGCCCATTCTCAGCCCACTGTACAAGACAATGGACAGCTTTGAAGGAAGCGGAGAAGACAAAAGAGAGAATAGGAGAAATAAAAATTGAGAGGGGAGAGTTGGGGAACCTTCACAAACCCACCCCCTACCGGCCACAACTTTTCACCTTTCCAAACTATTTATTATTTCTCCAGATGACTTCACCGTCCAGGGTCAAGAGTTCAACCTCTCACCTGAAACACAACAGGTGCTAGACGACGCGTGAAATTGCCAATTTAGACCAAGCTGTGTTGTCTAATACCGTGGAATATCCATGGAGACCTGGGTGAGTAGAAGGAGGATAGTGGTGTAGATGATTTTATAGAGGGTTGATATAATAAGACCACTTCCTCTCCGCTATATGTCTCAACATGACCAATCGGTGTACAGTACAATCAATGTTATGCTTATACAATCACTATTATCAATTACTATGGTAACATGAAGTGACTCGGAACTCTCACCAGGTTGACAAAGTCCTGGTAGCAGATCTTTCCGTCTGCGTTGCCGTCGGCGAGGGCCAATAGAACCTCCAGCTTGTGAGGGTCCAGCTCCGATCCGTGGGCTGCCAGCAGGTCCCTGAACCGCTCTGTACTGATGAAGCCTGAACTCTCTGAGTCGAACTGAAACACACAAGGAGAGGCATATGGTTAGAAGTTCTGTAGATAAACACAGAGACAAGGACATAGACACACACAAGAGACTTGACAGATGTAGTCAAACAAAACACATTTACAAAGGCACAATGCACATACACACAAGCCTTATCGCATAGAGACACACAAAGGTTATTATCACAAGTGAATTATAAGTTAAGTCAGTATATAATCTCACAGTACAGCCTTGTACCGAACATTCAACACTGACAAAAAGAAATAAGCCAAAAAGCTATAAAATAACATTTTGTTCATAGTTTGAGCTACTTTGTAAAGAATTTAAATGAGCCTGAAAAGCTCATCTAACCAACGGCCATTTTGTTTCATTTATTATTTTCAGTAATCACATTCAGTAGCTGAGGAAAGAGCCAATAACTTCTGAGAATATCCACACTTTAAAGAAGTTAGCTAGTTTTGTGTATTTCATTTTAATGATGTCAAGTGTCCTGAAACGTTTAGATGCACTTTAAATAAAGTTACATTTTATCTGACTATTTGACCAATCACATCCTGGTCGTCTAAATCATGGCCTTTCCCCTACTACCCACTAAGCACTTCCAAGGGTCACAAGTCCTTGGCTCCACCCACACAACAGTCTCTCACATTCAGCAGAAGCAAGTACCAGACATCCCACACAAGGAATTCTTCACACTCACTCCTTAGTTCTTTCTCTCTCACCAATGACGCATATACAGCACAGTGACTGCGCCAGTGAATCAAAGAAAACAGTATCAACAGCTTTTTCTCATACCAAATGTTATATGAGCAAACATTCTTACACATTACCTCAATCCTCTCTGCTATGAGTGATGGTCATTCCAATGGAACTCACGCCGAATTGAACGGAGCCACTTCAGACTTCAGATGTGTCTGTTCAACGGACTGAAAAACGGCCTGGATTTGAGTCCTTTTCTATTCCTGGATGTGCTTGTGTTTGATTTGAATGTCAGGTCGTTTGTGAATAGGGTCAGAATAAAGCTGTCGTGCGTATAGTGTGTGTGTGCGACAGTCAGACTAAATGAGCAGTGAATCTAATTCCATCGTCCTGAACAAAGCCTCAGACAGTTTGTTTGCCTTCTCCATGTGCCACGTTTGGCAGGCAGCACAACGGAAGACAAGCAGAGGCCATAGAAATAACGTCACAGACCATTGACTAGATATTAGACAGCCCAGAACATCACTGGGGCCGAGCTCCCTGCCATCCAGGACCTCTATATCAGGCGGTGTCAGAGGAAGGCTCGAAAGATTGCCAGAGACTCCAGCCTCCCAAGTCATAGACTGTTCACTCTTCTACCATCCAGAAAATGGTACCGAAGCATCGGCTCTCTGACCAAGAGACAGCTTCTACCCCCAAGTCATTAGACTGCTAAATAGCCAGACTGATAAATATCAATTACTGGTACCTGAACTATCTGCTCTGACTCTATCTTGCACTGACCTTACACACACTCACTAGACTTTATATACACACACCATATACACACTCACTCACTCACACTACACTGTCACTCCCACACAAATCCCTCACACATTCAAACACTACATACCCACACACACACACACACACATCCATACCGACACAACACAAACACGCATGCTGTACACACACACGCACACACTTTTACACTCCTCATTTGCTGCTGCCACTCTGTTCTTTGTTTTACTCTTATTAGTATCTATCCTGATGCCTAGTCACTTTACCCTGCCTTCAAGTACATATCTACCTCAAATACCTTATTATTATCTATCCTGATGCCTAGTCACTTTACCCTGCCTTCATGTACATATCTACCTCAAATACCTTATTATTATCTATCCTGATGCCTAGTCACTTTATCCTGCCTTCATGTACATATCTACCTCAAATACCTTATTATTATCTATCCTGATGCCTAGTCACTTTATCCTGCCTTCATGTACATATCTACCTCATATACCTTATTATTATCTATCCTGATGCCTAGTCACTTTATCCTGCCTTCATGTACATATCTACCTCAAATACCTCATTATTATCTATCCTGATGCCTAGTCACTTTACCCTGCCTTCATGTACATATCTACCTCATATACCTTATTATTATCTATCATGATGCCTAGTCACTTTATCCTGCCTTCATGTACATATCTACCTCAAATACCTTATTATTATCTATCCTGATGCCTAGTCACTTTACCCTGCCTTCATGTACATATCTACCTCATATACCTTATTATTATCTATCCTGATGCCTAGTCACTTTACCCTGCCATCATGTACATATCTACCTCAAATACCTTATTATTATCTATCCTGATGCCTAGTCACTTTACCCTGCCTTCATGTACATATCTACCTCATATACCTCATTATTATCTATCCTGATGCCTAGTCACTTGACCCTGCCTTCATGTACATATCTACCTCATATACCTTATTATTATCTATCCTGATGCCTAGTCACTTTATCCTGCCTTCATGTACATATCTACCTCAAATACCTTATTATTATCTATCCTGATGCCTAGTCACTTTATCCTGCCTTCATGTACATATCTACCTCAAATACCTCATTATTATCTATCCTGATGCCTAGTCACTTTACCCTGCCTTCATGTACATATCTACCTCAAATACCTTATTATTATCTATCCTGATGCCTAGTCACTTTATCCTGCCTTCATGTACATATCTACCTCAAATACCTTATTATTATCTATCCTGATGCCTAGTCACTTTACCCTGCCTTCATGTACATATCTACCTCATATACCTCATTATTATCTATCCTGATGCCTAGTCACTTGACCCTGCCTTCATGTACATATCTACCTCATATACCTTATTATTATCTATCCTGATGCCTAGTCACTTTATCCTGCCTTCATGTACATATCTACCTCAAATACCTTATTATTATCTATCCTGATGCCTAGTCACTTTATCCTGCCTTCATGTACATATCTACCTCAAATACCTCATTATTATCTATCCTGATGCCTAGTCACTTTACCCTGCCTTCATGTACATATCTACCTCAAATACCTTATTATTATCTATCCTGATGCCTAGTCACTTTATCCTGCCTTCATGTACATATCTACCTCAAATACCTTATTATTATCTATCCTGATGCCTAGTCACTTTATCCTGCCTTCATGTACATATCTACCTCATATACCTTATTATTATCTATCCTGATGCCTAGTCACTTTATCCTGCCTTCATGTACATATCTACCTCAAATACCTCATTATTATCTATCCTGATGCCTAGTCACTTTACCCTGCCTTCATGTACATATCTACCTCATATACCTTATTATTATCTATCCTGATGCCTAGTCACTTTATCCTGCCTTCATGTACATATCTACCTCAAATACCTTATTATTATCTATCCTGATGCCTAGTCACTTTACCCTGCCTTCATGTACATATCTACCTCATATACCTTATTATTATCTATCCTGATGCCTAGTCACTTTACCCTGCCATCATGTACATATCTACCTCAAATACCTTATTATTATCTATCCTGATGCCTAGTCACTTTACCCTGCCTTCATGTACATATCTACCTCATATACCTCATTATTATCTATCCTGATGCCTAGTCACTTGACCCTGCCTTCATGTACATATCTACCTCATATACCTTATTATTATCTATCCTGATGCCTAGTCACTTTATCCTGCCTTCATGTACATATCTACCTCAAATACCTTATTATTATCTATCCTGATGCCTAGTCACTTTATCCTGCCTTCATGTACATATCTACCTCAAATACCTCATTATTATCTATCCTGATGCCTAGTCACTTTACCCTGCCTTCATGTACATATCTACCCCAAATACCTCATTATTATCTATCCTGATGCCTAGTCACTTTATCCTGCCTTCATGTACATATCTACCTCATATACCTTATTATTATCTATCCTGATGCCTAGTCACTTTATCCTGCCTTCATGTACATATCTACCTCAAATACCTTATTATTATCTATCCTGATGCCTAGTCACTTTATCCTGCCTTCATGTACATATCTACCTCAAATACCTCATTATTATCTATCCTGATGCCTAGTCACTTTACCCTGCCTTCATGTACATATCTACCTCAAATACCTCATTATTATCTATCCTGATGCCTAGTCACTTTATCCTGCCTTCATGTACATATCTACCTCAAATACCTCATACAACTGCACATATTGATCTGGTACTGGTACTCCCTGTATATAGCTCCATATTGATCTGGTACTGGTACTCCCTGTATATAGCTCCACATTGATCTGGTACAGGTACTCCCTGTATATAGCTCCACATTGATCTGGTACTGGTACTCCCTGTATATAGCTCCACATTGATCTGGTACTGGTACTCCCTGTATACAGCTCCACATTGATCTGGTACTGGTACTCCCTGTATATAGCTCCACATTTATCTGGTACTGGTACTCCCTGTATATATCTCCACATTGATCTGGTACTGGTACTCCCTGTATATAGCTCCACATTTATCTGGTACTGGTACTCCCTGTATATATCTCCACATTGATCTGGTACTGGTACTCCCTGTATATAACTCCACATTGATCTGGTACTGGTACTCCCTGTATATAGCTCCACATTGATCTGGTACTGGTACTCCCTGTATATAGCTCCACATTGATCTGGTACAGGTACTCCCTGTATATAGCTCCACATTGATCTGGTACTGGTACTCCCTGTATATAGCTCCACATTGATCTGGTACTGGTACTCCCTGTATATAGCTCCACATTGATCTGGTACTGGTACTCCCTGTATATAGCTCCACATTTATCTGGTACTGGTACTCCCTGTATATATCTCCACATTGATCTGGTACTGGTACTCCCTGTATATAACTCCACATTTATCTGGTACTGGTACTCCCTGTATATAGCTCCACATTGATCTGGTACTGGTACTCCCTGTATATAGCTCCACATTGATCTGGTACTGGTACTCCATGTATATAGCTCCGCATTGATATGGTACTGGTACTCCCTGTATATAGCTCCACATTGATATGGTACTGGTACTCCCTGTATATAGCTCCACATTGATCTGGTACTGGTACTCCCTGTATATAGCTCCACATTGATCTGGTACTGGTACTCCCTGTATATAGCTCCACATTTATCTGGTACTGGTACTCCCTGTATATATCTCCACATTGATCTGGTACTGGTACTCCCTGTATATAACTCCACATTGATCTGGTACTGGTACTCCCTGTATATAGCTCCACATTGATCTGGTACTGGTACTCCCTGTATATAGCTCCACATTTATCTGGTACTGGTACTCCCTGTATATATCTCCACATTGATCTGGTACTGGTACTCCCTGTATATAACTCCACATTGATCTGGTACTGGTACTCCCTGTATATAGCTCCACATTGATCTGGTACTGGTACTCCCTGTATATAGCTCCACATTGATCTGGTACTGGTACTCCCTGTATATAGCTCCACATTGATCTGGTACTGGTACTCCCTGTATATAGCGCCTCATTGATCTGGTACTCCCTGTATATAGCTCCACATTGATCTGGTACTGGTACTCCCTGTATATAGCTCCACATTGATCTGGTACTGGTACTCCCTGTATATAGCTCCGCATTGATATGGTACTGGTACTCCCTGTATATAGCTCCACATTGATATGGTACTGGTACTCCCTGTATATAGCTCCACATTTATCTGGTACTGGTACTCCCTGTATATATCTCCACATTGATCTGGTACTGGTACTCCCTGTATATAACTCCACATTGATCTGGTACTGGTACTCCCTGTATATAGCTCCACATTGATCTGGTACTGGTACTCCCTGTATATAGCTCCACATTGATCTGGTACTGGTACTCCCTGTATATAGCTCCACATTGATCTGGTACTGGTACTCCCTGTATATAGCGCCTCATTGATCTGGTACTCCCTGTATATAGCTCCACATTGATCTGGTACTGGTACTCCCTGTATATAGCTCCACATTGATCTGGTACTGGTACTCCCTGTATTTAGCTCCACATTGATCTGGTACTGGTACTCCCTGTATATAGCTCCGCATTGATATGGTACTGGTACTCCCTGTATATAGCTCCACATTGATATGGTACTGGTACTCCCTGTATATAGCGCCTCATTGATCTGGTACTCCCTGTATATAGCTCCACATTGATATGGTACTCCCTGTATATAGCTCCGCATTGATATGGTACTGGTACTCCCTGTATATAGCTCCACATTGATATGGTACTGGTACTCCCTGTATATAGCTCCACATTGATCTGGTACTGGTACTCCCTGTATATTGCTCCATTCTTGTGTATTTAATTTTATTTGACTATGTGATAAATTCAAATGGATTTGATTCGATTCTATTTCTACAGCAATAGAATGGCAGGTGGGCATAAAGGGCTGTTCCATTCTGCTCTTCAGAACAACAACTGAGAGATGACAGTTGACTCTCATGCAGTCCTTTTTATGGTGATTCCAAAAGTCATCGTTTAAAGATGCTGCAATACGGTCGGAGCATTTTGGTGACTATAAAGACTGTGTTGGTGCTAAATAAATAAGTTGAAATCGACCACATTAACTCAGATTTCACACACTCCAACACTATATCTGTCTCGATGCCATGCTCTCTCTCACACACACACACACACACACACACACACTCTCCCTGAAAGGGAAAGTGAACCAGACTAACCTTTTCCTGCAGGATGCCTTCCAGTTTTTGCCGGGGACATCTTGTCATGTCTCTAGTTTGTGTAATCCCAGAACCCAGAACCATGTCTCACGTGTGTTCGCCAGTTAATAGTGTCGTAAGAGACTACTGTCTGTGTCTAGTCCAGTCCTACTGCTCTCTGTCTCTGTTTGTATCTACCAGACTGTCTGGTCCAGAATGAGAGCTTGTTTACCCCTCTGACGGATTACAGTCCCTTACTGAACACCCACCCCCCCTAAACCTCCTGTTCTCAGCCCCCCCCCCACAATACAACCCAGCCCCAAACCCCATTTTAGCCTACATTCAGATCTCAGACCCCCTGTCTCCCACATCTCTCTTAGACACACACTCGTACAACTCTCTCTCAAACTGAAACTAACACACACCCTTTCTCTCACATGCCTACACACTGTCACTAAGACCCACACATATACATTCCCACACACCAGCTCCACATTCAGCCCTTCAGACTCCAGTTCAAATTCTGCAGTCAACAGGCTCACTGGCAGGCAGGGATGAGTGTGATGTGGGGAACCCCTCCTTAACAATGGGGGCCTAATGGAAATTTCATGCAAGATTTACCCAATCCCTTTCCCCCAATAAGACCCTGTTGTCCCTCTGAGGGCTTCACATAAGACATAGGAAAGACACATTAGAATATGGGAACAGCACTGATGATGACATAGACACATTACAATATGGGAACAGCACTGATGATGACATAGACACATTAGAATATGGGAACAGCACTGATGATGACATAGACACATTAGAATATGGGAACAGCACTGATGATGACATAGACACATTAGAATATGGGAACAGCACTGATGATGACAGACACATTAGAATATGGGAACAGCACTGATGATGACATAGACACATTACAATATGGGAACAGCACTGATGATGACATAGACACATTAGAATATGGGAACAGCACTGATGATGACATAGACACATTACAATATGGGAACAGCACTGATGATGACATAGACACATTAGAATATGGGAACAGCACTGATGATGACATAGACACATTACAATATGGGAACAGCACTGATGATGACATAGACACATTACAATATGGGAACAGCACTGTTGATGACATAGACACATTACAATATGGGAACAGCACTGATGATGACATAGACACATTACAATATGGGAACAGCACTGATGATGACATAGACACATTACAATATGGGAACAGCACTGATGATGACATAGACACATTACAATATAGGAACAGCACTGATGATGACATAGGCACATTAGAATACGGGAACAGCACTGATGATGACATAGACACATTACAATATGGGAACAGCACTGATGATGACATAGGCACATTAGAATACGGGAACAGCACTGATGATGACATAGACACATTACAATATGGGAACAGCACTGATGATGACATAGACACATTAGAATACGGGAACAGCACTGATGATGACATAGACACATTAGAATATGGGAACAGCACTGATGATGACAAACGCTGAAACGTGTGTTCTTTTTTGTTTAGCACTTATTGCACTTTGCACTGGTACGTTTGGAATTATTTTGAGTATGGAATTACATCTGGGCTTCCTTGGGATTTCGTCTTTATGGTTTGAGTGTGAGTACCTGCTCAACTCTATTACCATGGCATACACACACAGGGGCAAATCATTATGTTGTACTGTCCATATTCAAATGTCAATCTCCACCCAAAATGTAATACAAGCTAAGCCAGGACTTGCTACTGCCTCCTCCTGACCATGGGGGTTGTTATGGGCACAACAAAGGGGCGTGGGGTGAGAGACAAACCAAACAGATTGTTTCCCCCGGACCAATGATAGAGTATTATGCAGACAACGGCCTTTATTTGACACACGCACACGCACACACACCCAGTAATCCTGCCATTTGGGCTACTCCATAGCCTAGCTTCAAGGGCTGAGGAGAAGAGAGGAAAGTATAGAGGAAATGAGAGAAGAGGAGGGAGGGGAAGGGAAGAGAAGAGGAGAGGAGAAGAGAGAGAAGAGAGAAAAGAGAAGAGAAGGTTGGGGACAATACTAGGCTGGGTCCTTAGCCTCATTTTCATAATGCTGCATATTAAGAAGCTTGAGGCAGCAGCCATGGAGAGTTTAGGGAGTCCACCAAGCCTAACAGCCCACAGAACAGTCTGAAATATCATTGGTTCAAGTCTAATTTTGAGCAACATTTTTCCCTCTGTATGAGCTGACCACAAGGTCCTTCCCCTGACCTGTTTAGATCTAATACGTTTCTAATATTAATCAAACAAATGAATCCATCCAACACGTGGGAAATGTGATTCTGTTAGCCCTCCAGCCACCCTAATAAACAGTAGTGTGTTCAGGCAGCTACAGACATGTTGGAGTGATTGTAAACCAGTCAACCCTGATATAATGACTCTACCACATCCCTTATCCCTAACCTCACCCCAGGAAGCTGCTCCACTCATCTAGTGACCTCTGACCTGATCTAAGATGGGACACTGTCCAACAGGCCCCCTGCCCTGCGCTGAGATAAACCCATGAGGCATTTTCTGGAACAGTGACCACCACCGCAAAGGAGAGCGGTTAACTGGAGTGTAGGATAATGTATGGTAATGGTGCAAGATAATGAAGTTCAATTGGAAAAGACAACTGACAACTCAGTTTTGTGCTCCTGGTTGCTCTCAAATTTGTATGTGGTTAGTTGATATTTAGGCCAAAATAATCTTAAATCCTCTCTTTTGTGAACTACCGTGTCAGGTGTCTCCATGAAGCACGACCCCTGTAGGTAAATGCCCTAATCACATGGTTCCCATTCATAACGTCCTGAACAATGGAAAAACTACCAAGGACCAAACTCTAGAATGCGATCAACTGGCTGAACTGGTGCGATAACGATGAACAGAACGATACGTTTATAACATTAATGTGCACCTTTAAACTACTTCTACTAGTTTGATTGTAGCCATCAATTGTCAACTAAACCTTCACCCATATTAGCAAACTATCTTATCACATTTCTCTAGTGTAGGCTACGTATCGTCACGATATCAGCAAAATGCCTGCGATAAGTGATCGGTATGGTTGGTCATTTCAGGTTTATCGTCAACAGATCTATGCCCATCACAAAAACACTGGGATAAATTCACAATTCTACATAGTCTATTCTGTGAGGTTAAATAATGGAAGTAGTATTTCACCTACAATGATGTTATCAGCCACAAATAGAGACGTCTCATTCCCATTCCTTTACCACATACAGGTTGCCGTGGTAACATGCATGACTTGGCCGATCGGCACAGTAACGTGCGCAATAACATGCGTGACCTGACTGACGGGGGGGTGCAATAACACGCATTACCCTGAGAGCAGGGGTTCACAATTCACAGAACTGCGGTGTTACGGGACTAATGGTACCCCATAGAGCTGCCAAAATACCGCTGTGGCGCTGAGGGAGGCCATTAGTGAATCTATGTTCCCTTTGGGGGCTTCCTGTACTCTGCATGATGGGTGAAGACCTTTAACAGGTGATTAGGCTAGCTGTTAGCTCAAGGCTTGTGAAAGTTTAACAAGACACCAACAACCGGTAAAGTAAAAATTGTTCTCTATCCAGCTTTATAAAACTTGAAGAAGCATATAGTCTACGTGCTATTCTAGAGAAGGGTTCTACTCTATCCTATGGGCTTCAACTTAATGACATAGTCTACAGTAGCTACATGAAACCATAAAAGATTGAAATGTTTTATATGACCCTCGATCGGCCTCACCAGCTCAATCACTCAAGGCATGCAATGAATTATACTGCTGTAGGATAACACCTGACACCTACACAGTCAGGTCATACAGAATTATAAACACATTAACATATAGGGAATATATTTATTTGTAGGCCCTTAGTCTCCAAAATGGCACCCTATTCCTTATGTAGTGCACTACTTTTGACAGGAGCACTATGGGCTGCGGTCAAAAGTCAGGGGCGGATTGGCCATCTGGCGCCTCAAGGAAAGAATGGTCCGGTGTGTTAGAAATACCAGGGACAATTTCTGGTCCCAGTCCGCCCCTGTCAAAAGTAGTGCACTATATAGGGAATAGGGTGCCGTTTGAGACACAACCTAGAAGTGTCTGCTGCAGTGGGACATTACTACACATGTTCATTATGCCATTGATCAACAGCGAGCTACTCATCATGATAGATGAAGAACTGGTGAGGGGCAGGCAGCTGAACATGCTGCAGGGTCATGGGACTGGGAGCCACACACATGAACAAACAAGTTCACACACACACAAAGGTAGAGTGCTCCTTTTACATGATCAAATTAGCTGGTCTAATTAAAAGCTACTAGACAGGTGGGGGAGGAAGCTTGTTTCTCTCTGCTAATTACAGAGCAACACTGGGGAGGACAGGAGTGTCTCAGGGCTGGGATTCTCTATCTCGCTCTCTCTCTCACACACACACACACACACACACACACACACACACACACACACACACACACACACACACACACACACACGGACAAGTACACACACACATTCACATGTGCATGTTTGCCCACACACACACACACTCACTCACTCACTATCCCATCTCTCCTGGTAAGTGATGTGATTGTAATGATCGCTTTCTCCAGTCATGGGATCTGACTCCCTGAGGGAGATGGAGAGGAGTGTGTGTGTGTGTGTGTGTTCCAAAAGCACTCTTCACTTAGCTACATTTACTATTAGATCACTCACGGAGACACACACACATGGAGTGAGTGATCTAAGTGAGCGGCAGATGTACACTAAACAAAAATATAAACGCAACATGTAAAGTGTTGGTCCCATGTTTTATGAGCTGAAATAAAAGATCCCAGAAAATGTTCTTACCCACAAAAATATTTTTTCTCTCAAATTTCGGGAACAAATTTCTTTACATCCCTGTTAGTAAGAATTTCTCCATGTATCCCATTTCTCCTTTGTCATACAACACGATGCCACAGATGTCTCAAGTTTTGAGGGAGCGTGCAATTGGCATGCTGACTGCAGGAATGTCCACCAGAGCTGTTGCCAGAGAATTTAATGTTAATTTCTCTACCATAAGCCTCCTTCAACATTGTTTTAGAGAATTTGGCAGTACGTCCAACCGGTCTCACAACCGCAGACCACATGTATGGCATTGTGTGGGCGAGAGGTTTGCTGATTTCAACGTTGTGAACAGAGTGCCCCATGGTGGCAGTGGGGTTATGATATAGGCAGGCATAAGCTACTGACAACGAACACAATTGCATTTGTGCAATTTGAATGAACAGCAATACCGTGATGAGATCCTGAGGCCCAATGTCGTGCCATTCATCCGCCGCCATCACCTCATGTTTCAGCATGATAATGTACAGCCCCATGTCGCAAGGATCTGTACACAATTCCTGGGAGCTGAAAATCTCTGTTATTCCATGGCCTACATACTCAGACATATCACCCATTGAGCATGTTTGGGATGCTCTGGATTGACGTGTACGACAGCGTGTTCCAGTTACCGCCAATATCCAGTAACTTCTCACAGCCATTGAAGAGGAGTGGGACAACATTCCTCAGGCCACAATCAACAGCCTGATCAACTCTACGCGAAGGAGATGTGTCACACTGCATGAAGCAAATCTTGATCACACCAGATACTGACTGGTTTTCTGATCCACGCCCCTTTCCTTTTTTTTAAGGTATCTGTGACCAACAGATGCATCTGTATTCCCTGTCATGTGAAATCCATAGATTAGGGCCTAATGTATTTATTTAAAATGACTGATTTCCTTATACGAACTTGTATCTCTCTAAAATCTTTGAAATTGTTGCATGTTCAGTATACTTTTCTTTGGCCCATGCATCACTGTTAGGGGCTTGACTCTGTAGGTTGGGGTGTTAAAGGGGTCAGCTGACAGCTGGGAAATGGGACGCTCCTGTGACTCAAAGGTTTTCGGGAAAGATGAAAAGGGATGGTGTGAGGCAGGGGGTAGGGTGGTCCATGACTAAAGAGGGGGAGGACCCCTTCAAACCCCATATTCTGCGCCCCTCTCATCACACATGCACGCACACGCCCACAAACATACACACTGTGGCTCTGCTGCCATTCCAATGCTAATTCAGAGTTTCTAAGTGTGACCTTGACACCAGCGAGGGGCCCTTCCTGTGTGATATCTGCCTAATCTGAGTCTCACACACACACACACACCAATCTACAGCTGAGGCAACACTAATGCTAGATTACATCACTACTCCCATTGACTGGCAATACAACACTACATGAGTTGATCTGTACCTCCATTGACCAGAGAGAAATATGGCGCTAACTCTCTCCTCGTTGTTGTCTAGGAGACTAGTTCAACTTGAGTGCAGACAGCAGCTTGCAAGCGGGCTGGGACAGGGACAAAGGGGACGTGGCTAGGACCTGACAGCCAGGGTTGAAGGGTCATGGCTGTGACTGCCAACTGGGTCCACAGAGTCACCCCAGACGGCCCTACAGACAAGATTGGGTGACACCAAAAAATGATGAAAGGTAGTCCTGCTGTCAACGGGAACATGATGTGTGGTGTGTCAGTGTTTCCCATCTTGCACTAATATCTGACTCTAATCCCTGCGCCGTTGGTCTGATCCAAACCATAAGACAACGTAAAGATGTCTCATCCAAACCATAAGACAACGTAAAGATGTCTCTTCCAAACCATAAGACAACGTAAAGATGTCTGATCCAAACCATAAGACAACGTAAAGATGTCTCATCCAAGCCATAAGACAACGTAAAGATGTCTCATCCAAACCATAAGACAACGTAAAGATGTCTGATCCAAACCATAAGACAACGTAAAGATGTCTGATCCAAACCATAAGACAACGTAAAGATGTCTCATCCAAGCCATAAGACAACGTAAAGATGTCTCATCCAAACCATAAGACAACGTAAAGATGTCTCATCCAAGCCATAAGACAACGTAAAGATGTCTCATCCAAGCCATAAGACAACGTAAAGATGTCTGATCCAAACCATAAGACAACGTAAAGATGTCTGATCCAAACCATAAGACAACGTAAAGATGTCTCATCCAAACCATAAGACAACGTAAAGATGTCTCATCCAAACCATAAGACAACGTAAAGATGTCTCATCCAAGCCATAAGACAACGTAAAGATGTCTCATCCAAGCCATAAGACAACGTAAAGATGTCTCATCCAAGCCATAAGACAACGTAAAGATGTCTCTTCCAAGCCATAAGACAACGTAAAGATGTCTGATCCAAACCATAAGACAACGTAAAGATGTCTCATCCAAGCCATAAGACAACGTAAAGATGTCTGATCCAAACCATAAGACAACGTAAAGATGTCTCTTCCAAGCCATAAGACAACGTAAAGATGTCTGATCCAAACCATAAGACAACGTAAAGATGTCTCTTCCAAGCCATAAGACAACGTAAAGATGTCTCATCCAAGCCATAAGACAACGTAAAGATGTCTCATCCAAGCCATAAGACAACGTAAAGATGTCTCATCCAAGCCATAAGACAACGTAAAGATGTCTCATCCAAGCCATAAGACAACGTAAAGATGTCTCATCCAAACCATAAGACAACGTAAAGATGTCTGATCCAAACCATAAGACAACGTAAAGAAAATATGTTTTCTTCAGTCAGACTGGGTGGTATGAATAGAACATATAGGCTATTATTGTCTGTGCAAAGCTAGTCTTCAGCCTGGGCAGTTTGTAAGAACCTGGCTCTGTGTTCACCAGACCAGATCTGACATCAACTTCACACTCCAAGTTAAGTCGACGTAGCAAAAGGTTGTGTTTTGACAGCTGCTGGCTGTCTCAGACACTGATGGGGTACAAGAATGTGCGTCATTCACGATTTCGACATAGGGAGTTAATTCTGCAGAACAGAACAATGCTTTTCATACCTCAAGAAAAGGAGCTTTCCAAGCACCATACAATAGGAGATGATGAGGGGATTGTTGTTTTTTCAGTGTGCATGCTATTTTTTGTAAGACACCAACTTCCAAAGTTGCGCAGTTCAAAGCTAAAAGCTCCATTCAAGCTCATTTGTGGGATAGATTCACATTGATTCACTTTTGGAATCTCCACGTTCGTTCTCATTCTGATGGGTGTCTTGGTTTAACTATGCATTCGTCTCAGCTGGTACCAGCAAATGGAGATTGGCAGAACCAATATATCAGTCTAATAATTTGGTCCAATCACTGCCAATCTATTAGCATCTCATTCAATCAGTGCCAATATATCAGCATTTTTTCCAATCAGTGCCAATCAGTGCTAACATTAGTCTTTTAATCAATAAGCACCGATATGTTAGTACTTCATCCAATCAGAAGGCAGTATATTTGTCTTGCATCCAATCAGCGCCAATATAACGGTGTTACTATCAGCGCAGCTGCTGATGATTGAGTGGCAGAATGAGGCGGGTCTAGGAGGAGGATATCGTCTCCAGACTGTTAATTACCCAGACATCATCTCTCCCGTCGCCAGACATCATCTCTCCCGTCGCCAAATGTCTCGGTGGAAAGGTCAGCATCTGGCTCAAATGGAGCCCTGTTAGCCACGCGTGTCACGACCAGGCTCGCGGACTTCCTACACCACTGTGACTTAAGCGATGTCTAATATTTTGACAGGACACTAATAGCCTTTCCAATGCCATGCCAATGTCCGATAACGCAAGTCCACACTCACGAAGAGACTGTGATAATCCATAGAGGACAGGAGGGAAGGTGTGTGTGTGTGTGTGTGTGTGTGTGTGTGTGTGTGTGTGTGTGTGTGTGTGTGTGTGTGTGTGTGTGTGTGTGTCAGTGTGTGTGCGCGCGTCTGTGTGTGCAGAGGTTCACTCGTTAAAAGAAGGGAGGAGAATGAGAATAGAGGTAAAAATAGATGAGGTGATAAATGACTGTGTATAGAGTCGTATTATCCTCCTGTGTGCAACGCTGTATCCACCTTAGTGAGCTAGCTAATATAAGGCCTGAGCCCACAGTTCCCTGATGACAGGTCAGAGAGTCTATGGCGGCACACTGACATCTACAATGACCAAAGTAAGAACTTTGTTTTTTGAGGTAAGAATATGCTTTTCCTTTAGGGAAGGAGAATGTTCTTTCATAAAGAGATTTAGACAATATGCAACTATTTTAGTCTACCAAGTATAAAGCAACATGTGGAAACCACAGCAATGCTACTTAAGACTTTCTCATACTGCAGGTGGGAGGTTGAACAAAGATATGGGAAAGAGCAAGACTTCATTCCATTCTCTCATCCGGACAGCATGAAAAACCCACCATCCAAACAACCCAATCTCCAACCCTTTCCAAGATCCCCCACCTAGTCCTCACCCACCCCTTCCATTCCAAAACAACACCTCATGATTCCTACTAAGGGTGCTCCTGCGCTACACTCTTAGACAAAAGGTGTTATCTAGAACCTAAAAGGGTTCTTCGGTTGTCCCCATAAGAGAACCCTTTTTGGTTCCAGGCTGAACCCTTTTGGTTCCAGATAGAACCCTTTTGGGTTCCATGTAAAACCCTTTCCACAGAGGGTTCTACAAAAAGTTTCTACCTGGAACCAAAAAGGGTTCTCCTATGGGAACAGCTGAAGAACCCTCTTGGAACGATTTTTTCTAAGAGTGTAGCCTACATATTTAACGAGTGGTTACTCTAAGGCTTCCTTCTCTCACTTCCTGTACCTTTTCTCTTCTACATCAAAGGAAAGTGGATTTAGGTCCACTCTCCTTCTGCCATAATCATCTCTTCACACAATGAGCGGGAAAATAACAAGTTAAAGTGGCCACCCTTCAGCACTTTTCTGTCTTTTACTGGGGTTCTGGGGTACAATGGAATAATTGTCAAGAGAAAAAAGGAAAGACAAAAAGAGAGAGAATGAGAGAAAGAGAGCGAGACAGAGAGAGAGAATAAATGACAGTGTGTGGGAGACAAGGACTTTCTGTCTAATGAACATGCACATGGGTTAATTTAATGGACGAGGAACGTCTCTAGACCTGTCGGTGTGGGAAATGTCAGGTCAAACTGTGTTAGGACAACCCCCAAATTGATCAGTAGGCACCAAATGGAAGAAAACGGAGTAAAACATAGAGGGACCACATGGGGTTGTTTTGCTACAATGTGCTTTAATAAACCAGACCCAGGAGAAGGATACAGTGTCTGACAGTATAGTCCACCAATCTCCTTCCCCCTTCAGTATTCTATCAATTCCTACCAGCCCCTGATCAAAGGAGGAGAGACAGACAGACCATCCCCTTCTACAAAGACACAGCATCATTATCTTCTTTATTCCCTGGCTGGATGGGAAGTGAATAGAGATAGATTAGCCTGGCCTGGGGATTGCTTTCTCTCTCCAGGTGAACTCATTCACTCTCCTCCCTCTTTCATTTGAATGTCTTTAAAAGCACAAAAAAAGGCTGATAGGATTCATAACTCTGCATACAGTCCAATTTACTGGCTGAAATTGTTTTTCAGACCATGCACCTGTGATCTTTCTCTTTCCTCTCAGAGCTGTACAAGGGTAGTACATCAGTTTATTAGCTTGGTCCCAGATCTGTTTGTGTTGTTATGCCTGACGACCATAAGAGTTGGCAAGACAGCAGAATCAGATCTTGGATCAGGCTAGAGGTTTTTTGGTAGTCCTGTTTTGGGCTATGCTGCAAGCGGAGGGGGTGAGTGACGTGCCTTTCTGTCTGGGGTAATGCATGATGGCTGGGTGTGTGTCGCCTCGCCCAATTGGTCTTTTAGCAGTGGGCTGTCAGTGTGCTTGTGTGTGTGTGTGTGTGTCGGGCTGACTGACAGCGTTTTAGGGTCTCTCATTCATCAGATCCCTCTCATCGGGCTCCAGACTTGCTGCCACAAATTAGCACAGCCTGTCACACCCCGCCACAAGAAGTGTGTAACGTAGCAACACTGCCATGTTACATGGACATGTGATGACGTCACCCTGAGGGACAGGTCACAGCCAGGTACAAGTCACTCCCCATGGAGAGGGGTTGAGATGTCATAGTCTCTGCTGTTACACTGCTCTCTGGCTGTTACATAGCCTAGCGGTTAAGAGCATTGGGCCAGTAACTGAAAGGTCGCTGATTCAAACCCCCAAGACAACTAGGTGAAAAATATGTGAATATGTGAAAAAATGTGCCCTTGAACAAGGCACTTAACACTAATTGCTCTGGATAAGAGCATCTGCTAAATGAATACAATTAAAATGTCAAATATAATACCATATCCCTGAAACACTCCCACATCTTGATCTCTTCCTCTAACCCTGAACCACATTCATATTACAAGTCATACCCCTTGATCCAATCACATCTAAACGACATCATCGCCTGGCTGTAATCATCCAGTGTAGCTGGGTCGGCAACCAAAACAAGCAGGGATTTAACAGCATTAATAGGCCTCATCAACAAGGAGAAAATTAATTCATCAGTTCAGTATGTGATCCATCCGTCCACTATTTCCAACCAGTAGCCCCAACCTGTACAGCTAAAGACAGCCAAGATCTATCACTGGGAGTGAGATGACTTTTCGCCCACTCCTTGTCCTCCTCCTCCTCTCAAAACCCTGACGGCACCAAGACTTAATTACCATCTTATTGCACTGAGACATGTCCCTGGTTCAATTATGGGGGCTGAGGCTTTAAACAATACACACATACATGCACACACACATACAAAATGGAGTACAGTACTATCATAAGGCTTAGACAGATGCTGCTCTACAGCAACAACACAAAACAAAGAGGCTGCGGGGCTGAAATGTAACAATCTCCTGCTTGGCTGTTAGCCAAGAGGACAGGAGGGATGGTGTGTGTGTGTGTGTGTGTGTGTGTGTGTGTGTGTGTGTGTGTGTGTGTGTGTGTGTGTGTGTGTGTGTGTGTGTGTGTGTGTGTGTGTGTGTGTGTGTGTGTGTGTGTGTGTGTGTGTGTCTAAACACTTGGATACCACAGAGGGGGAACAGAGAGAAAGAAAGGGGGAATCAAAAGGAGGAGAGTGCTTGCTTTGCCCCCAGGGCTCCTGTGGTAACAGGGATTCACACAGCAGACAGCTGGGTGAGTGGTCCGCAGCAGGTTCCCTAGCATGTGGGCAAATAAACAGTTTACCCACCCCCCCGTCGCCTGAGTCTGAAAGGAGTGTGTGGAATATGCGCACACATACACATGTGATGACTGATTCATACACACACACACCACACACACAGATACATCTTATTCAACATACACAAAAACATACACACATACATGCCATGAGACACACACAAAAGTTGTGGAAGAAGAAAGAGAGGGTGATGGAGAGTCCATGTTGTTCAGACACAGGGCATGGCCAGGTCAGCACAGAGACAAAGACAGGAGGCCATAAAACTCTTCAGACAAATCTCCACATAACATTGGGGTGAGAAAGCCTCATTACCAGCGGGCCAAGCCCTCATTTACAGCAACCACTGTCAGAGGCCATTCTGAGGCGATTCCCGAGAACGAGGGAACAAAAAGAGGGAGAAACATTTATTTTTGGAGCCTTCTCTGTCTGTTTTTCTCTCTATTCAGTCCTTCTTTCTGGGGGTCGCCCTAAACTGACCCCTTTTTATGAGGGGGCGGCGGCTCCATTCACCATAGAGATTTATGGTCTTTAATAGGGGAAATGGACCCGGCCCAGGCGCCTTCAGGGGGGGGCCTGATTTAAATTCTACAAAAACGTAGGAGAGGGTTTGGAATTGGGATTGGGGGGAGGGAGGGAGGTGGCGATCGGGGTGGGTGGGGTGGGGTCCTCTGTCTGTGACATTTTCAAGGTTGGCATCTGGGCAGGGAGTGGGAGCCTTCAACTGTCCGTCAACATCTCAAGCAACACTGCCCCCCCTGGATAAAGCTGCAGCGGAGGAGAAAGGGAAAACACCATCAACTTGGGGGAAACAGATGCCATCTATCACAGCCCTGGTGGTGACTCACAGGCTGCTTGTCCACCTGGGGCTTCTTCTCCACCCATAACAATAAGCCAGTCAGTCAGTCTCCTGATCTGTGGTGGCCTGGTTGAGAGCCCTGCTGCGGTGCCGATCACCCTCTATTTCATAATCCTATTACCATAATCCCAAAAGGTCAGGGAGCACAGAGCACTTTCTCCTTCTCTCTCCTACCAGAACGCCTCTCCTTTAAAAGGTAAAAGGGAGTTAAACTTCGGCCCAAAGGTTGAAAGAAACTTCCAGAAAGGCAACTTAAGGGGAAAAGAGTTGGGGAGTATGCTAATGGTTCTAACCTCCATGTGGCTCAGCAGAGTTATGACCTATAGGCAACCACCAGAACGGCTGAAGGTCTCCACAGCTAGCCTGTCAGCGGTCACTGTGGGCTATAGCAGCATGAGGTTCAACCCCTTAGCCTCTCATATTGAGACCCAGGAATTTCATAAAAGTCCAAGATAAATGATGATCTTCGTGACTGGTTTCATTTTCTCACAGATACATTGGGAAGAAGCTGAGGATAAAATGAGAAGATGAGTGCCACAACCCTGAAATGAAAGACGGCCTTGTGCCCAAACTTTCATTCGAGGACATATATCTGTCGGGCTTTACCCACAAAAACACTTTTCTATTATGTAAAGGCAAGACCACAATATCCAAGCAACATGTAAGGCATCCCTTCATCTGTAGCGTTGGTGTGAAACATCCTCTTGGCAGAGACATTCTCCTCAAAACGTCATAACCAAACTATCATGGTAGGACTAAAATCTTCATATGCAAACTATCATAGAAGCAAAGACCACAAAACTATATTCAAACTCATATTGACACTTTCAAGGCAACTCCTTGACAGCAACCTTGATGAGACATTACAGTTCTTATATTGTGACAACGTCACAAATTGCACCCTTTTCCCTAAAGTGTCGTATTTTTGAACATGGTCCATAGGCCTCTGGTCAAATAAAGTGCACTATGTACAGAATTCGGTGCTTCTGTGGTAAAGCCAGCAAACCAGGAAGGAATCCACAGTTCCCAGGCTCTCAGATGCTTTTAATTACACGCTTATCAGGAAACAAGATTCTCTGGTCTGATGAAACCAAGATTGAACTCTTTGGCCTGAATGCCAAGAATCACGTCAGAAGGAAACCTGGCACCATCCCTACGGTGAAGCATGGTGGTGGCAGCGTCATGCTGTGGGGATGTTTTTAAGAGGCAAGGACTGGGAGACTAGTTAGGATCGAGGAAAAGATGAACGGAGCAAAGTACAGAGAGATCCTTGATGCTCCAGAGCGCTCAAGACCTCAGACTGAGGCAAAGATTCACCTTCCAACAGGACAACGACCCTAAGCACACAGCCAAGACAACGCAGGAGTGGCTTCGGGACAAGTCTCTGAATGTCCTTGAGTGGCCCAGCCAGAACCCGGACTTGAACCCAATCTAACATCTCTGGAGAGACCTGAAAATGGCTGTGCAGCAACGCTCCCCATCCAACCTGACAGAGCTTGAGAGGATCTGCAGAGAAGAATGGGAGAAACTCCTGCAATACAGGTGTGCCAAGCTTATAGCGTCATACCCAAGAAGACTCGAAGCCGTAATCGCTGCCAAAGGTGCTTCAACAAAGTATTGAGTAAAGGGTCTGAATACTTATGTAAATATGATAATTCATTTTATTTAAAAAAAAAAGATAAATTAGCAAAAAATGTCTAAAAATCTGTTTTGGATTTGTCATTATGGGGTATTGTGTGTAGATTGATGAGGGAAAAAAACAATTGAATCCATTTTAGAATAAGGCCGTAACGTAACAAAATGTAGAAAAAGTCAATGGGTCTGAATATTTACATTTATGATCACAAGTTTGCGTAAAAAAAATAATAGTCATGGAAACGTATTCCCGTGGGTGTACCAAGCAAGAAGACAGTAACTACCGTGTCAGAGGTCGGGGTCAATATGAATAAAAAATGACCTCATAGTAAAACAACAGATTTCCAGTGATCTGCCTACAACTCAGGCTGAACAATGAAAATACTTTAAAGACATTTTTCTCAGTTACACTCAATGAGCAGTTACTGCCCTTTTACTTGGTAGGGCAGTGTAGAGCTCCTACACGCAATGGTTCATAACCTCTGTACCATTAGAGACACCCTTCAGTCAAGATATGAGAACACGAACCATGAGGCCCTGTAACAGACGAGCGTTCTGCCCAGGGGGTGTAGCTGTACATCAAGCTGCCTCCCGCTACGGAACACTTCCACACCATTAAATCAAATCAAACTTTATTTGCCACATGCGCCGAATACAACAAGTGTAGACTTTACCGTGAAATACTTACTTACAAGCCCTTAACCAACAGTGCAGTTCAAGAAGAAGAAAAGATTTACCAAGTAGGCTAAAATAAAAAGTAATAATAAAAAGTAACACAATAAGAATAACAATAACAAGACTATATACAGGGGGCACGAACACCGAGTCAGTGTGCGGGGATACAGGCTAGTTGAGGTAATCTGTACATGTAGGTGGGGGCGAAGTGACTATGCAAAGATGACAAACAAACAGCGAGTAGCAGCAGTATACAAAAGGGGGGGGGTCAATGTAAATTGTCCGGTGGCGATTTTTATGAATTGTTCAGCAGTCTAATGGCTTGGGGGTAGAAGCTGTTGAGGAACCTTTTGGTCCTAGACTTGGCGCTCCGGTACCACTTGCCGTGCGTTAGCAGAGAAAACAGTGGCCTTATGGCCTTTCCTCTGACACCTGACTGGGCCGTTTGCACTACCCTCTGTAGCCCCTTACGGTCAGATGCTGAGCAGTTGCCATACCAGGCGGTGATGCAACCGGTCAGGATGCTCTCGATGGTGCAGCTGTAAAACCTTTTGAGGATCTGGGGACCCATGCCAAATCTTTTCAGTCTCCTGAGGGAGAAAAGGTTTTGTCGTGCCCTCTTCACAACTGTCTTGGTATGTTTGGACCATGATAGTTTTGTTGGGGATGTGGACACCAAGGAACTTGAAACTCTCGACCCGCTCCACTACAGCCCCGTTGAAGTTAATGGGGTCCTGTTCGGCCCGACTTTACCTGTAGTCCACGACAAGCTCCTTTGTCTTGCTCACATTGAGGGAGAGGTTGTTGTCCTGGCACCACACTGCCAGTTCTCTGACCACCTCCCTATAGGCAGTCTTATCGTTGTCGGTGATCAGCAAACTTAATGATGGTGTTGTAGTCGTGTTTGGCCACGTAGTCATGGGTGAACAGGGAATACAAGAGGGGACTAAGTACACACCCCTGAGGGGCCCACGTGTTAAGGATCAGCGTGGCAGACGTGTTGTTGCCTACTCTTACCACCTGGGGGCGGCCCGTCAGGAAGTCCAGGATCCAGTTGCAGAGGGAGATGTTTAGTCCCAGAGTCCTTAGCTTAGTGATGAGCTTCGTGTGCACTATGGTGTTGAACGCTGAGCTGTAGTCAATGAACAGCATTCTCACATAGGTGTTCCTTTTGTCCAGGTGAGAAAGAGCAGTGTGGAGTCACCATCACACTGAAGCTGTGAATACTAAGCAAAACCTGTTGGTGGCCAGTTCACATCAGTGATGCGACATGTAGAGAGAGAGACAGAGAGAGAGAGAGAGAGAGAGAGAGGAAGAGTGACACAGAGGAAGATAGAGATGGAGTCAGAGAGATGTAAGAGGAGACGGCCCGGCGGTCCAAGTGAAAGCTAAGCACTGTCTGTCGATCACCTTGGGCATGTGCTGAGCCGATGAGGTAACCATGACGATGACAAAACAAGAGGGGGGCCCGAGAGGGCTTCCCAGAATAACAGACCTGAGATCTCCACAATGCTCCAAAACTTTGCAAAGAATTCGAAAGAGAGAAAAGTAAATTCTGTTATCAGTTGCCACTTTTCTTTTTCCACCAAGATGAATGAACTGCTTATCAAGCGGAGGTAAAAAGATATTCAGACAGTAACTCTTGGTAGGACAATGGAAGTTCGTTAGAGGAGAGAAATAAACATGATTAAGTATAGAATACATTATTCTATTCTAAAAACCACGGTGTACCTGCTTCCCAAATGGCACCCTATGCACTACTTTTGACCAGGGTCCATTGGTAGTTGTGCACTATGTAGGGAAAAGGGCAGCCATTTGATAATTGTTCCTTCGCTCCCATATGAAGAGTGTGGAGCTAGGGGACTGAAAAACGACATTATTGGTTGCAGTGAGAAAACGGATCTCTGCAATCATCACATAGGCTACAATGTAAGATGGCGCCGGAGGGAAGGGCTGACGTCTTATCGGCTCTTAACCACCCATGCTATTTTGTTTGTCTTTTCGCGTTGTTTGTAACTTGTTTTGTACATAATGTTGCTGCTACTGTCTCTTATGACCGAAAAGAGCTTCTGGACATCAGAACTGGGATTACTCACCTCAAATTGGACGAGGAGTTCTTCTTCAATGAGTCGGACGCAAGAGATATACTACGGACGCCCGACCAGGCCCAGATCCCCGTGATTCGCTGGAAAAGGAAACGTAGGTTTTGCGGAAAGAGATCGGGATGCCTTGTGAGGATCAGGCGACGAGTAGCTAATCTGCCCTTACCTTCTGTTCTGCTAGCTAACGTTCAATCGCTGGAATATAAATGGGACAAACTGAAAGCACATATATCCTACCAACGGGACATTAAAAACTGTAATGTCTTATGTTTCACCGACTCGTGGCTGAACGACGACATTAAGAACATACAGCTGGTGGGTTATACACTCTATCAGCAGGACAGAACAGCAGCCTCTGGTAAGACACGGGATGTCGGCCTATGCATTTATGTAAACAACAGCTGGTGCACAATATCTAAGGAAGTCTCAAGGTTTTGCTCGCCTGAGGTAGAGTATCTCATGAAAAGCCGTAGACTACACTATCAACCTAGAGAGCTTTCATCTATATCCTTCGAAGCTGTCTACATATCACCACAGACCAAGGCAGGCACTAAAACCACACTCAGTGAGCTGTATTCCGCCATAAACAAACATGAAAACCCTCATCCAGAGGCTGCGCTCCTAGTGGCCGGGGACTTTAATGCAGGGAAACTTAAATCAGTTTTACGTCATTTCTATCAGCATGTTAAATGTGCAACCAGAGGGAAAACAATTCTAGACCACCTTTACTCCACACACAGAGACACATACAAAGCTCTCCCTCACCCACCATTTGGCAAATCTGACCATAACTCTATCCTCCTGATTCCTGCTTACAAGCAAAAATTTAAGCAGGAAGCACCAGTGACTCGGTCTATAAAAAAGTGGTCAGATGAAGCAGATGCTAAACTACAGGACAGTTTTGCTTGCACAGACTGGAATATGTTCCGGTATTCTTCCGATGGCATTGAGGAGTACAACCCATCAGTCACTGGCTTTATAAATAAGTGCAACGAGGACGTCATCATGGATTACAGGCAGCATCCGCACTGACTTAAAGGCTAAAGCTTCCGCTTTCAAGAGCGGGAAGCTTATAAGAAATCCTGCTATGCCCTCTGACGAACCATCAAACAGGCAAAGCGTCAATACAGGAATAAGATCGAATCGTACTACACCGGCTCCAACGCTCGTTGGATGTGGAGGGGTTGCAACCTATTACAGACTACAGAGGGAAGCAAAGCCGAGAGCTGCCCAGTGACACGAGCCTACCAAACGAGCTAAATTATTTCTATGCTCACTTCGAGGCAAGTAACACTGAAACATGCATGACAGCATCAGCTGTTCCGGACGACTATGTGATCATACTCTCCACAGACCTTTAAACAGGTGAACATTCACAAGGTTGCTGGGCCAGATGGATTACCAGGACGTCTATTCCGATCATGCGCTGACCAACTGGCAAATGTCTTCACTGACATTTTCAACCTCTCCCTGTCTGAGTCTGTAATACCAACATGTTTCAAGCAGACCACCATAGTCCCTGTGCCCAAGACCACTAAGATAACCTAAATGACTACTGACCCGTAGCACTCATGTCTGTAGCCATGAAATGCTTTGAAAGGCTGGTCATGGCTCACATCACACCATTATCCCAGAAACCCTATCCAATTTGCATATCGACCCAGCAGATCCACATATGATGCAATCACTATTGCACTCCACACTGCTCTTTCTCACCTGGACAAAAGGAACACCTATGTGAGAATGCTATTCATTGACTACAGCTCAGTGTTCAACACCATAGTGCCCTCAAAGCTCATCACTAAGCTAAGGACCCTGGGACTAAACACCTCCCTCTGCAATCTGGATCCTAGACTTCCTGACGGGCCGCCCCCAGGTGGTAAGGGTAGGTAACAACACATCCGCCACAGTGGTAGGCCTGATCACCGACAACGACGAGAAAGCCAGAGACCTGACCGTGTAGTGCAAAGACAACAACCTCTCCCTTAATGTGATCAAGACAAAGGAGATGATTGTGGACTACAGGAAAAGGAGGACCGAGCACGCCCCCATTCTCATTGACAGGGCTGTAGTGGAGCAGGTTGAGCGCTTCAAGTTCCTTGGCGTCCGCATCACCAACAAACTAACATGTACTAAGCACACCAAGACAGTCGTGAAGAGGGCACAACAAAACCTATTCCCCCTCAGGAGACTGAAAAGATTTGGCACGGGTCCCCAGATCCTCAAAAGGTTTTACAGCTGCACCATCGAGAGCATCCTGACCGGTTGCATCACTGCCTGGAATGGCAACTGCTCGGCCTCCGACCGCAAGGCACCACAGAGGGTAGTGCGAACGGCCCAGTGCATCACCGGGGCCAAGCTTCCTGCCATCCAGGACCTCTATACCAGGCGGTGTCAGAGGAAGGCCCTAAAAATTGTCAAAGACTCCAGCTACCCCAGTCATAGACTGTTCTCTCTGCTACGACACTGCAAGCGGTACCGGAGCGCCAAGTCTAGGTCCAAGAAGCTTCTAAACAGCTTCTACCCCCAAGCCATAAGACTCCTGAACAGCTAATCAAATGGCTACCCAGACTATTTGCATTGCCCCCCCCCCATTCTGCTGCTACTCTCTGTTATGATCTATGCATAGCCACTTTAATAACTCTACCTACATGTACATAATTACCTCAATTACCTCGACACCGGTGCCCCCGCATATTTGCACATTGACTCTGTACCTGTACCCCCTGTTTATAGCCTTGCTATTGTTATTGTCTTATTTTTTAGGTTTTTCTTAAAACTGCCTTGTTGGTTAAGGGCTTTTAAGTAAGCATTTCACTGTAAAGTCTACACCTGTTGTATTCGGCACGTGTGACAAATAAAATGTGATTTGATGTGTCAGCCAAAGCAGGAAATAGTGCTACTGAGGTAGAATACGGAAGATACAGACCAAGTATGAGTCTCAGACTAGGAGTGCTGAAAAATTGTCAGTTTAGCCTTTTAGAGTGGGTTTGTGAGTGGGAAGAAAAGGTTTGTGAGTGGAAGGAAAAGTTGCTGCAGGAAACGCCAACAAGCTTTGAATTTCCAGGCCCTCGCTTTATTTCATCTAAACCGCAAGCTGTCCTCACTTCAACACTAGTGTAATGTCTAGGGAGACGATACACACAGCTAGACGGTGAGGTGTTTTAAAGGGGACTGCTAAAATGCCCTGGTGAACACAAGGGAAGTATTCAGTTACACTGGTTTGAGGTTTAAATTAAAAGCACACTGTTAATTGTTGCAGTGTCAACAGTCCACCTGCAGGGCTTCGGTGTTGAACCAGTAGGGTTTGTGGTGCAGGAATGTGTCACAGAGACAGACCTGTGTGTGTGTGTGTGTGTGTGTGTGTGTGTGTGTGTGTGTGTGTGTGTGTGTGTGTGTGTGTGTGTGTGTGTGTGTGTGTGTGTGTGTGAGCGCTGATTCACTAGACCAGTGGTTGCCAAGGCATTCCTAGTTGATCACCAAACATTTCTGTAAAAACAACAACGACAGTATAGTATGAAGATAGGATAAAACTGCTTCTCCAATAGAAATCCTGATCACACTTGTAGGCTAGCTAAGCTCATGTGCAGAAACACGTCTTTGGGTCTAATGGTCGTCTCGCTCCAAACTGCACATCTGCAGGCCATCAAATCAAAGGCACTCCTTCGATATAAAGTAGTTGTTAATTATATACTTTTTTTTACCCCTTTTTCCTCCACAAATTTCGTGATATCCAATTGGTAGTTACAGTCTTGTCACATCGTTGCAACTCCCCTATGGACTCGGGAGAGGTGAAGGTCGAGAGCCATGCGTCCTCCGAAACCCGACCCTCCTTAGCCACACTGCTTCTTGACACACTGCCCTCTTAACCTCTTAACCCGGAGGCCAGCCGCACCAATGTGTCGGAGGAAACACCGTCCAACTGGCGACCGTGTCATCATGCACGCGCCCGGCCCGCCACAGGAGTCGCTAGAGCGCAATGGGACAAGGACTTCCCGGCCGGCAAAACCCTCCCCTAACCCGGACGACGCTGGGTCAATTGTGCGCCACGTCATGGGTCTCCCGGTCGCGGCCAGCTGCGACACAGCCCGGGCTCGAACCCGGATCTGTAGTGACGCCTCTAGTGACTGCTGCCCCACTCGGGAGGCACTAACTTGTTTTTGACAAAAATAAAAAGGTGTCAGTTTGTCACTTTCACGAAGTTGGAGCAATACCATGTTTCAAAGACATTGACTTGAATCTAGGTTGAGCCTTTCTTTAGATAATGAAAAATTAACAACTAAGGAAGAATTTTTCACTTCTCTCATTGACTTCTCAAACCTTAAACCCCGGCCTGGTCTGCTTAGTCTACTTTCCAAACAGTCTCGCAATGCTGCGTCTCTGAGTTTAGAAACTCTGTGGCCTTTCGTTCATATATATTTTTTATTATATAGAGTCGCGCTGTTGGCAGTAGGTGCACTTGTTTCAGCAGCCTTAGCACCGAGATGGCAAAGTGTTTCCATTTTGAACCATTTCATATGTCTGAAGGTAGAACTCCGCCTACCCAGCAGGCCCAGAGAGCAAATCACGCACACTTATAGGCCTACCTCTGGCCAGTCAGATAGCTCAGATCACCATGTCTGCAGTTTCTTCGAGCCATAGACTAAAAAGAAGCCTCAAGCACACAGCAAAGTTGATAATGTGAGAGTTCTAAACTTTTACAACCATGACTAGAGAGAGACTCAACGAATACAGCAAAGAGCTGCTGTTTTTATGAGTATGTTCATGTTTAAGTTGTTATTCAGTACTGTCAACACTTTGTTCAACACTTTTATAAGCCATGAAATGCACGTTCTCCCTACTTCCACTAGCGCTACAACCAGCACTGCAGCTGCAATGAATGAGTAGCAAAGTGTTTCGATAAGCTTGCGTTGTTATTATTAGCAGC
Organism: Salmo trutta; assembly: GCF_901001165.1. Classification (NCBI taxonomy): domain Eukaryota; kingdom Metazoa; phylum Chordata; class Actinopteri; order Salmoniformes; family Salmonidae; genus Salmo; species Salmo trutta. Next base: position 67,231,997 of record NC_042970.1, on the reverse strand, counting down.
TTCCTGCTTGTCTTTTTTAATATCGATGAATATTTCACTTTCTCTGGTCATCGGAGTAACAACGTGAATTGGTGCATGAGGCAGAAATAATGCAGCGCGACTTGAGTTCTACCATCAACGGAAGACTGTGTTCCCAGAGGGGAGGGAGAGCGGAGGGACGGTAAGTCGGGTAAGAGGCAGCCTCACCGCTGCACCCTCCCTCTCCTCAGACTACCCATCAGATGCTGGTCGTCAGTCCAGTAAAAAAATATGGAAATGATTATGCTCACTCAGCTGTACCTCACAAGTATGTAAGAACCGATACTGCAGTAGAGAAGCAGGTACGGAGAGTGAACATTTAATATAGCACAGACATGGAACAGGACAAGAACAGCATCAGAACCCGGGTAACAAAATGACAAGCAACAATTAATGCTGAAGTGGGGAACAAAGCTGGGGAACAGACATATATAGGGGAGGTAATGACACAAGTGATTGAGTCCAGGTGAGTGCAATGAATCGCTGATGCGTGTGACAAGGGAAACAGGTGTGCGTAATGAGTGAGTAGTGCTGGGCAGCCTGGCGCCATCAAGAGCCAGAGAGGGAGAGCGGGAGCAGGTGTGACAAAGTAAAACAACAAATGATATATTACCAGTGTGATCATATACCTAAAATGTTGAAATATAATTTCTAAATTGCCTCAGAAGAACAACATTGGCAGGGCAATTCAAGCATAGTCAATATGCAGTGGCAATGTATTGGGTCTATAGCCTACTACAAACCTCATTGCTACAGAACGGATTTTAATAGGTTCATGTTGCACAGGCTTAAGTTTTTTAAGTCGTGTTTAAAACAAAATCTGAGTGGTAGATCTCGGCTTGCATTTTGACTCAAAGTGATCTTGACGGCCTCCCGAGTGGCGCAGTGGTCTAAGGCACTGCATCGCATTGCTAGCTGTGCCACTAGAGATTCTGGGTTTGAGTCCAGGGTCTGACGCAGCCGGCCGCGACCGGGAGACCCATGGGGTGGAGCACAATTGGCCCAGCGTCGTCCGGGTTATGGGAGGGTTTGGCCGGCAGGGATGTACTTGTTCCATCGCGCACTAGCAACTCCTGTGGCGGGCCGGGTGCATGCACGCTGACACGGTCGCCAGGTGCGCGGTGTTTCCTCCGACACATTGGTGCTTCCGGGTTAAGTGGGCATTGTGTCAAGAAGCAGTGCGGCTTGGTTGGGTTGTGTTTCGGAGGACGAACGGCTCCCGACCTTCGCCTCTCCCGAGTCCATACTGGAGTTACAGCGATGAGACAAGACTGTAACTACTAATTGGATATCACGAAGAGAAAAAGGGGGTAAATTTTTTTAACTTAAGTGATCTTGACTCAGAAAAGGTTGGTTACCACTGCACTAGACCTTTTGTCTCACCTAAACCCCAGTATAACTGGTCCAGAACCCTGATACACACACATTCACAAGAAACACACACAAACCCAATGAGTAAAACGTAGAAACTCCAACAAACACAAAGACCACGGAAAGACTTTGGCACAAAAGGCATGAAACCCACACACTGCAGGCCCCCAGGCGTTTAGAACAGAGTGGTGGGTCCCTGCCAGGAGAGGACTCTCCCAGAATAGTATCCCCTGTAACCACAACCTGTGGGAAGGTATCACAGTTTCAGACATAAGGAATGAATGGATCTTAGTGTCTTTGATCCCAATAGATCTGAGTGACAAGCTGAAATAGGAGCCGTTTAGCACCTGCGCCCGCTCCCAAGTTCGGGGAATCTTGATCGGTATGTCAAGGGTTTCTGTGGAAACAGGGGAATTCACAAAAATATTGCAGACATTGCAGGGTAGGTTCTACTACTGTACTCAACTTATGGCCTAGACTGGGAGCTATGAGTGACATGTAACTTGCTCCCACAGTCAGAGAGAAATTCAAAAGATGAACTTTCACTGAGCGCAAAAAGGGAATGATATACTGAGTATAATAACATGTTAATAAAAACTCAGAGGATGTCACTAACAGGATGTCACCCCATCAGACCCCTGCAGTAACCTACTGATGTGTGTAAACGTACTCAAGCGGCGGTGAACTTAAGAGAGCCTGTCAGTGGATGATGGGTACTCTCCTCTCCTCAGCATTGTTATCCACTTCACTGTAGAAACTGAAGCCAAATCGGCCGAAAAACTAAACGGAGAGAGAGAGAGAGAGAGAGAGAGAGAGAGAGACAGGGGGGAGAGGAGAGGAGAGGGAAAGAGAGATGACACAGGGTCTCTGCACTGACAGCTGGCGTGTCCCTACATCCACACAGTCACACACAGAGTCAAACACTCTCCCCAGAGTACCACTCACTGGCATTGATTCCACCCCGCTGACCCCCTCTTACGGATTAACATATCGAAGACAAACTTAGGGACATACTGTATGTACACACAGTCACACACACAAATAAATACACATTAAACAAACATATGCTGTACACACACACACACACACACGGGACCACTCTGCGCCATGTGTGTAGAGCACATAGCATTGAACCATCAAAAGATACACGTTCATTTTGTGCTGCCATATTTCATCTCTCCATGTGTACACACTGCAGACTGCAGCCAGTTATGCCTGAAGCAGCAGCACATCTTTCTGTCTATCGACAGATCGACAGGCAGGGGAGGGGCTATTTATAGCGCAACATTAAAAGAGCTGCTCACAACTTACTGACTGGAACTCCCTTTCATTAGGGAAATAAGGAAATGTATTTAAAGCATTAAAAAAGCATAGAGATTATAGCCTACATAAGTTGGCGGAGCTAACAGGAAGTAAACACCTAAATGCTGAGAGTAATGGGATGAGAGAGGACGTATGGCAACCCTACAATCAGACCAGGGACACCGTTTTGGCTCAAACCCAATTAGTACCAGTTACCTGGACTGTTGACAATCAACCCTCTGAGTCATGACAATGGAGAAGAGAAGAATGACAGGGTTGAGAGGCTGGCAGCTGTACCATGTGGGGACCGAGTGAGTGGCGCTAAACAAAAGATGCCCGAAATGATGACTGCCTGCCTTCCTATTCTGTCAATGGCAGCCACGCTCCACTTTACATGCTCATTGACACATACAACGGCATGAGATAAAGAGCCCAGATTGAGAGGCATGCACACACACACACACACACACTAAGAACAGGTGGGTCCCCACTCTGATCAAAGAGCATTTGACTGGTTCATGTCCCCAGTTCACTGTAGCGTGTAATGTGACAGGATCCTGGTTAAACTGGATGTGTGTACACCAGTGGAGGCTGCTGAGGGGAGGATGGCTCATAATAATGGCTGGAATAGAGCAAATGGAATGGCATCAAACACATGGAAACCATGTGTTTAATTAATGTATTTGATACCATTCTACTTATTCCGCTCTAGCCATTACCACGAGCCCGTCCTCCCCATTTAAGGTGCCACCAACCTCCTGTGGTGTACACTGTGTGCCCATGTGAAAAAGTCTTAATCCCCATAATTCCCTCTGTTCTGGACGCGTGCCTGTTGGCGTCTTAACAGGCCAGAGGCAGGCAGAGCAGGATTGTGTGTGTACAGTACAGTGGCACATGTCAACACAAAGGGTACAGTGTGGGGACGACTGGCCATTGTGGGGACACACAGGGAAGGCAGATGGGGTAATAATGGGATTGGGGCCTGTAGAACAAGTGTTATCACACAGCACCCCTTCAACACAGGTTCTCTCTGTTACTGGTCAATGGTTGAGTCACAGTCTGTACAATAGAAATATCATCTGTAGATAGGGCTGGGAACCGCTGTATAGATTCTATTTCTATGGTATGTACTCTGTGACTCAAATAAGATGGTGTTAAGAGCTTTTGTTAAAGTCATTCAAAGGTCAGCCAGAGAGTTGTAACATTAGCAAGCAGGGTAGCCTCCATGTGCTCCTTCACCCATGAGTTCCAAACCATTTACATCAGTATACGGACTTAATATTCCTGTCTGGTGCTGACTTCATCTGGGCACTTCCATAGAAAGGTAAGAGGGGGTGACTAATGGAGACATTCCCATCCCAGATAATGACTGAGTGTGTACACAGTCTGGGTTGAACACAGAAATGTGTCAGCGCAACAAGCAAGAAACACAATAAGCTCCTACTCCCTCTCCACCAACCACTAAGGAAACAGAATGAGGTAACGCAACAAATATCCACTATAACATTTGTAATGCACACTGCACTGCCTTACACCGTCATAAAAACAAAAACAAATATCCCTTGGGTTGTCTTTCAAGGAAAAACACCAACTTGTTTGTTTCATTTTTCCTGATCCATCCTATTTATAACAACAAACCCTTAATACATTCCTACTTACATTGTCCAATCCTGGAAAACAAGATGAAAATCTGTGAGGGCAAGACACAAATACTCAGACTGTTTCTTCTTGAGTGGTTTCACCATCATCACTAAATCAGGCCAGTAGAGAGAGAGAGTGTGTGTGTGTGTGTGTGTGTGTGTGTGTGTGTGTGTGTGTGTGTGTGTGTGTCGTAGTAGTCCCCATTCCCTAGTATGTTTAGAGATCTTAGATAGGTAACACAAATCAGAGCTATCGTAGGTTTATTATCTTATTTCCTGGTTGAAGAGAAAGCACTTTCACTGCAACAAAGTCCTCTCAGGGGACATTGTGGGAACTGAACAGAGCACACAGCACTTTGATTAAAACACCAGCCTGGGAGACATTTAGGTGTGTGTCCCAAATGACACCCTATTCCCTTTATAGTGCACTACTTTTGACCAGGACCCATAGGGTTCTGGTCAAAAGTAGTGCACTACATAGGGAATAGGGTACCATTTGGGACGGAACCTAGAAAGAAGCGTTGGCACATGGGCCAGCTAAACAATCTGGGTGATGTGGACGGACAATTTGTGCTCTCGAGATGACAAAGCAAAGAATTATGGGAAACATTATCCCTGTATCATATTACCTGTGATCAAAATGGTTCCCTATTCCCTAAATAGTCCACAACTTTTGAACACGGCTCTGTTCAAGATTAGTCAACTATATAGGAAATACGGTGGTATATGTGGTACAAACTTTGCCATTTATGAACTAAACATCCAACGAGCAAGGCCTATTCCTCCATTTATGAAATAAACATCCATCGAGCAAGGCCTATTCCTCCATTTATGAACTAAACATCCAACGAGCAAGGCCTATTCCTCCATTTATGAACTAAACATCCAACGAGCAAGGCCTATTCCTCCATTTATGAACTAAACATCCAATGAGCAAGGCCTATTCCTCCATTTATGAACTAAACATCCATCGAGCAAGGCCTATTCCTCCATTTATGAACTAAACATCCAACGAGCAAGGCCTATTCCTCCATTTATGAACTAAACATCCATCGAGCAGGGCCAATTCCTCCATTTATGAACTAAACATCCAACGAGCAAGGCCTATTCCTCCATTTATGAACTAAACATCCAACGAGCAAGGCCTATTTGTCACGCCCTGACCATAGAGAGCCTTTGTTTCTCTATGGTGTAGTAGGTCAGGGCATGACGAGGGTGTGTTCTAGTTTAACATTTCTATGTTGGTGTTTTGGTTTGGTTCCCAATTAGAGGCAGCTGGTAATCATTGCTTCTAATTGGGGATCATATTTAAGTAGCTATTTTTCCCACCTGTGTTTGTGGGATATTGTTTTGTGTTTGTGCATGTAGCACCACGTAGTCATGTTTCGTTGTTCGTTTATTGATTTATTTGCTTTATCTTAAAGTTTCACTTTGTAATAAATATGTGGAACTCAACATCCGCTGCGCCTTGGTCCCATTCTTACAACAACCGTGACAGAATATCCCACCAAAAGAGGACCAAGCAGCGTATCCACAAGGTAAAGGAGTTTTGGACATGGGAAGAAGTGATGGGTGGATGCGGCCACAGAAAGCCCAAGGACAACCCCAAGATTGTTTTGGGGGGGGGGGGCACAAGGGGTGGCCCGGCTGAGCCGCGGGAAGAGCCAGAGCACATGGAGCAAGCGATAGAGAAGTGGTCGATCGACACAAGGAGAGAGCCAGAGCCCGCCTGGGAGTCGATGGAGCAATGTGAAGAAGGATATCAGAGAATGATGTTGGCGAAGAGTAGGCTGCAGTGCATGCGGGCTGAAGATCAGGTCATCAGTCCGGTGCCATCTGTGCCGGCTCCACGCACCAGATCTCCAGTGCGCCTCCCCAGCCCGGTACATCATGTGCCTGCTCCCTGCACTCGCCCTGAAGAGCCAGAGACCATCAGGGAGGCAATGGGGAAGTTGGGAGAGAGAGAGATGTTGTGCAAGTGTGTTCTGATCAACACCCAACCAGAGGATCCGGTTAGCAGTCTGGTGCAACCTGGGCCGGTTCCACGCTTCTGGCCTCCAGTGCGCCTCCCCAGTCCGGTACGTCCTGTGTGTCCTCCTCGCACTCGCCCTGAAGTGCGTGTCACCAGTCCGGTACGTCCTGTGCCTCCTCCTCGCACTCGCCCTGAAGTGCGTGTCCCCAGTCCGGTACGTCCTGTGCCTGCTCCCCGCACTCGCCCTGAAGTGCGTGTCCCCAGTCCGGTACGTCCTGTGCCTGCTCCCCGCACTCGCCCTGAAGTGCGTGTCCCCAGTCCGGTACGTCCTGTGCCTGCTCCCCGCACTCGCCCTGAAGTGCGTGTTCCTAGTCCGGTACATCCTGTGCCGCCTCCTCGCACTCGCCCTGAAGTGCGTGTCCCCAGTCCGGTACGTCCTGTGCCTGCTCCCCGCACTCGCCCTGAAGTGCGTGTAACCAATCCGGTGCCACCTGTACCGGCTCCATGCACTAGGCCTTCAGTGCGCATTCACAGTCCAGAGCTTCCGGGGACGGTTCACGGTCCGGAGCTTTTCTCTGCGCCGATGCCCAGTCAAGGCACGGCGTCTAACCCAGCTCCAGGGCCGGAGCCCTTCTCTGGGCCGATGCCCAGTCCAGGCACATCGTTCAGCCCGGCGCCATGGTCGGATCCGGGGTCTTACGGCGACGGTTCACGGTCCGGAGCTTCCGGCGACGGTCCACGGTCCGGAACCTCCTGCGACGGTCCACGGTCCGGAACCTCCTGCGACGGTCCACGGTCCGGAACCTCCTGCGACGGTCCGGAACCTCCTGCGACGGTCCACGGTCCGGAACCTCCTGCGACGGTCCACGGTCCGGAGCTTCCAGGCAAGGCGTCAAGTCCAGCTCCAGGGCAGGAGCCTTCCTCTGCGCCAGTGCCCAGTCCAGGCACGGTGTCCAGTCCCGCTCCATGGCCAGAGCATTCTTCTGTGCCGGTGCCCAGTCCAGGCACGGCGTCCAGTCCAGCTTCATGGCAGGAGCCCTCCTCTGCGCCGGTGTCCAGTCCAGACATGGCATCCAGTCCCGCTCCTAGGCCGGAGCCTTCCTCAGCGCCGGTGCCCAGTCCAGGCGCGGCGTTCAACCCAGCTCCATGGCCAGAGCCTTTCTCTGCACCGATGCCCAGTCTAGGCACGGTGTCCAACCCAGCTCCAGGGCCGGAGCCCTTCTCTGCGCCAATGCCCAGTCCAGGCACGTCGTTCAGCCCGGCGCCATGGTCGGATCCGGGGTCTGGGGGGAGCTACGACCTGCACCGGAGCCGCCACCGCCACTAGTCACCCCCCCAAACCCTCCCAGTTGGTTTCAGGTTTTGCGGCCAGAGTCCGCACCTTTGGGGGGGGGGGTACTGTCACGCCCTGACCATAGAGAGCCCTTGTTCCCACCTGTGTTTGTGGGATATTGTTTTGTGTTTGTGCATGTAGCACCACGTAGTCACGTTTCTTTGTTCGTTTATTGATTTATTTGCTTTTGCTTAGTTTCACTTTGTAATAAATATGTGGAACTCAACATCCGCTGCGCCTTGGTCCCGTTCTTACGACAACCGTGACACTTTTCCTCCATTTATGAACTAAACATCCAACGAGTAGGGCCTATTCCTCCGTTTCTGAACGTCCAACTATTCCATTTTTTTCAGTCATCCAATGGTTGCCAGTAAAAATCCCCATTTCTGGTCCACCATCCACTCTATAATTTATCTTCCTTGGTGTCCACTGTGAGGAGCTGAGTGACCCTAAAGGTCAACATTTCCAATGTATGACAAATGGAACGGGTCATTTAAGAGGTGGGGGGGAAATAAAAGAGTGAAAGGGCATTTGTAGCTGCCAGACTGGACAGCAACCCCTTCTATAGGCTATATTTGGTTCGCCCCCCCGCCCCCCCCCCCCCCCCCCCATCTAGTCTGAAGGCCACTTGAGAAATTCAAAGTGATGCCGCGCCGCATAAAGGCAGTGGATTGAGAGGCCTGCTCAATGCCTGTCCACAATGTATACCCACCCCACACACACATAAACACACCAAAGACCCCGACCCCCTTTTCCCGTAATCCCATGAGTCCCTGGCCAGCCCTCCAGAGCCTGAAAGAGCGAGCCTGACACGAGCCTCTGACTTCCCCCCTGTCCCCCTCCCTAACCCCCTTATACTTCCTTTGTCCCCCCCTGAGAGACCAGGAGTGAGTGTGGGGCCCGCGGGCCGGGCTGGGGCAGGCAGGTTTTGAGGCGGCTCCCTGGGATGGAGTGGTGGGAGAGAGGGTGTGCGAGTTGGGGGGGTCTGGTATTCCGTCTGTCATGCCAACCTGATGGCCTGGGCATAACACACACACACACACACACCCTTGTTTGTCTCTGTGGCCGCTGACATGACAGCCCACAGGCGGAGCAACGGCAACTGTAACCAGGATTATGTATGCTCTAAATGCATTTGGGAGGGTCTATGTCAGGAGGACTGGAGGAGGGACACACCCAACACAACCTGCTTGCTTCTTTTACCTGGTTCTCCGCCTCCCATTCCTCAGGCATCAAGGGCTCAACTCACCGCCACCGCAGGAATGACAGGAGCTAGACTTTATAATAATGTCAAGGATAGTTGACTTGCTATTCCATGAGTATTGGGCAAAGATGAAGGTCAGCTCATAAGTCACAGTTTTAGTACTAAATACGGTAGCAATAAAGCACATGTTAACTTGTAACAAGTTACAAAGTTAGGACAGCAAACAGTTCCTCACATAAAAAGACAGAAGTAGACACCCTTCATGAGTGCGCATGAAACAGAGAGAGTCCGTAACACAACGACTATACATACCTTGTCGAACAGAGATTTCCATTGCTGAGATAGGGAAAGAGGAAAGGAGCGGGGAGGGAAAGAGAGAGAAAAGAGGAAAGAAAAGGTTTCAGAGAGAAAGGGGCCATTTAACAGATAGACACACCTGTCGTTAAGGAGTGATGTCGGCAGGTAGCCTACAAGAACTTTCCTTCATTCAATAAATCAATATAATTGAACAATTGAAGACCATCAATTATGTATGGTAGTAGCCATGCTACGCCTGCTCAGTTAGCTGTAATGAACACATATAGTCAATGGATTGTTGACGGTGATGATATAATGACTATGGTCTATGTATGAGTCTAGGAAGCTGTCTGAGAATGGTCGTTGGCATAATAATGTTCATAGCTTACAACGATAACACAGTATGATATAATGCTGACATAGGCCATCATTGTAAATAAAAATGCTTTATTATTTGTATTGTCTAGTTAATTAAAAAAGATTCGCTACTGTAGAATAATACACCGTGGGAAAAACGTGCCTTTAATGTGATCTTCTGTGTTAGGATGAAATTTAAAAACGCTGATGACAATATGAATATGGCTCAAGACTTACGTCCTCTGGGGCCACGGGAAGAACATCGATACTCTCCAGCACTTCTATCTCGTCTCCCTCCGCGTTCGCCGCCACTGCTGGAGAGGAATGCACCGGCACGTCCCGAGACGCGTCCGGCATCGTCAGGCTGCGGCTGCCCTTCTCCTCAATGCACTACTGAGCGATTCAATATTAAATCCTTACCGACAAAAACAATATCCTTTCTCTGCTATTTGAGCCACATTACGCACATAATCCATATTTGAGAAATCACCAAGCGAGGTTAATCAACGCAGGTGTCTCAAACACAATTGGGCATCCTTATTCCAACCCTGGTCCTTTGCGGATATTTAGACAAATATATTAGCCAACAAAATAACATCTATCCTCCGTTTGTTCACAAGCTCATTGAAGAGAAAATATATGTTTAATAGATCCACGCACAGAACAAAAGTTGAGTGCCGAGTTGGGTGTCCGTGGAGTGCGCATCTGCGTCTCGCCACTCCGAGCGACCGTGTGTGTGTGTAACAACTGATTGGGGGTGTGTGGCCACCAAGTCCTTCTCCTATTTCATACGACAGCCCACCTGCACCTCAGTCCAGCTCTCTGTAGACAGACACGGCATTTTTCACTGCCCAAGTACTGAAATCTCATTGGGACGGACGGACAGGCAGGCAACTATCCAAGTTGACAGAAGTGATTGTTCATTCCAATGTGACTCACCTGAAAATGAAATAGAATAGAGGTGCGTGTGGCGATAATGAAAGAAATTGGCTACTCACTTCAATAGTGAATAAGAGAAGACGTCATAGTGTATTACAAGGCAATAGGCATAGTTGAAAAACCCCTCAGCATAAAACAGCATCTAATACTACTCAGTCTACTGCGCAAAAACAGCATGGGTAGTCTAAATGTCATGGCAGTCCGTCACGGAACACTGACTCCAAAGATGTCTAGTCGACCGTCCAAAAGTTGCGCAAGTGTAAATTCAGGTGCGTCATTGTACCCTCGCAGTTGTTTACAGCGACGCAGCTCGGCCAGCTGCCCAACTCCGCTGTGTCTCAGTCAGCAGCCTCTAGGAACACACTGACTCCGCTCCCGGAGTTGGATCGGGACCAGCCGGCACTCTGGCACTGTTCAAGCCGGTAGGCAGGCAGGCAGGCAGGCAGGCAGGCACCTTCGGCTCCGTTGCACTGTCGCATGCGTGCCTCCGGCGCAGAGATGGATTTCTGGCTGCAAGGTGAGAACACCATCCACACCCACAGAAGGCTTCGAGGAACCCCGGTTCACACCAGCTGGCTCTCACTCCGGTACTTTATCACGTTATGTCATCAGATAGACAGTGCGCGCATGTGACTCAGTGAGTAGACTTGGCTGAAGAGTATCCCAATTCAACACTCTCACAAATGTGGGTGTAGACTATTAGAAATACACAACATAGTATTCAGACAGTGGAAGTGCCCGATACGGATTTAATTCAGAGGGACAATTCTGTCCTGTAATATTTCCATCCAACATTCACTGAAAGGGTGGTGAATTCAATCATGAAGCATAGCACCTACTGATCTACTATGATAGTAAGTCTAGGACACTTATGGTACCAAGTACCAAACACGGTTTTCCTTTTCACCTTCCTTCCTCTCTGTATCTGGGTGGTAAGTGGGTTGAAGTTCAGAGGAGGGTAATAAGGGCCTGTAAATTCCAGGTTGTGTTTTAGGGTCATAAACAAACACTCCCCTGCAGGCCTGCAATGACAATCTTCCATTCCAGAGGACCACCTAACCATTATCTATAATCACTTTAAACAAACCACTCATTTAAGATCAACCTGTGTGTTTTGTGTTGTTTGTGTGCACATGCATGTGCTTGTGTGTGTAAGTTGTGTGTGTAAGTGGCTGTGGGGTGCAGTTGCTTTTGAGTGTGCTGGTAGCACCGTAAAGAGATTGTATCTCTCCCGCAAAACTTCCCCATGCTATTCGATAGTATTACCATGGAAACAATATGGCCATAGGTTATTTTTAACCTTATGGGTCTTGTGACACCTACACAGCACTTTTGGATGAAACTGCAGCCAACAATGTTTTAACAGCGAAATACTATACTACCAACCCTACAGTCCTCAACTGGCCTCAAAACGCTTCCTCCGAGAGAGAGAGCTAAGCTGTTGGGATGCCATCTGCAGTCAGCCGTACAATTACCATGTGTGAGATCCCAATTAAACTAATCTCATCACCCAGAACCACATCTCAACTACTCTATACGTATACTGAATGTGGGGTCTCCATTTCTAATGACTTTTCCTATTACTTTAGCCTAACACTGCTGTGGTTTCCATTCAAACTTCTACTTAGATCATGCTCACTTGAGTATCCCCGTCCGATAGCCTTGGCTTAACTAACCCGTGAGCAAAGCATTCCAATCCCCTGCTGGTTGCACATACTGAAATCTATGCAATTTGGCCAGTCAGTTAGAGACACTTACTCGTAATAGGTTACTCATTATGAGTTACAGCGACACTTGGAGACACTCATAGTATCAACATCCCCCACATAACCAGTGACTCAAACCATTGGCCCGCCTGTAGCGCACCCCAACACGGGAGAGGAGAGGAACCGCCAATTTAAATGATCGAACTGGGTGAAGCGTTCCCATGTCAACTTTCACAGGTCAACTGCTGGTGGCGTCAGCTCTGAAAGTAGAACAGGCCACGGAACAGAAGAGAGAGAGAGAGAGTGCAGAGGAACTGAGGCTAACCGCGGGTAAACACCTGCACTGTGAGAGGAATGCTTATCAACTCTGTCTCAGAATGTTAGTAGCTCGGCCTGCGTAGGTGTTAACTGGTGAAAACAGGTACAAATGACCTGCTAGACACACATGTACTCACTCACACATACACACTGTTAAGGCTCTGCGTTCCATGTCTTTGCGTCGCTCTCACACACACACACAGAGAGAGAGGGACAGAGAGAGAGAGACAGAGAGAGACAGACAGACAAAATTAACAGACCGATCAGTTAGGCCCTAGGGAATAATCTTCATGGTTAAAAAGGCAATTGTATGCAGTCTGATGGGGATCATTACAGAGAGACTAGTTACATCTTGTCCCTGAGGGAACCGACTGGGCCCTGAATATTGTTATTAGATAGCCTAGTGGTTAGAGCATAGTACTTATAACCGATAGGTTGCAAGATTGAATCCCCGAGCCGACAAGGTAAATATCTGTTGTTCTGCCCCTGAACAAGGCAGTTAACCCACTGTTCCTAGGCCGTCATTGTAAATAAGAATTTGTTCTTAACCGACTTGCCAAGTTAAATAAAAGGTTAAAACAACATGGGTGTGTGCTGTCTGTAGACATTGGAATCATTATTTTGATAATACTGCCCCCATGTGTCCACAGGCAGACCTACAGTTACTACATCACATTACCTCATCCTTCACGTGAACTTCGTGAACTTCGGGAGCAAGAATCAGGGGGAATGACATCACTGGCTGCCTCCTTCCTTGACCCCTCAGTAGGACCTTCCCTACCCCTCAGTAGGACCTTCCTTGACCCCTCAGTAGGACCTTCCCTACCCCTCAGTAGGACCTTCCCTACCCCTCAGTAGGATCTTCCCTACCCTGAAATTAAGAGAACATTCAGCAGCATGTTGGCATTACCTCAATACTACAACAAATACTCTGAAGACAAAATCATACCAATCGCTTCTGCAGTCTGCAGATGACTTGCATTACGTGCTCTGAGGAAGGCACTGTTCCGAAAACATTGGCGATACCCAATAAATCATTGGGAGCATATATATAATGCTACTTTCTTTTTTTTAAATGTACCTCTCCATTTGTCAGCACCTCTGACTATTTGGGTGTGCATTAACTGCTGCTTTTTATTTTTTTTAAATGACCCAAAACGCAATAAAACATTCTTGACACAGGATTAAAGTAGATGTATTTATTATAAACACTGGAAAGGCAAACGTGAAACACAATTGTCCTAATGTTCTGGGAGTTGGGGGTGCTGGATAACATTTGGATAATTGGAATAATACCATTAAAAATGTTGGCTTCATAACAGTATATTTGATATTATAACAATATTGGAGGATGGTCAGAAAAAGCAAAGCATGCAAATACAGCTCCTGCAAATACAATAACTGTACAGCCTCACATAGCAAGCACACACAATTTTGACATGCATGCCCAACACACACAATTTGATTTGACATGCACGCCAAACACACACACAATTTGATTTGACATGCATGCCCAACACACACACCACCTGGGTGGTCCATACTCATACAGGAAGCCATGGGTGGGCCACAGAGGCTACTTCTGCCTTACTGAGTTCTAGGGGTAAGGCGCAGACACACAAAAAGTATCATCCCATACGGACCATCCATTGATTGAACATGGGCTGATTCAGCCTTACAAATTTGTACGTGTGCCACCAAGCTTCTGACCCTGGAAGGCAAACTAAAGAACAACCTTCTTTTAATAACAGTAGAACAGCCCTTACTGAACTTGTTTGAGAAAATTTGAAAATACTAAACAAATGATGGAAAGCTAATGCCTTTATAGCATTGAATGTGGCTTTGTTGTACCATTATACCGTCAGCATATGAACTTCATAATGTCCCGTTTGTTCAAGGGAAAACAAATATACAAGCAGTTATATATACACACACATTATTTATACATTGTTTCAGTGTTTGTTTTAAAGCATATATTTTTGTGTATGGTATTGGTTATTTTGCATACTCATTTCACTACCCTTACTTCAACTGCTTAAGATGGAATTGTTTCCCCATTTCAATCCACACAGGTAACCAAAAAAAAAAATGATATTTTGCACGAAGAGATCACTAGCTTCATCAGTAGTAGTTATATAAATCACATTTTCAATATAAATATTATATAGCCATACTTTGAGTACAGACTTTCAGAAACCAAAATAAAGAACAATAGCAGTCATTTTCTTGTGAAATCTCTAGGTATAAAACTAAATAACGTTTGCTTTTTTCCCCTCATCACATAGGGGACATACTGGATCTTTTATGATCTTAGAGAGATATTTATTGGGAGAGGGTGCAAGGTTTAGCCTGGTCTGAGATCCGTTTGTGCTGTCCTGCCATCTCCTATTGCCTATGGGGCAGATCCTAACTTGCACTTAAGTTGAATTTTCACTTAGTCATGTATTGATGTCAATGTGAGACTAAGTGAAAATTCTACTTAACTGGAAGCTAGGATTCACTCCATACACCTTAGTAGTTGCCAAAACAGCACAGAAAGATTTGGGTACAAGTCTCGCAAAGGTTGGGTTTGCATGGTGATGTTGGTGGGTGGATCACCGTTGTTTGAGCAGCACTCTGTACATGGCGAAGCCCAGCACGGCGAACACGGTGGCTCCCACGCTCACTCTCAACCAGAAGGCGGAGCTCTTCAGGTCAGCCTGTGTCACATGTCTGAGAAGAGAGACACACAGAGACAGAGAGACAGAGAGAGAGGATCCAGAGACCGAAAGAGAGCAAGAGAAATAAACAGAGTGAGAGCACATAGGTCAGAGTTGGCAGAGACAACAATATGTAATGCTTTTACATAACCTCTCTGCTTACACAGATGATCACGATACATGCTACAGTGCATTCGGAAAGTATTCAGACCCCTTCCATTTTTCCACATTTTGTAAAGTTACAGCCTTATTCTAAAATGTATTTAAAAAATCCTCATCAATGTACACACAATACAGGTTTTTGACATCTTTGCAAATGTATATTTAAAAAAAAAAAAAAACATACCTTATTTACGTAAGTATTCAGACCCTTCGCTATGAGACTCGAAATTGAGCTCAGGGGCATCTTGTTTCCATTGATAATCCTTGAGATGTTTTTACAACAATGATTGGACATGATTTGGAAAGGCACACACTGTCTATATAAAAAGGTCCCAAAGTTGAAAGTGCATGACACGAGGTCGAAGGGATTGTCCGTAGAGCTCCGAGACAGGATTGTGTCGAGGCACAGATCTGGGGAAGGGTACCAAAAAATGTCCAAGAACACAGTGGCCTCCATCATTCTTAAATGGAAGAAGTTTGTAACCACCAAGACTCTTCCTAGTGCTGGCCGCAGGGACAAACTGAGCAATCGGTGGAGAAGGGCCTTGGTCAGGGAGATGACCAAGAACCCGATGGTCACTCTGACAGAATTCCATAGTTCCTTTGTGGAGAAGGACAGACGGAAGGACAACCATCTCTGCAGCACTATCAGGCCTTTATGGAAGAGTGGCCAGACGGAAGCCACTCCTCAGTAAAAGGCACGACAACCTGCTTGGAGTTTTCCAAATGGCACCTAAAGTACTCTCAGACCATGAGAAACAAGATTCTCTGGTAAGATGAAACCAATATTGAACTCTTTGGCCTGAATGCCAAGCGTCACGTCTGGAGGAAACCTGGCACCATCTCTACAGTGAAGCATGGTGGTGGCAGTGGCAGTGGCAGGGACTGGGAAACTAGTCAGGTTTGAGGCAAAGATGAACGGCGCAAAGTACAGAGAGATCCTTGATGAAAACCTGCTCCAGAGCGCTCAGGATCTCAGACTGGGGCGAAAGTTCGCCTTCCAACAGGACAACAACCCTAAGCACACAGCCAAGACAACGCAGGAGTGGCTTCGGGACAAGTCTCTGAATGTCCTTGAGTGGCCCAGCCAGAGCCCAGACTTGAACCCAATCAAACATCTCTGGAATGACCTGAAAATAGCTGTGCAGCGACACTACCCATCCAACCTGACAGAGCTTGAGAGGATCTGCAGAGAAGAATGGGAGAAACTCCCCAAAAACAGGTGGGCCAAGCTTGCAGTGTCATACCCAAGAATAATCGAGTCTGTAATTGCTGTCAAAGGTGCTTGAACAAAGTACTGAGTAAAGGGTCTGAATATTTATGTAAATGTGATATTTCAGTTAGATTTTTTTTTTTTACATTTGCTAAAATTTCAAACAACCTGTTTTTGCTTTGTCATTATGGGGTAACGTGTGTAGATTGATGCAGGGAAAAAACGATTTAGTCAATGATAGAATAAGGCTGTAACGTAACAAAATGTGGAAAAAGTCAAGGGGTCTTTTCCGAATGCACTGTATGTAGGAATTCACTCAAAACAGTGTGGCTTTGAACCGCCGTACAGTCCTATGTACTAATCACAACTAAAGCTGCCAAAAGATGAACGTTCAACAGGATGAACAGATGAGACACTAGAATTCTGCATTATTAGACTACATATGCATTATTCATTAATGAAGAGGAACATAACGAACACGGTTGGAATAGAACAAGATGGTAAAACAAGTGACGAATGACGAAGAGAGAGGATCAAGGAACTCAGTCAGGGAACGTTTGGGTGAGGCAAAAGAATAAGAGTGAGACGTCATGAAGATTTCCATGAATACAAACAGTGGTTTATGACAATCCACAGCACAAAATCCACATGACAAAAACACCCAAACAGGGTCAAAACAGAGGCGATGAACAGCAAATGAAAAAGAAGAGGGACAAATGAAGAGGAGGATTGTTAAACAGAAGAGTGTGAAGGCAAAGCCAGTGTTCTCAGATAGAGAGAGACAAAAAAAAGGAGACAGAATCCACATGATTAACAAAATGTTTCAGGGGGCAAAATGAAAATGGCAAGTGAAGAAGAGGAGGAAGAAGAATAACGTAAAGGGGAATTGTGAAACAGAAGAGTTGGAAGGTCTCTGAAAGAGTAAGGACCTGCTGAGAATGGCGGTGTAGAGCTTGGCCTTCACCGTCTGCACCAGCTCTGAGTTGATGAAGTTCTGCAGGTGGCAGAAGGTGCACCTGTTACAGGTACACATACAGCGCAGCCGAGCATGACTAAGGAGAGAGGTGCACCCACCCACACACACGTGCAAAGACACATACACAGGCACAAAGAAGAAGAAGACAGTTAGAACTAAGACCGATGCCACCAGAAGGTTTGAGCTCTTTGGTCCATAGAGCTCATCTGTTATGGGGTTAAAAACCAAGAGCACCCACCCAGGAAGAGAGGAAGATAATTGTCTAATTAAACAACGAGAGACCATGACCACAAGTCTGATCCATTGTAATCTTCACCTCACACTGTTGGGGTTAGTAATCTCCTAATAGCCACTTTGGATCATTTTCAACATTGTTAAAATGTCCTTATGCCACCACAGAGTTAGAGGTCCATAGATTAACTTCTTATGGATGGTGGCAGTATTGAGTCGCTTGGATGACTGACGTGCCCAGAGTAAACTGCCTCCTACTCACTCCCAGAAACTAAGATATGCATATTATTAGTAGATTTGGATAGAAAACACTGACGTTTCTAAAACTGTTTGAATGATGTCTGTGAGTATAACAGAACTCATATGGCAGGCATAAACCTGAGAAAAAATCCAACCAGGAAATGATTTGTAGTTCTATCTAATCCCTGTTCAAACTACAGTGTCTGTGGGGTCATTTTGCACTTCCTAAGGCTTCCATTGGCTGTCAACAGCCTTTAGAAACTTGTTTCATGCGTCTCCTGTTACTGGGCAGAGAATAGGAGCTCAGTCTATCAGTGGACTGCCTGGGACCAGTGAGTTGTTTACTGCTCGGGCACGTTTGGCGCGCCGCTCATTCTTTTTCTTCTGTAATGAATACGCTATTGTCCGGTTGGAATATTATCGACGTTTTATGTTAAAAAGACCCTAAGGATTGATTGTAAACATCGTTTGACATGTTTCTACAAACGGTAATGGAACTATTTGACTTTTTGTCTCTTATTTTACGCTCACGCGTTATGCCTTTGGATAGTGATCTGAACGCACGAACAAAACGGAGGTATTTGGACATAAATATGGAGTATTCCGAACAAAAAGAACATTTCTTGTGGAAGTAGGAGTCCTGGTAGTGCATTCTGACCAAGATCCGCAAAGGTAAGGGAATATTTATAATACTAATTTTGAGTTTAGTTGACTCCAGAACTTTGCTGGTATCTGTATAGCTTGCTTTGATGGTTGAGCTCTGTACTCAGAATATTGACAAATGTGCTTTTGCCGAAAAGCTATTTTAAAATCTGACACAGCGGTTACATTAAGGAGTAGTATATCTATAATTCTTTCATAACTGTTGTAAATTTTATCAACTTTTATGATGAGTATTTTTGTAAATTGATGTGCTCATTCACCAGATGTTTTGGTGGGAATACATTTTTTGAACATCACGCGCCAATGTAAAATGGGGCTTATGGATATAAATATGAACTTTATCAAACAAAACATACATGGATTTTGTAACATTGAGTCCTGGGAGTGTCATCTGATGAAGATCATCAACGCTTAGTAATTAATTTTAGCTGACTTTCTGGTTTTTGTGATGCCTCTGCTTGCTTGGAAAATGGCTGTGTGGTTTTTCTTGTTTGGGTGCTGTCCTAACATAATCTAATGTTTTGCTTTCGCCGTAAAGCCTTTTTGAAATCGGACACTGTGGTTAGATTAAGGAGAATCTTGTCTTTAAAATGGTGTATAATACTTGTATGTTTGAGAAATTTTAATTATGAGATTTTTGCTGTTTTGAATTTGCCGCTGTGCACTTTCACTGGCTGTCGTCATATCGATCCCGCTAACGGGATTCAATCCATAAGAAGTTAAATAAAAATGCACTCGATTAAGTATGTGATACATTGATGCTGTCCCCCATGTGTTGGCTATAGTTCTGAGGAGTACAGTTCAAATGAGCCCAGTCCACCGTGACAGAGAGGTGATCAGTGTGGACAACAGCCTGACAGAGAGAGTAGTGGGAAAAGGGGCGCGCAAGGGCAGTAAACATACAATTGCAACTAATGGCAAATTGAATCCACCACATTAACCACCATGTCTAACCAAGATGGTGGACACTGTTCACCCCAAGAGTTCAGTCTCTATATTTCAAGTGAGGGATGAGGTAGAATTTAACAGCTAAGGGGTAGTTTTGGGGCTTGAGGTAGGGGCAGTTTTGGGGCAATAGGTTTTACAGCATGAGCTGGGGTCTTAAAATATTTTAAATTATTTATTTTAGGGATTGTGCAGAAGGTTTAAGGGCTTAAGGTAGAGCTTCAGGGTTTGAGCGAGGGATGTTAAGGTTCGACATGGGGCCTAATACAACAGAGTGACCCACTACCCACGGGTGCATGGCCATGGTGGTGAGTTTGGTGTAGATGTCTTTGCAGGGTGCGCCTGCCGTGTTGCAGGTGAAGGCCTGTGGAGGGGGCATCTTGTGCTTCCTACAGAACTCCAGAGGGGTGAGGGAGTATAGCTGCTTGGTCTCCTGGAGGTCCGACTTGGCTGCGATCATCATGCACGGCGTCTTGGTGTCCATGAAGTATTGCTGCAAAAGGGCAGAGGGATATTGTTATTGGACACTGTCGTATTCCATTCAGCAATATGCTTTTTTAAAAGACAATGAAAAGATATAAAGCTCCAGAGAAGCACGTTGGTAATAACAGACGGTTTCCGCTTTAAAAACATTTACTTTAATTCAGTGGTACTGTAGATTAGAATAGTATTGGGTAGCCATCTTGAAATACTAAATAGACAAACAGGTATAGTAGAAGGACTGGTTGTAAACGGCGCATACCTTGAAGACTCTGGCACAGTACTCGAAGGAGTGGGGGTTGCTGGCATCGTACACTAGACACACAATGTCACAAGCCATGTCAGCGTCTGAGAGGACGTCAAAGTCTGGGAAGACCTCGTGGAGCTAAGGGAGAGTAGAGGAAACAAAATGGAAGGTAATGAACACACAGAAACACAGACAACTTTTAGACTGAAAAGCTTTGGACAAATAAACACCATCGAGTCGATTAAGAGTAAATCAAAACAGACGACTCACCAGTAGGTATTTCTCTTGACCATACACATATGCAGTGCTGATAGCGTAGTAGGACATATGCTCTTCGCTAACGATGTTTTGACGCTGAGAGAAAAAAGGAGGGGGAAAATTTACTTCAAAACATACAAAGAGTTTACCAATACCAAGAGGAATTCCAAAAAGTTTTAAACAGGCAGTAGACTGAAGTATTTGGAGTTGCGCGGAGTTGTTCAAATTTAAGTTGTTCAAATGTTTCTTCCGTTCAGGGAAGTTTTCCTTGCCACCGACGTACAACTTGCTCTGAGGGAATGAATTAATGTTGACACTGACCGTGAGGTTTCTTCCAAGGAAGGCTTGCAGGAAGCCGCTCTTGCCACTGCCACTGTCCCCGAAGACGTTACAGCGGAACACACTGCGCTGAGTCTGCTTCTTCTGCAGGTCAATCTTCTTGTCCCTCGTCACTGTAGAATGGAGAGGACACACACACACACACACACACACACACACACACGGTTTAGTTTATACAGCAAATGAACGTATATGAATGAATGCTTTATATGCTGTAGATGTCTTTAGTCCTGTGCAAAATGTGGATTCAGTAAGTGTAACTTCGTCCCTGCTCTCTAGATAGAGAAGTTAACACAACATTAAGTTCTAACACACAATGTTTACAGGTTGGCTGTAGACTAGAGCTTACAGCTAACTTTGGTATAAGTCATCTTCGTCTTCTATACTGTTAACTCAAATACGACAAGGTTCCAGTTTAACAACGTTTACTCAACAGTATTAGCACATGCATGGCGGCCATTGCACTCAGGCCAGGTTCATCTACAGCGAGACTCCTGCGCAGGCGCACTAATGACAGAGTGATAGCACCGTAATAACAGAAATGTAGGGATACTTAAAACATGAACTTAACAATTTTCTTTAACCTGTTGGGGCTAACAATTGTGCACTTCCTACGGCTCCACTAGATGTCGACAGTCTTTACAAAGTTGTTTGAAGCTTCTACGATGAACAGAGCCCGAATGACAAGGAGGGGAAGTTGTTGAGGCAGGGGGTGACATCACTTCTTGGGGCGCATACACGAGGGAGGATCCTCCCGTTCCAAAACCTTTATCAAGACACAGGAACCGTCCGGTTGAAATATTATTGAATCTTCACGTTCTGAAGGCCCTAAAGATTGATGTTTTACAACGTTTGACATGTTTGAACGAACGTAAATACAACTTTTTTTTACTTTTCGTCGCGACATCGTCCGCGCGCTTCCTACACTTGGAGTAGCTTACTGGACGCACGAACAACAAGGAGTTATTTGGACATAAATTATGGACTTTATCGAACAAAACAACATTTGTTGTGGACCTGGGATTCCTGGAAGTGCCTTCTGATGAAGAAGATCAAAGGTAAGGGAATATTTCTAATGCAATGTATGATTTTAGATGACTCCAAGATGGCGGCTATCTGTATAGCCTAGTGTATTTTTCTGAGCTCAGTACTCAGATTATTGCAAAGAGTGCTTTCCTCGTGAAGCTTTTTTAAAATCTTTCATAGCGTTTGCATAAAGGAGATGTTCATCTATAATTCTTTGAATGACAGTTTAATTTTGTATCAATGTTTATGACAAGTATTTTTGTAAATTGTGGCGCTGATTCACCGGCAGTATTTGAGGGAAAATATTTTCTGAACGTCACGCGCCGATGTAAAATGCTGTTTTTATATATAAATATGAACTTTATCGAACAAAAAAATGCATGTATTGTGTAACATGATGTCCTAGGAGTGTCATCTGATGAAGATCGTCAAAGGTTAGTGCTGCATTTAGCTGTGTTTTGGGTATTTGTGATGCATGCTAGTTGCTAGGAAAATGGCTGTGTGGTTGTTTTTGTCGATGGACTCTCCTAACATAATCTAATGTTTTGCTTTCGCTGTAAAGCCTTTTTGAAATCGGACAACGTGGTTCGATTCAGGAGAAGTGTATCTATAAAATGGTGTAAAATAGTCATATGTTTGAGAAATTGAAGTTATAGCATTTGAGGTATTTGTATTTCGCGTCACGCGATTCCACTGGCTGTTGACTAGGTGGGACGCTTGCCCAGGGAGGTTAAAGACAAATAAAACATCAACAACATAATTAAATGTCCCAAGTATTATTTAAGTTACCCATTACAGATGGGTTGTGTGACAAAGTTTTTATTTGTATTACTTCAAGCTGCCACTTTCCATTACTGAGTGCCTTTAGGAGCACAAGACCAAATGCTCCCTTTTTAGTCAGATTAGAATCTGCTGGATACTCTGTGCTTGAATAAGTTCCTTGATGCTGTTAATCTCAAAACGAAGTCTTTTCTCTGTGACAGACTTGGTTGACTTCACAGCATCAACTAAGGAGTAGTTATCAGTGACACAAACTACAGGTAGAACGTGCCGTTTTGTCTCACCAGTGGTAAGCTCTGAGAACAGAGTTGCAAGAAAGATAGCATTGTCAATTCCATCCGAAAGAGCAAGGGTTTCTCTAGCAAGTGTGCTTCAGACAACCCTTCTGATCCTTTTTGACTGCCAACAGATAGGTGAGAATCTTCCTCCTTCACCCATTAACACGATTAGATGTCCACCTTGTGTACCTCCATCTGTAAGGTTCCCTAGCGAAGCATCACTGAAGACAACTTGTTTCAGAGTCATCTTTTCCAACATGCTGAAACTTTAGTCACTTGTGATTTCAGTTTACGAACAACTTTGTTTGCCTCATGAATGGTTTGTACAGTGGCGTGTTTTGTGTTGGATGCCAAGTTGCAGCCATCAAACATTACATCAGGTCTACTCTGTCTAGCAACCCATAGAATTTGACCCATCTTTGACCTCAATTGATCAACTTCAATTCCACAGAGAAGGGAATTCCTTTGTACGGCTCTTAAAGAATCCATTTGAATGGGTTGAAGATTCTTGATAAAGCTCTCCTGTTGCATCAGTATTTTTCCGTCAACTGTAATAAACTCCATGCCAACATAACAAAAATGATCATGCTCCTCACGGCCGACCTGGAAAACAGCTTTGAGGTGTGGAATCACAGTTGTAGCAAAGGTCTGTGAGCCACCCCAGATGAAGTCATCAACATGACAGGCAAGTACTCCAGTGACATTGCAGTCTTGATCAAGCCAATAGAAGACTGCAGGATCCACTTGTGACATGTTCCCACCTGTACACAGCATTGTTGCCTTGACTTTGTTGTACCAGTAGTGACGCATCTGCCAGGCCATACACACACTTTTTTTTAGTTTCCACAGTGTTCCTTCACTCTTCGCTTTAGGCGGAGGTTGGATGTGAATGTCCCTTGACAGCTCTGTTCCCTTCAAAAATGCAGATTTGATGTCTATGAAATGAAGTTAACATGTTTTTCTGGCAGATCACTGTCAGCAGCAATCTGAGTGAATCTGAGGCGCATGTCGGTGAATCTTTTGGGAGTTCTTTGCAGCCAGCTCCTCAAAACCTCTAGCCACTAGACGTGCTTTTGACACTATTCCAGGTAAGGATTCTTTAAAAGGGCACACACCCACCTTGTTGAGACACATTTTTGGCCAATGTCTTTGACTTCCTCAAAACTAAAATTTTTCCTCCAATTACTGAGCTCATCTAGCTTAGCTGAGTCAAATGACATGTCCTTTGTTTCAAGTACATCATCATTTTGAATGTCATGCTGTTTTTCTCGATTTTCCATTGGTTCAATTCTCAGATTAGGTGACAGGTCAGCTGACCCTGTTGTACCAGGAAGTGTAGCTGGTTCTGAGTACTGCAAGTTCTACCAGTTCTGGTGTTTTCCTTTGGCTTTTCCTGCTCGTCCAATGACGGTCGCTGTATGTGGAATACCACTTTCTCGGTCCATGTATTTAACAGTTTGTCCAGTTTTCAGATGGGAACAACCATGTTGGCTTAACACATGTGGCTGTTGTTGAATGTTTTCCTCATTTGAACGCTCAACAGTATTACCTGTGTCATGGTTGAAGGTCTCTGCTTCATTTCCTGTGTCAGTTTCAGTGTCCATATCCTTGGATGCGACATCTGGTACAGTTGAAGTCGGAAGTTAACATACACTTAGGTTGGAGTCATTAAAAAAAACTTGTTTTCAACCCCTCCACAAATTTCTTGTTAACAAACTATAGTTTTGGCAAGTCGGTTAGGACATCTACTTTGTGCATGACAAGTAATTTTTCCAGCAATTGTTTACAGACAGATTATTTCACTTATAATTCACTGTATCACAATTCCAGTGGGTCAGAAGTTTGAACACTGCTTCAGTGAACGCTTTTCTCGCTGCATGTAGTCCTGAAAGGTGCTGTCCCACCCACGCACTCACACTGGTCCCTTCTAGTGCTACTGGCTTGTCAGCCAGTACAGAGGGAAGATTAGGGTTCTGCCCCAACAATAGTTGGTATGGGCTGTAGCCATGAACATTATGCATTGAGTTTTTTGCCATCAAAGCCCAATCTAGGGCCGATTCCCAGTCACATCCATTGTCTTGCTTCACTTTCAGCATGATCTCTGTGAGTGTTTGATTATGTCTCTCCAGAAGTCCATTGCTCCATGGACTGTATGCAGCAGTTGTCTTTACTTCCATGTTGAATTTCTCAGCCATTTCTCTTATTTCATTATTATTGAATTCTCCTCCATTGTCACTGTACAATTTCTGGGGAGGGCCATGCACACTTATCCAGGAATGAATGAAGTGCTTGACAATCTCACTGGGTTTCTTTGTATTCACAATGCTTCCAGCACTGAAGCGTGTGAAGTGGTCCATTATGTTAAGGTCCACACACTTGGTGCCAACTCATGTAGATCTACAGCCACTGTTTCATTGTACTTGGGAGCCAGTGGCAAACCAACAGATTAGGTTTGCTGTATTTCTGACGTCTCACAACTGTTAACTATCTGCCGTAGAATATAAATACTCTCATCATCATTATTTCCAGAACGGATGAGTAATTTCTGAAGTCTGTCAACTGTAGCATGTCCAAATAGTTTGTGAAGTTAACAATACTTTGTGTTTTCCCTCTGTGATCATGTTCTCTGTGACTGTCAGAATCTCCATGGGCTCTGTGACTGTCAGAATCTCCATGGGCTCTGTGACTGTCAGAATCTAATTTTTTACATGGACTCTGTGTGATGTCTTTGTCTAAAATGTTTACACAATAGTGGCCTGAGGTAATAAGTTCAAGGGTCATTGGTTGTTTGACCTGTTGGGGCTAGGGGGCAGTATTTGCACGGCTGCTGCACGGATAAAAAAAAGTACCGATTTAAACTGGTTACTACTCTTGTCCAGAAACGAGAATATGCATATAATTAGTTGATTTGGATAGAAAACACCCTAAAGTTTCTAAAACTGTTTGAATGGTGTCTGTGAGTATAACAGAACTCATATGGCTGCCCAAAACCTGAGAAGATTCCATACAGGAAGTGCCCCGTCTGACAATTTATTGTCCTTCTGTAGCCTCTCTCTCGAAAATACAGCATCTGTGCTTTAACGTGACATTTTCTAAGGCTTCCATTGGCTCTCAGAAGGCACCAGAAAGTGTAATGAGATGTCTGCAGTCTCTGGGCAAAGAACAGCAGCAGAGTTTGTTACTGGCCTGCCTGGGGACAGTGACACTGGAGATGCGCGTTCATGTGAATTCTCCATTTTGTTCTTTCCGTCTTTGAATGAATACAACGTCGCCCGGTTGGAATATTACCGCTATTTTACGAGAAAAATCGCATAAAAATAGATTTTAAACAGCGTTTGACATGCTTCGAAGTACGGTAATGGAATATTTTGAATTTTTTTGTCACGAAATGCGCTCGGATTGTAACCTGAACGCACGAACAAAACAGAGCTATTTGAATATAACTATGGATTATTTCGAACCAAAACATTTGTTGTTGAAGTAGAAGTCCTGGGAGTGCATTCTGACGAAGAACAGCAAAGGTAATCCAATTTTTCTTATAGTAAATCTGAGTTTGGTGAGGGCCAAACTTGGTGGGTGTCAAATTAGCTAGCCATGATGGCCGGGCTATCTACTCAGAATATTGCAAAATGTGCTTTCGCCGAAAAGCTATTTTAAAATCTGACACCGCGATTGCATAAAGGAGTTCTGTATCTATAATTCTTAAAATAATTATGTTTTTTGTGAACGTTTTATGCTGAGTAATTAAGTAAATTCACTGGAAGTTTGCGGTGTGTATGCTAGTTCTGAACATCACATGCTAATGTAAAAAGCTGGTTTTTGATATAAATATGAACTTGATTGAACAAAACATGCATGTATTGTATAACATAATGTCCTAGGAGTGTCATCTGATGAAGATCATCAAAGGTTAGTGCTGCATTTAGCTGTGGTTTTGGTTTTTGTGACATATATGCTTGCTTGAAAAATGGCTGTGTGGTTATTTCTGGCTGTGAACTCTAACATAATCTAATGTTTTGCTTTCGCTGTAAAGCCTTTTTGAAATCGGACAATGTGGTTAGATTAACGAGAGTCTTATCTTTCAAATGGTGTAAAATAGTCCTATGTTTGAGAACTTTGAATTATGACATTTTGTGGTTTTAAATTTGGCGCTCTGATGTGTCACTGGCTGTTGAATAGTGCGGGACGATTTCGTCCCACCTACCCTAGAGAGGTTAAACCTCACTGCCTAGTTATTTTTTATGTCTAGTACAGCCCCTGACTTCTTGAGGGAAGCTTTGCTTAATAGTAAGGGGATATCTGCAGGGACCACCTCAGTTTCAATGTGACTGTCTGATCAATGTTTGCTGGTATCGTGACTCTTGGTATAATGGACAATTCTCCCATCTCCAAATTTGAAAGCACTGTTGCTTGGTGTGTCAATCATATTTTGTACTTCTTTCATATTTAGTTCACTGACATAGTTATCGAGTCATTTTACACCACAGACTGTGTGTGTGTACATGCAGTATCAATCACAGCAGATCCTAAGGATTCAACTATAATGATCTCAGTATCAGAAGCAGATTGGTTTGAAAACAGTAATGTTATACTGCTCTGTGTTTACATTTTTCTCTGTTAGTTTAACTTGTTCATTTTTATGAGGACAGTCTTTAACCCAATGGTAAGTGCCTCGACAAATAGCACATTTTGATCTCCTTCCATATCTGTCCAGCGGATGTGACGGGAAATGGCGCCCTCGTCTGGTTGTCTTGAGAACGTAACTTTTTGGCGCCTTTTTTCTGCTGATCAGTGTAATATGCTGTGTCACTCACTTGCATTGCATCTGTTATTGGCGCGATAGACGTCTTCTCACCAAACATTTTTTATAGTGCTGACTTCACTGACGCAAAAGTCAGCACAGTTCAAGCAGTCAAAGCCAACTGTTTCTCCCTACCATCCAGACAGGCAGCATCTAACAACAAAGCTAACACTGCATCCGGGGAACCATGTCGTACTTGCGCATCCTATTGTGCCTCTGTTCTAAATCAATTATGTAGTCCGTCATTGCAACCGAAATGTCTCTAGTAACATTGCTAAAGTTAGAATATGCCTGGTAGGCGCGGTCTTTCTCCTCTCTATGAAACACAGAATCCAGTGCTCTGATCAAAGTTCCCATACAGTCATCCTTTTCAAATCCTCAACGGATATTTCCAGTGCTGTATCTCTCGCTCTTCCCTCGAGCGATAATACCACCGCAAGTGCTTGCTTTTTCTCGTCCAGATTAGTAACCCGTGTCCAGATTCCAAGTACATTTTTCCAACTTGCATACGGCCTCTTCTCGTCGAAGCGAGATGGCACATTGTAGTTACTAACCATCCTCTGCTACCAATGTAACTCAAATACGTCAAGGTTCCAATTTAACCTCTCTGGGGTATGTGGGACGATTTCGTCCCACCTACGTAACAGCTACTGAAATTCCAGTGGCGCGATTTTTGAATCGTTAGAAATACTATTACTTCAATTTCTCAAACATATGACTATTTTACAGCTATTTAAAGACAAGAATCTCGTTAATCTAACCCCACTGTCCGATTTCAAAAAGGCTTTACAACGAAAGCAAAACATTAGATTATGTCAGCAGAGTGCCCAGCCAGAAAAAATCAGACAGCCATTTTTCAAGCTAGCATATCATGTCACATAAACCCAAACCACAGCTAAATGCAGCACTAACCTTTGATGATCTTCATCAGATGACACACCTAGGACATTGTGTTATACAATACATGCATGTCTGTTCAATCAAGTTCATATTTATATCAAAAAACAGCTTTTTGCATTAGCATGTGACGTTCAGAAAACGCATAACCCCCGGCAAACTTCCGTTGAATTTACTAACAGTTTGCTAAATTACTCACGATAAACGTTCACAAAAAGCATAACAATTATTTTAAGAATTATAGATACATTACTCCTCTATGCACTCGATATGTCCGATTTTAAAATAGCTTTTCGGATGAAGCACATTTTGCAATAATCTAAGTACATAGCCCGGCATTACAGGGCTAGCTATTTAGATACCCACCCAGGTCAGCATCCACCAAAATCACATTTCCTATAAGAAAAATGTTCTTACCTTGCTTGTTCTTCATCAGAATACACTGCCAGGACTTCTACTTCAATAACAAATGTTGGTTTGGTCCCAAATAATCCATCGTTATATCCAAACAGCGACGTTTTGTTCGTGAGTTCTAGAATGCTTCTTCGCGGTCCCGCGCATGGCGCATTGGCGTGTCAAAAATGTCTAACTATTCCATTACCGTACTTCGAAGCATGTCAACCGCTGTTTAAAACCAATTTTTATGCCATTCAACTCGTAGATTAGTGATAATATTCCGACCGGGAGTATGCATTGAGCCTAAACAGCCGAATAAAATTTCTCCTCAGAAGCGACTCATGCACGCGCATCATTCAAAGGTCCTCGGAGCATCCACTTACAAAAGGCGATAATCTGTTTCAACCTGAGGCTCCCTCGTAAACCTTCAGTTATTTCGCGGGCTCTGAGAGCCTATTGGAGCCCTGGGAATTGTCACGTTACAGCTAAGATCCTTACTTTTCAATAAAAAGATGCAAGACGCACGACTCCTTGTCAGACAGGGTACTTCCTGCTTGAAACCTTGTCAGGTTTTTGCCTGCCATAGGAGTTCTGTTATACTCACAGACACCATTCAAACAGTTTTAGAAAATTCAGAGTGTTTTCTATCCAAACCTGAACAATAATATGCATATTCTAGCTTCTGAGTTGGTGTAGGAGGCAGTTAAAAATGGGAACATATTTTTTCCAAAATTCTCAATACTGCCCCCTACCCCAAACAGGTTAACAACGTTTACTCAACCATATTAGCACAATGCATGGCTGCCATTGCACTCAGGCCAGGTTCATCTACAACGAGACTCCTGCGCCGGCGCACTAATAACAGAGTGATAGCACCGTAATATATACACTGTCCCACATTCAGAGGCATATCTATAGGTCTCTGCTCATATCTAATCTAGTGGTCGTCTCAGTTGCCATAACAACGGGCTGTCCTCCCACCTGTGATGGCCGCTGCCTGGGACTCCTGTTCAGAGATGATGGAGTAACCAAGGTAACCCAGGTACTCCAGGCAGCGCTGGACATCCAGGTAGGTGGTCAACCTGGGCACAGGGAAACACAGAGGAGTGAATGGATACTGTCATACACTGTAAGAAACACTGTCTTGGGGGTTCATTCAGACTTCCATAGTTTAGATAAATGCACAAAGTGTATAGTTTGTTTAACACAGCAGTACATCTCTCGTGTGTGTGTTTGTCTGTCTGTGTCTGTTCAGGTGTGATAAGGACCAATTGGAATCCACGCTTCAAGATTGTTTTGATCACGCGGCCTGGGACATGTTACGGGTAGCCTCAGAGAATAATATTGATTGATACGCTGAGGCGGTGAGTGAGTTTATAAGAAAGTGCATAGGAGAGATTGTACCCATTGTGACTATTAAAACCTACCCTAACCAAAAACTGTGGATAGATGGCGGCATTCGTGCAATACTGAAAGCGCGAACCACCGCATTTAACCATGGAAAGAGGTCTGGGAATATGGCCGAATACAAACAGTGTAGTTATTCCCACCGCAAGGCAATCAAACAAGCAAAATGTCAGTATAGAGACAAAGTGGAGTCGCAATTCAACAGCACAGACACAAGACGAATGTGGCAGGGTCTATAGACAATCACGGACTACAAAAAGAAAACCAGCCACGTCACGGATACCGACGTCTTGCTTCCAGACAAACTAATCAACTTCTTTGCCCGCTTTGAGGATAATACAGTGCCACCAACGCGGCCCGCTACCAAGGACTGTGGGCTCTCCTTCTCCGTGGCCGACGTGAGTAAGACATTTAAACGTGTTAACCCTCGCAAGGCTGCCGGCCCAGAAGGCATTCCTAGCCGCGTCCTCAGAGCATGCACAGACCAGCTGGCTTGTGTGTTTACGGACTGTGGTGGAATTACTGTAATCAAAAGGAGAGACTTTTAGATTTCTTCAAAACAATCAAACTTTATTATTTAATTACTGCAGTAACGGAGCTGGTCAGTAACCACCCCTGGAGGTGATCACTGAGAACTCAACCAGCAGGTTTGAGCCGCAGAATTTTATAGCAAAGTCCATCCTCCTGGATGTTCATGACAAACAACAGATGTATGGAATGGGTCATAAGGTTACTAATAATTCACAGCAAACAGTATCTGCTGTAAATACTGTCCTCACTGTGTAGAGACCAGGGTCTGGCCCCACAACTCCATACTGGAGCCATCTCCAGTACAGAAACATTAACTCATGCTCTGGAATGCGGTGTCACCCAAAGACATCGTAAGTCTCCTGTCAGTGTTAAATCTCCCAGAGGCCCACTTTCAGTTCACACAGACACAAGAGTTATAAGAACACTCTTTTTTGTTGCATAAAACAACCATTTGATGCAATTACGGCATTATAACATAATATTGCAATTTTGCGCTCACAAGACATTCAATCTCTCCCTATCCCAGTCTGCTGTCCCCACATGCTTCAATATGGCCTCCATTGTTCCTGTACCCAAGAAGGCAAAAGGTAACTGAACTAAATGACTATTGCCCCATAGCACACACTTCTGTCATCATGAAGTGCTTTGAGAGACTAGTCAAGGATCATATCACCTCCACCTTACCTGTCACCCTAGACCCACTTCAATTTGCATACCGACCCAATACGTCCACAGACGATGCAATCGCCATCACACGGCCCTATCCCATCTGGACAAGAGGAATACCTATGTAAGAATGCTGTTCATTGACTACAGCTCAGCATTCAACACCATTGTACCCTCCAAGCTCATCTGCAAGCTTGAGGCCCTGGGTCTCAACCCTGCCCTGTGCAATTGGGTCCTCGACTTCCTGACGGGACGCCCCCAGGTGGTGAAGGTAGGAAACAACATCTCCACTTCACTGACCCTCAACACTGGGGCCCCACAAGGGTGCGTTCTCAGCCCTCTCCTGTACTCCCTGTTCACCCATGACTACGTGGCAATGCACGCCTCCAACTCAATCATCAAGTTTGCAGACGACACAACAGTAGTGGGCTTGATTATCAACAATGATGAGAGCCTATGGCAGGAGGTGAGGGCACTCGGAGTGTGGTGTCAGGAAAACAACCTCTCACTCAACGTCAACAAAACAAAGGAGATGATCGTGGACTTCAGGGAACAGCAAAGGGAGCAACCCCCTATCCACATGGACGGGACAGCAGCGGAGAAGGTGGAAAGCTTCAAGATCCTCGGCGTACACATCAGACAACCTGAAATGGTCCACCCACACATTGTGTTCTGAAGGCGGTACAACACCTAAAACCTTCACAAACTTTAACAGATGCACATTTGAGAGCATCCTGTCGGGCTGTATCACCACCTGGTACAGAAACTGCACCGCCCTCAACTGCAAGGCTCTCCAGAGGGTGGTGCGGTCTGCACAACGCATCACCGGGGCAAACTACCTGCCCTCCAGGACACCTACACCACCCGATGTCACAGGAAGGCCAAAAAGATCATCAAGGACAATAACCACTGGAGCCACTGCCTGTTCACCCCGCTATCATCCAGAATGCGAGATCAGTACAGGTGCATCAAAGCTGGGACAGAGAGACTGAAAAATAGCTTCTCTCAAGCCCATCAGACTGTTAAACAGCAATCACTAACACAGAGAGGCTGCTGCCTACATACAGACTTTAATAAATGGATCACTAGTCAGTTTAATAATGTCACTTTAATAATGTTTACATATCTTGCATGACTCATGTCATATATATATATATATATATATATATACACACATACACACACACACACACACATATATACACACACACTGTATTTTATACCATCTATTGCATCTTGCCTATGCTGCTCGGTCATCGCTCATCCATATATTTATATGTATATATTCTTATTACATTCCTTTACTTAGATTTGTGTGTATTATGTAGTCGTTTGATATTGCTGCACTGTTGGAACTAGAAGCACAAGCATTTTGCTACACTCGCAATAACATCTGCTAACCATGTGTATGTTTTCAAGTGTGTGTCCGTCTGCGCGTTTTCAAGTGTGTGTCCGTCTGTATAGATGTCCTTCTGTATAGATGTCCGTCAGTATAGATGTCCGTCAGTATAGATGTCCGTTTGTGTGTGCGGCGGTAACCTACGTCCACTGGGACAGGTAGCCCTGGTAGGTGATCCAGCCTTCGTCGTTGGTGCACACCGTGTTGTTGACGTCAAGACCCCAGGGCATGTAGGGGAATACGTCAAACAGGTCCTTCAGCTC
The DNA here is from genome assembly GCF_901001165.1 of Salmo trutta. Lineage (NCBI taxonomy): Eukaryota > Metazoa > Chordata > Actinopteri > Salmoniformes > Salmonidae > Salmo > Salmo trutta. The sequence continues at coordinate 67,198,643 of NC_042970.1, read as the reverse complement.
CTCTGGGGACAGGGCACAGTCCCGGTCCTGAAAAACACACACCTCAAGGGGTCATTGGCATCTAGAACATAAGGACACACACTAGCTTGACCACTCGATTTATGGTTCATTCACTGCCAGCAGGGTTTAGAAACGGTTTGACTTTTGTTAGTCTGAAATGTTGGCTCCAAATTCAATGGTATCATTTACCACAGGAAAGGTCAATACCTTGTCATGTTTGTCAAAGACACTCTGGAGGAAGAGGTAGGCATTGTGATTCAGCTCGGTGGTGCAGTCTGGAGGTATTTTCAAACTGGAGGTACAGTAGAGGTGGGGAACACACACACAACAGTCAGATGGAGAATCCTGGAGAGATTACGAGATAAATAGGAACACAGATTCAATTATGACGCTCTGCAGGGGGAGAGAGAGAGACACTTGTGGGTAATTGAGGTCAGAGCCAGAAGGGGGATGGATGTTAAACCTGACTGTACTGGGGCTTCGTGGCCCATCTCAATCTGAAAGAAGGGAGGCAGACATCTTTTGTTGTACTGGGTGAAGCCGAAGTGTATTTCTGCATGGGAATCAATGTTGATATTTATTAATACTTATTGGAAGTCTCTAAGGCTCAGATCGTCCTTGAGGAAGACAAAGGCAATAAAAGCATGATGAACTAAGCACACGGAATGGTCAATATCTGTGCCTGTGGGTAGAGGTAAAGACAAGCACACTAATAGGTAGGCCTGGTAATTGCCAGGGACCTCGTGTGTTTTTATTGCGATTCGATTTTCCAAACATACTGCTCTCCATATGTTTGCTGCAGAGGGACAAGCGAAAACAAGTTTTGATCAGTCATTGAAATAAAAGCGCTGAAAAATTGTCTCCTTATTTAAAAAGAAGATTGAGAACAAGCTATGAAGGAAAAATACTGGAGCTTTGGTGCAAGCAACTAGCGCAAAAATTATATTTTGCGATATTGTCAAAACTATACAATATTTCATCAATAATAACATACCGATATGAAACTGTATTGACTACTAATAGGGGAAATAGTTTGTTGGTATGGGTGTAGAAGCAGACAGTACACCCTGGAGGAACAGGTTGTAGTGGACGTGCAGAAACAGGCAGCACACTCACGTGAGTGGGAACAGGTAGTCCTGGTGGAGTTCCAGGTCGTCGTCGTAGCCAAACCTCCTGAGGACCGTCCAGGTGGTCTCATGTCTCCCCCTCTGGATGAAGAGGGTGTGGAGGAACAGGAACCCTGAGGACCACCACCATGATATAGGTCAACTAGAGTGTGTGTGTGTGTGTTGGGAATGTGGAATATGGGGACATTATTCAAACATACCCCAACATGCTCAAACACGGTGCTGAAGAAACGTATGACTAGTTTTATAAGAAATGCAGAACTGATATGGCAAAGAAACAGAAAATGACACACATTTGGATCAACAGGAAGTTCATTGTCTTCACTCCCTCCCTTTGTCAATTTTTACATTTACGTCATTTAGCAGACGCTCTTATCCAGAGCGACTTACAGTAGTGAATGCATACATTTCATGCATTTTTTTGTACTGGCCCCCCGTGGGAATAGAACCCACAACCCTGGCGTTGCACACACCATGCTGGTGCTACAAACATCATGCTCTACCAACTGAGCCACAGGGAAAGCTATAGAGCATACCTTTGAGAGTGAGGCCGTTGTCACATACACCGTCGATCACATTCTTCCTCACAACGTTCTTCACATCCTCCAGAGCCTGAGACGCCAGTGGGGCATTGAAGCATGTCCTCTGCACACACACACACACACACACACACACACACACACACACACACACACACACACACACACACACACACACACATCACCAAAGCTGACAAGGAAAACACTGAAATAACTATTTGAACCCTTCACCTGAATGGAAAAGGGCTAGTGGACACGTTAGTGCACTTGTGCTGCTGTAGGAGTCACAGAGTTGAAAACTCACCTGGAAGAAGTTGAGCTCATTATCATTGAGAATCCCATCGTTGTCCAGGTCTGATACCTTGAAGATGCGAGTCAGCGCTTTGATGCAAGCAGGCTTCATCTGGGAATCAAGTCCAATCAACAGTATAATGACACAGTTGGCCTCAAAGTAAATGTGAGACTTCATGAACAATTCTTATTCTGTAACATTCTGTCAACAGGGCTTCTTCACTCTTTACCCGTTTCTCCTCTGGACAGTATAAAGGGCCAGTGGGGTGCAGGACAGCCTTTTGGGCGTAGTAAAACAACTCAGATATGTTCTTCAGGTTCTTCGCTGAACACTAAAAAAAACAGTTATGGAAATACAGAAAGAGGAAAATACAACATATGAATTTCATTCATCCTGAACTAATATTTACCAACATATCAAAAACAACAACGCCATTCCTGTGCGGAACTAAAATACCTAAATACTTAAAGCTGGAATCTTTAAAATTGTGAAAACAGCCACGTCCATTTGGGATATTAAAACAACAAAGAAGTTACTGCAAACAACGAACACTGCAAGCTGCTCGACGCACCTCACCTCTGTTTCGGCCACAAAACAATAACAAAAGGTGCCGAGATGCGGATTCCATCTTTAAGCTGTGCACGGCAAACTCCCTCTCTTTCCACTAGATGGGTCAGGAAAGTGAGAGTTGTTTACAGTAGAGTATAGTAGTGTCTCCATAGTGACCTGGCTGGCTGGGGCCTGGGAGGATCTACCAGCCGGGGGATTGGTCTGAGGGATAAGCCAATACTAATTAGACAGTCTGTGAAACATGGAGGAGTTAGCAGCCAAGCTGAACTGTGGACATGCCTCTATGGCTAGCTGGGTGGAGGAGAGCCATGGGGGTCAAACTCTAGGCTTGATTGGATCAGTTTGATTGTCAAGTCTGTTTCCTTGAATTGACAATCAAACGTAGCCATAGTACAGCTCTTGGACGAGGAGCACACACGCGCACATCGACACGCAACCTGTCTATTAGGCCTAATATTTTCCTCGAAAAATGCATGTACACTCATATACTGACTTGCGCAAGCTATAGAAATCCCTTAGCAATAGCTCCATTAAGAGTCTAGACTGAAACCAATACCAAACTGACCCCGTGCGTCACGCTAAGCACATGATTGACCCATGGAATTCCCATCATGAGAAAAATAGCATGAAGAGTGTCTGGGTGAAGGTCATACTCATAAATAATGCCTAACATAGGTTCTATAGCCTAAGTGCATATACAGTAAACAAGCACAACATATAGTCTTAGTGGGTCCATACAAAGACTATATACACGGTCACCCTGCATGATGACGGTAAAAGCTACATAGATAGAGCATGTCATCTGGGACCAGCTTTAAACCCTAAAGATTTAGATTTACAACATGTAACATTTGTAAGCTCTATAGCAGCACACCAAAAGCTGTAGAAGGACTGCTACAATATAAGCACCACCCCTGCTATACATCTTTAATAGATACCAGAACTGTTCAAGCCACTCTTTAAACAGTTCATTGATTTATCTTCAATGCAGCCCCTGTGCTACATCTGAAGGTGTATCACTCCTCTGTAAGAGGTGCAGTGGTGTGAAGTACTTAAGTAAAAGTACTACTTAAGTCATTTTTTGGGTTATTTGTTACTACTTTTACTTCACTACATTCCTAAGGAAAACAATGTACTTTTTACTCCATACATTTTCCATGACACCCAAAAGTGCTCGGAACATTTTGAATGCTTAGCAGGACAGGAAAATGGTCTAATTCACACACTAATACCTGGTCATCCTGACAGCCTCTGATCTGGCGGACTCACTAAACAAGCATTCTTTGTTTATAAATGATGTCTGAGTGTTGGAGTGTGCCCCTGGCTATCTGTAAATTAAGAAAACAAGAAAATGCTGCCATCTGGTTTGCTTAATATAAGGAATTAGAAATTATTTATCATTTTTACTTTTGATAATCAAGTATATTTAAAACTAAATACTTTTAGACTTTTACTCAAGTAGTATTTTACTGGGTGACTTTCACTTTTACTTGAGTCATTTTCTATTAAGGCATCTTTACTTTTACTCAAGTATAACAATTGGGTACTTTTTCCACCACTGGATAAGTATACATGATAAGTGTGCAAGATAAATGACAAGTGTGCATGATAAGTACTGTATACATGATAGGTGTGCATGATAAGTGATGTGTACATAAAGTGTAAATGCTGGTAAATCTACATGGGCTGAGTACAGTGGTTGCTCCACTAAAAGTTACTTAGAGGTCATTTGTGGTTTAGTACGGTACCCTGCGTCACTACTACATTGCTCCAGACCAGCGCAAGGGGGAGTTAGAGCACTGATTGTGCTTTTGGGTCCCAAGGTGCTACTGTGTCTCTGTAGTACTGTAGCCTACTCCCGACCGGTCACGTTGTACAGCGCCTTAGTGGCGCAGTGGTCTAAGATACCGCCTCGCAGTGGTCTAAGATACCGCCTCGCAGTGGTCTAAGATACCGCCTCGCAGTGGTCTAAGATACCGCCTCGCAGTGGTCTAAGATACCGCCTCGCAGTGGTCTAAGATACCGCCTCGCAGTGGTCTAAGATACCGCCTCGCAGTGGTCTAAGATACCGCCTCGCAGTGGTCTAAGATACCGCCTCGCAGTGGTCTAAGATACCGCCTCGCAGTGGTCCAAGATACCGCATCACAGTGGTCTAAGATACCGCATCTGTGTTGCTACAGATGCTGGTTCAATATCAGTGCCAGCCTCAACTGGGAGATTCATGAGATGACTGTAGGTTTTTGGTTTCTCTCCCTCTAAAAACCTAAATAATTCTAAATAACAAACTTGCTTTATTTACAAATTAGTAACAATTAGTAAGAATGGCCCCCCCCTCGCTCATTTTACGTTATTTGAAAACAAAAATCTCCAAAATAGTTCTTTTTAAACTAAGCGATTATCATTATTAATTTAGAATGATATAAAAGCCCCTTGGATATTCTCACAGATATATTATTAACAGGACAATATATACTGGTCATGGCTCCCGAGCGGCGCACAATGGGATTGCCTAGCAGTTCTCCAGCTGTATCCACTGAAAGCGTGCGAGGTTCAAGGCACAAGGGCAGGGGGCACAGGATGGGCCGCAGAGCCACGCACAGAAGACGGACCTAGCCCATGGGGAAGGGAGGAGGAGGAAGGGGGGGGGGGGTGGACTCCCAACAGACTCCACTGGGTAGCACAGAGCAACACCTTAAGGGGCATTGCACTAATAATGGCGCTGACTAGGGAAACGTTGCCGCTGTTCTTAGTGCCAGTCTGCACATTCAAACTAAAACAATGTAACTAATAATGGCGTGAAAAATGCCCCTTAGATATGAATTCGGAGGGCAGATATTAAATATTAAAGCATTAGACCTCTCACTAAAGGCGTCACTCAAAAGTTATACTTAAATCCGAACTGGATTTAACGAAAGATTACATGAAAAGCACACATTTGTAAATCCCGAACTCTAAAAGTAATTGGAAAGGTAGATAGAAACTGTGTGTGACATTGTGGTTACAATAAAGAATGTAAACAGGATGTGTTTTTATTTACAGTAGTGAGGGACAGCTGGTGGCATTTTGAAAACAGGTTTTCAAACACTTGTAGCCTATTAGCAGGACAACGGGCCGCACCGAAAAAAACGATAGTTGCCAAGAAAGCGGTTAGTTTTGCTAGATTCTTAAAATGTGTACGCAGCATTTGTGTGTTGGAGTCGCGGTACCAATCTGCCGATCTGATGAAGGTGCACATGGATCAAATTCAAACTTCGAAGACGGAGATTGAGTCATTGAAGGCAGACCAGCAGAAAGATAAACATTATCTGAGGGCAGAGATACGGGCGACAGCTGATGCATTGGTCCAGAGCCAGGCGGTATTGGCGGAGAGTCAGGCGGAGAATGACGCGTTAAAGAGGGCGAGGAACGAGATGGAGTCACAATCCATGCCAGACACGCCTGTGAGCTCTGGAACTCCACCTCCGACAGGCAGAGTCAACATACCTGGCAGGTTCATCAGATCGTCGGTTCACCCTGACATTTCTATTCCTCTTCTGACAACAGAATTTGACCAACTGCTCACCAGGCACAGCAAGGGCCGTCCGGACCGTTCTGCTGTTCTGCTATAGCCTAATAAACAAATGCAGGTGGCTTATATCTTCAAAATGTTTTAAATGCTTTATTATCCAAATGTAAACGCATATACTGTACAGTACTGTATTTCTTCATCAGCATCTTTATGCTTTCGTTAATAAAATGATAAATATACTCTTTCAAAATGCAGAAGTTTATTTAGTTATGGATCCATAACGAATTACTATGGGAATAAATATTACAGAAATATTGGAACAAAGTTGTCTAATGAAGGTAAACAAATCGTTGCTTACTGGAAAATACTCTTTCAAACACACACGGTCATGTTGTACAGCGCCATTATGGCTATTAGCAGGTAGCTGGACAATAGACTTGCCTAGAAGGAGGGGAGGGGGAGAATTCTATCATCAAATGTATTTCTTAGTTAGGTTGGCTGTATCACAACCAGCCGTGATTGGTTGCAATTTCAGTTTAATCCACTAGAAAAGACAAAACAAATAACAACAAAAAGTATTAATATTTGTATTATTATTATTATTATGTATCACATCCAACCGTAACTGGGAGTCCCATAGGGCGGCGCACAATTGGCCTAGCGTTTCTCTCCCTCTAAAAACATAAATAAATGTTTTGGCCTTTACAAATATTATTGTCAGATTACAATCGCTCACTTTCTTTTTTTGGAAAATGAAATAACCTCCAAAATATCGTTATACATTATCAAGTTGATGGCACAGTTATATAGCCCAGCACCTAGATAAAGCTGAATGACTCACTCATTCATGGCTTTAAATCAAAAGAAATAAGTACCAACACTCTTTCTGATAGTCTTTAATAAAGAAATGTTTTGGTTTTCCTGACTTGGACACCATGTACAGTATTATAATAGTCCATTATGGACTATTAGCAGGACAATATACTGTTACCAACACCTCTCTGTGTTGGTGGCGCAGCTGTCTAAGACACTGCAACGCAAAATGCTCTTAGTGTGACCTTTATTTAACTCGGCAAGTCAGTTAAGAACAAATTCTTATTTACAAGAACAGCTTTCTCCTTCCTCCCCGTCGGGGAATTGAACCCCGGTCTCCCACGCGCCCACACGACACAGGGATTCTTTAGCTAAATAGCCCAGTACTGTAGCCTACTCCCAACCGTCACGTTGTACAGCGCCATATTTTCCATTCCATCCTAACGGAAACCCAGAAGGTTTTTCGTTTTTCTTGGAATAGAAACACCATAATAATCAAATTAATTTAGCAAAATGTATTAAAATCAGTCCCATATGCCATGTTCTTATAAAAAAGGGTTTAAATTCTCTAGTACAGCCACTATTGAAGGCTATCAAATGTTTCTCAAAGATGATGGTGGTCAAACTAGCACTAACCAGCATTAATGGTACCAGTGGTTAAATAACGTGCCATAGAATTCTGCAGCACCACACAAGCTGTGCCGCAGTACGCTGCAACTTTTAAAGGACGAACCACTGTAGGTCAGTGGCTTTTAGCCAGCAGCCTCTATGCAATATATGATGATGCATCACTACTCTGGGTAGTGAAGTCACAGTGCTACAACACAGTGGGTGACTCAGTACAGAAGCCCTCTGGCAGTCTCACCTCCACACATGTCTCTATCTCAGTGTACTGGTTCATGACGGGCAGGATAGTCTCCATGCTACTGTGTTCCACCAGGTCAGACTTGTTCCCGACCAGGATGACAGGAACCCTATAGGGGGAGGACAGAGAGAAAGGTTGTAAATGATTGATTGGATTGCTTTTAAATATAGTTATTTACTAGGTCTTAAAGCTGTACATTGAAGGCTGTTTTCCCAATCCAGACATCAAATCATGCAATTGTAGTGTGTGATAGTTTTGTATTCTGGTGAGGTCTTCCTCGGAAAATAAATATTTTTGATCTCAATTGTACTTCCTAGAAATAACATTATCAAGTGGTGGGTCTGCATGCATGAAGCTAGGCTCATCATGACTTGTTGTACTTCTAGACTGCTGTTCTACTGAGAAAATGTGTACATTTACTGAAATTACTCTCATTGTGAAAAGCGTGGACTTGTGTCTATGACTCGTGCCCATCTCTTTCAAAACTTTAGGAAAGCATCCATGCATATATTTAGGAGAAAACACAGTCATGTAACTTCATGTAGAGTGCCTTTTACAGTGGCCCAGATGGGTGAACCCTGGTAGTGGTTGAGTATTGCAACACACATGCCACATTGGATACCCACTACTACACTGCAACCCCCATACTCCTCGTGTCATAGGTCATTAAGACGATAGCGTAACCATTGCAAAGCTCATGCAGGAACTGGGCTAGATACGAACCACCCATAAGAACCACAACTAAACCTAGACTGTATCCCTCACCTGCTGTCCTTAGCTGTATTGTCATTTATAAGTGGAATCCAATGGCTGGTCACCTAAAGGAAAACAAGATGGTGAAGATACAAAAAGCAAACATGAGTGTGAACTGGCTGATATCAAAACATAATGTGCATACAGTACTTCAAGAATACACAAATAAAATTAAATAGCCTAGGCTATGTCAAGTACTATGACTAAACTCACCTTCTCAATGGACTTCTTGTTATTGACGGCGTACACTATGCAAATCACATTGGCCTGTAAAGGGAGCGACAACCATTACAAACTGGACTCGGCAGTACTCTCAAATCTCTACACACATCTTTCTACAATACTGGACATTGATTCTAATATTACCTTTGATATCTCTGAAGACAACTGCTCATCTGTTTGTTCCGCCTCTGTGCATGTTAAAACATGCAGTTAGTGAACAACAGGACAGTATTAGTGTAGTAGTTCAGTGTACATGGCTTGAATATACAATAACATGCTTACCCATGGTTTGCATAGTACAACAGAGATAAGGTACACATTATATAGCTACACTGTTAGTACAGTTACAGTACCTGAGTAGTCTACTATGTGTGTAGGAACTCTCTCTGGGGTGACGTCTGCCGGTATGGTGATCTCTTCAGCCCGGTAGGGCACCTGTTACAAGGAACCAACCAAGGATGACCATCATAAAAAGACACCAATGGGATACTCAAAACGTACATTCTACATACAGTTGAAGTCGGAAGTTTACATATACTTAGGTTGGAGTCATTAAAACTCGTTTTTCAACCACTCCACAAATTTCTTGTCAACAAACTATAGTTTTGGCAAGTTGGTTAGGACATCTACTTTGTGCAAGAAACAAGTAACTTTTCCAATAATTGTTTATAGACAGATTATTTCACTGTATCACAATTCCAGTGGGTCAGAAATGTACATACACTAAGTTGACTGCCTTTAAACAGCTTGGAAAATTCCAGAAAATGATGTCATGGCTTTAGAAGCTTCTGATAGGCTAATTGACATAATTTGAGTCAATTGGAGGTGTACCTGTGGATGTATTTCATGGCCTACCTTCAAACTCAGTGCCTCTTTGCTTCACGTCATGGGAAAATCTAAAGAAATCAGCCAAGATCTCAGAAGAAAAAAAATTGTAGACCTCCACAAGTCTGGTTCATCCTTGGGAGCAATTTCCAAACGCCTGAAGGTACAACGTTCATCTGTACAAACAATAGTATGCAAGTATAAACACTATGGTACCACGCAGCCGTCATACCACTCAGGAAGGAGATGCGTTCTGTCTCCTAGAGATGAACATACTTTGGTCAGAAAAGTGCAAATCAATCCCAGCACAACAGCAAAGGACCTTGTGAAGATGCTGGAGGAAACAGGTACAAAAGTATCTCTATCCACAGTAAAACGAGTCCTATATCGACATAACCTGAAAGGCCGCTCAGCAAGGAAGAAGCCACTGCTCCAAAACTGCCACAAAAAAGCCAGACTACGGTTTGCAACTGCACATGGGGATAAAGATTGTACTTTTTGGAGAAATGTCCTCTGGTCTGATGAAACAAAAATATAACTTTTTGGCCATAATGACCATTGTTATGTTTGGAGGAAAAAGGGGGAGGCTTGCAAGTCGAAGAACACCATCCCAAACGTGAAGCAAGGGGGTGGCAGCATCATGTTGTGGGGGTGCTTTGCTGCAGGAGGGACTGGTGCACTTCACAAAATAGATGGCATCATGAGGTAGAAAAATTATGTGGAGATATTGAAGCAACATCTCAAGACATCAGTCAGGAAGTTAAAGCTTGGTCGCAAATGGGTCTTCCAAAAAGACAATGACCCCAAGCATACTTCCAAAGTTGTGGCAAAATGGCTTAAGGACAACAAAGTCAAGGTATTGGGAGTGGCCATTAGAAAGCCCTGACCTCAATCCCATAGAAAATTTGTGGGCAGAACTGAAAAAGCGTGTGCGAGCAAGGAGGCCTACAAATCTGACTCAGTTACACCAGCTCTGTCAGGAGGAATGGGACAAAATTCACCCAAATTATTGTGGGAAGCTTGTGGAAGGCTACCCGAAATGTTTGACCCAAGTTAAACAATTTAAAGGCAATGCTACCAAATACTAATTGAGTGTATGTAAACTTCTGACCCACTGGGAATATGATGAAAGAAATAAAAGTTGAAATAAATCACTCTACTATTATTCTGACATTTCACATTCATAAAATAAAGTGGTGATCCTAACTGACATAAGACAGGGAATTACTAGGATTAAATGTCAGGAATTGTGAAAAACTGAATTGAAATGTATTTGGCTAAGGTGTATGTAAACTTCCAACTTCAACTGTAGGGAGGTAACGCATGTATTATAACTGTTTATTAGTACTACTGCTGATCATCAAGACGTGCATCTCCCACGGGGAGTTAACCGTCTACCCGGTACAATTCAAAGCACTCAGGTTGAGAAAAGTGCTTCATAGATTTAATAATGTCTATTCAGCCTATTTACTAAACACAGAGAGGTTCCAGGAAGCTTCTCTACATACCACCTGTGGGAACTCCTCGCTGACCAGCGACATGATCAGGGAAGTCTTCCCCACCTTGGCTGTCGGAAAAAAAGACAAGGAGGATGTCATACTGGCTCAGTGTCACGCCTGGCAATGAGACTCTTCTCCATTCTAGAATTGACAGAGGGAGAGGCAATATGCTCAGCCTCACTTTCTATTGCATTGTTATGTGTACGTAAAGTAACAGTTTTAGAATTGCAGCCTGTCATGCATGGTTTCTCTCTACATTTCAAACATCATAGATGGCAAGCCTCTTTATGCTTTGTACAAATTGGTAGTCTGTGCTTCACACACACACACGGTGAGATAGTGATGCTGCTGCAGTGAAATATTCTATCCCTGGTCTCCTACACCAAGTTGCCTCCCAAATCTAAGACATGAGCATTGGCTCTAAGCCCATTCGTGGCCAGACAGAGCTACTTGACAGCTTACTAAATCACAATAGGGCTTTGCTTTAGAAGGGAAGGGAATTGAATTTGGCAAATGTGAAAGATAGAGCCCTGGGTCGCTGTATAAACAGTGCATTCGGAAAGTATTCAGAACCCTTGAATTTTGCCACATTGTTACAAAAATGTATTAAATTGAGGGGGGCGGCAATCTACACATTATACCCAATACCACATAATGACAAAGCAAAAACAAGGATATAAATGTTAGCAAATTTATTACAAATGAAAAAAAAATGAAGTATCACATTTACATAAGTATTCCGACCCTTTACTCAGTACTTTGTTGAAGCACCTTTGGCAGCGATTACAGCCTCAAGTCTTGGCACACTTGTATTTGGGGAATTTCTCCAATTCTTCTCTGCAGATCCTCTCAAGCTCTGTCAGGTTGGATGGGGAGCGTTGCTGCACATCTATTTTCAGGTCTCTCCAGAGATGTTTGATTGGGTTCAAGTCTGGGCTCTGGCTGGGTCACTGTGTGCTTAGGGTCGTTGTCCTGTTGGAAGGTGAACCTTCGTCCCAGTCTGAGGTCCTGAGCACGTTTTCATCAAGGATCTCTCTGTACTTTGCTCCGGTCATTTTCACCTCGATCCTGACTAGTCTCCCAGTCCCTGTTGCTAAAAAACATCCCCACAGCATGATGCTTCCACCACCATGCTTCACTGTAGGGATGGTGCCTCCCTGACCAAGGTCTCCCTACCAAGGCCCTTCTCCCCTGATTGCTCAGTTTTGCCAGGCGACCAGCTTTAGGAAGAGTCTTGGTGGTTCCAAACTTCTTCCATTTAAGAATGATGGAGGCCACTGTGTTCTTGGGGACAGTCAATGCTGCAGAAATGTTTTGGTACCTTTCCCCAGATCTGTGCTTCGACATAATCCTTTCTCAGAGCAACGGACAATTCCTTCAACCTAATGGCTTGGTTTTTGCTCTGACATGCACGGTCAACTGTGGGACCTCATATAGACAGGTGTGTGCCTTTCCAAATCATGTCCAATCAATTGCATTTAACGCAGGCGGGTACCAATCAAGTTGTAGCAACATCAAGGATAATCAATAGAAATAGGATGCACCTGAGCTCAATTTCAAGTCTCATAGCAAAAGGGTCAGAATAGTTATGTAAATAAGGTATGTTTTTTACATTTAATAAATGTGCAAACATTTCTAAAAACCTGTTTTTGTTTTGTCCTTATAGGGTTATGTGTGATGATTGCTGAGGATTTATTTATTTATTTAATCCATTTTAGAATAAGGCTGTATCGTTATACTTTCCAAAGGCACTGTATAAGAAACCCTGTTATTAGAGAGAATCATACACTACATGGCCAAAAGTATATGGACACCTGCTTTTCAAACATATCATTCCAAAATCATGGGCATTAATATGGAATTGCTCCCCCCTCTGCTGCTATAACAGCCTCCACTCTTCTGGGAATGCTTTCCACTAGCTGTTGGAACATTGCTGCAGGGACTTGCTTCCATTCAGCCACAAGAGCATTAGTGTTCGATGTGGTTGAGGTCAGGGCTCTGTACAGGCCAGTCAAGTTCTTCCACACAGGGCCATATGCGGCCCTCGACCTGATTCAATAGGGCCCACGGAATCATGCTCAGATCACATAAAGAATTTGCGATGTTCTGAAAAACATTTTTTATTCAAATTGAAAGCCCAATGAATACTCACCTTTGTGTAATGATTTAACACCCATCACTTGAGGAACATTTATTTTGAAGGCACGTATAAATAACAACTGCACGAGGACAGACACTGACTGACAGGCTGACACGTCAGTTACAAATAATAGCTAGCTAGAAATTGCGAAAACATTTGTTTTTCAAAGAAAAGGAAAGTAGACAATGAATGTAGGGTGTTTTTTGGTCTTTTTGCACATCAGATGTACAGTCTTGTCAAAGCCTTCAAGGGAAAATGAATCCTCCTGACCCGCCAAGTAGAAGCCAACAATCTCACCCACCTTCTGACACTACCAGTCTGTTCTCTATCAGATGACCAGTTGGAGAAGTATACATCGCTGCTATGTGCTTTGAACGGTGAGTTCTCGTCATTTTGAGGATTTCAAAGAGTTGGAAAATGACATGCTGTTGGTTTCCTCTCCTTTCACCTTCAATGTGGTTAACGCTCCCACTGACCTGCAGCTTAGCCCGAACCATAAAAACAGCCCCAGACCATTATTCCTCCCCCACAAAACTTTACAGCCGGCACTATGCATTCGGGCAGGTAGCGTTCTCCTGGCATCCGCCAAACCCAGATTCGACCGTCGGACTGCCGGATGGTGAAGCGTGATTTATCACTCCAGAGAACGCGTTTCCACTGCTCCATAGTCCAATGGCGGCGAGCTTTACACCACTCCAGTCAACCCTTGGCATTGAGCATGGTGATCTTAGGCTTGGCTGCTCGGCCATGGAAACCCATTTCATGAAGCTCCCAATAACAGTTATTGTGCTGACGTTGCTTGCAGAGGAGGTTTGGAACTCGGTAGTGAGTGTTGCAACTGAGGACAGACAATTTTTACCCGCTTCAGCCCTCGGCGGTCACATTCTGAGAGCTTGTGTGGCCTACCACTTTCCGGCTGAGCCGTTGTTGCTCCTAAACATTTCCACTTCCCAATAACAGCACTAACAGTTGACCAGGGCAGCAATTTTACAAACTGACTTGTTGGAAAGATGTCATCCTATGACATTGCCACATTAAAAGTCACTGAGCTCTTCAGTAAGGCCATTCTACTGCCAATATTTGTCTATGGAGATTACATGGCTGTGTGCTTGATTTTATTCACCTGTCAGCAAAGGGTGTGGCTGAAATTGCCATATCCACTCATTTGAAGTGGTGTCCACATACACTACATGGCCAAAAGTATCTTTAAAGTGGGCAGATGCTGCCTAGGTGAGTCAGAGTGAATGTTTTGAACACATTAACTAAAAGCTGACATTTAGCTAGGGCAAACTTTATTTTTATTTGACAGGTAGGCAGTTGAGAACAAGTTCTCATTTACAACTGCGGCCCGGCCAAGAAAGCAAAGCAGTGCGACAAAAACAACAGAGTTACAAGCAAACGTACAGTCAATAACACAGTAGAAAAATCTATGAACAGTGTGTGCAAATGTAAAAAAGTAGGGAGGTAAGGCAATAAATAGGCCATAGAGGCAAAATAATTACAATTTAGCATTAACACTGGAGTGATAGATGAGCAGATGATGATGTGCAAGTAGAGATACTGGGGTGCAAAAGAGCAAGATAAATAATAATATGGGGATGAGGAAGTAGGGTGTGCTATTTACAGATTGGCTGTGTACAGGTACAGTGATCGGTAAGCTGCTCTGACAACTGATGTTTAAAGTTAGAGGGGGAGATATAAGACTCCAGCTTCAGTGATTTTTGCAATTCGTTCCAGTCATTGGCAGCAGAGAATTGGAAGGAAAGGCAGTCAAAGGAAGTGTTGGCTTTGGGGATGACCAGTGAAATATACCTGCTGGAGCGCGTGCTACGAGTGGGTGTTGCTCTGGTGACCAGTGAGCTGAGATAAGGCGGGGCTTTACCTAGCAGAGACTTATAGATGACCTGGAACCAGTGGGTTTGGCGATGGATATGTAGTGAGGGCCAGCCAACGAGAGCATACAGGTCGCAGTGGTGGGTATTATATGGGGCTTTGGTGACAAAACGGATGGCACTGTGATAGACTACATCCAGTTTGCTGAGTAGAGTGTTGGAGGCTATTTTGTAAATGACATCGCCGAAGTCAAGGATCGGTAGGATGGTCAGTTTTACGAGGGTATGTTTAGCAGCATGAGTGAAGGATGCTTTGTTGGGAAATAGGAGGCCGATTCTAGATTGCTTAGATATCAAACTGCTTAGATAAAGGCAAACCATGCATTGATATGACAAACATGTAATGTGGATGGGCAGTTAGTCAACATCACAGCAGATGGTAAATAGCCAATGTCACTTGGGTCTAAACATCAAATTGTTTAGGATACTAGCTAGATAGCTGTGTTATGACACTACTAGCTGAGTAGTGTGTAGTTAACATCATGGTGTGTGTATGTGGTAGTGTAACGTTAGCTATAAAACTGGATAAACCTAGTGGAACACAGCTAGCTAGATAACGTTATTCCTCCGAGTCCTTTCATCAGCATCACGCTCTCCTCCAGCTGGCTCTCATGCATGCAGGTTCGAGCTTGACAGTAAAACAGAACTACGGAGTAGACCAAAACAAATCCACTTACGCTCTCCCACCAGTAATATTCTGACGTCCTTCCGCATCTTCACCACTGTTGAAGACCAAATCTGCAAATGCGTTCATGAAATCATTTATGCTCTCGTGTGGTTGAATACAGCCAGCCAGCGTTCAGCTATGTGGCCTGGCTTACGTTCGCATTTTCCCAGTTGAGCTTCACCAACATAAACCTAACTGATGCTGCGTTCGTAGTAAATGCCCGGCACCGAATGATATTACCAAACGGCTCCTTTGAAAGAGTTAACCTCTCAGACGTAAAGCTTAGCTGCTGAGGTTGACTGTAGCTGCTAATGTCGACATTTATATTATTAGTCATTCGTCTGCACACAAACGTGAATGTTACGACAGCGCAAGCTAACGTGAACCTGAAATTACGACCCGCCTCCAACGAGGCGAGCGAGGGGACAAATATTGTACAGCTACTATAACAACGCAAAACTACATACATTCTTTGGGTGAAATAAAAAATATAGGTGATTGTCATTTTATTTTGACCTCTAATAAGAATATTGTGCTAAATATATTAATTACTAAATATTTTATTTATCTAATTCGTGAACAGACAACTCTTTATGTTGTCCCCATCCTCACATATCCTTATGACAAACAAGGAGGAAAGGACAGAGCATTGTTTAGCTTCAGCCCAAACAGCCAGAACACTGGCCTCACTGGCTCTGTGAATCCCTCCTCCACACAATGCAGCAGAGTCTGACTGTCAGACAGGCTATAAAATGACACGGTCCCGTTCGTCACATCCAGAACAAGTCTAACGATACTGGGGCAGCCATGTTTGATAAACTCCTCTGTGTTATCGTGCCAGTAGCACAGCTTGTCCCTGCTCCACTCCAGGCACCAGGAGTTGGCTGTGCGACCCAGCTGATCTCTGCGGCTGATGCTGGGGTAGGAAACCCCAATGGCCCAGCCCACGCTCGCAGACGTATCTACATCCCAATAGTGGCAGCCTTCACTGAACTCCTGCTCCGCCATCCACTGGCTGATGTCAAAGCGGCCCTCGTGGCATGCGGAGGACGTCCTCTTGGTAACCACTCTGTGCTCTTCGGGTATGAAGGTCAGGTGCCTGTGGCCTAGGGCTGGGTTGAAGGTGAGCCAGGAGAAGCTGACCCCAGGCAGGGGATGGGGTGGAGAGGCAAAGCCTGCTGACAGACATGGCCAGATATGGACAAAATGTGAGATTGAAGTCATTAGATGAATGCAGTAAAGTTTATCAGCCTACTGTATCTGACCATGATGGAAAAAATGACCTAATTGTCATACTTGAGTAAAAGTAAAGATACCTTAAAGGAAAATTCCACCCAAAAACTATCTTTTGGTATTTGTTTTATTAGTTCATTGTTGACAAAGTCCCACAATGTTTTGCTTGTCAGCAATCAAGTTTTCAAGATATGTAACTTTCAAAATACCAAAATCATCCCTGTATTATGCATTTTGCAAATACCAAAATATTGTTTTTGGGTGGAGTGTTCCTTTATGATAGAAAATGACTGAAGTAAAAGGGAAAGTCACCCAGTAAAATACTACTTGAGTAAAAGTCTAAAAGTATTTGGTTTTAAATATACTTAAGTATCTAAATGAATAGTAATTGCTAAAATATACTTAAGTATCAAAAGTAAAAGTATAAATCATGTCAAATTCTTTATATTAAGCCAACTAGACAGCACAATTTTCTTGTTTTTTAAATTACGGATAGCCAGGGGCACACTCCGTCATTTACAAACGAAGCATTTGTGTTTAGTGAGTCCACCAGATCAGAGGCAGTAGGGATGACCTGGATTGTTTTCTTGATAAGTGTGTGAATTGGACCATTTTCCTGTCCTGCTAAGCATTCAAAAGATAACCAGTACTTTTGGGTGTCAGGGAAAATGTATGGAGTATAAAGTACATTATTTTATTTAGGAATGTAGTAAAGTAAAAGTTGTCCAGTAGTACTTTAAAGTATTTTTATTCAAGTACTTTACACCACTGGTATCTGATGTACTCTAATGACACAGATGTCTTTGAATGGCTATACTGTATATAGGCTACCCCATCTAGTGGTTGATTGGTGAAAACAGCACATTATATTTACAGTATTCAGTACATTATAAGGAGTAATATTCAAATGAGACTCAAGAATAGGACAGATTCTACAGTATACCTTCAGCCCTGTGTCTGTCATTTGATGGAGGGGAGATGGGCAACTCCTGAACCCGGCCATCATGGGAGGCTGGGACATCAGGACACCTGTCATCTGTCACTTCTGAGCTTGTGTCATTTATAACAACAGGGTCCTCCATCTATATGACAAGATAACACAACACAGGAGCATGAAAATTAACTTTAAAAAATATAATCTTTCAAAAATATGATCTTTACAAAAGAAAACCAACTAAGGAGGAAGTTGTAGCCTACTGTAAATACTGTATCTGGAAAGTTTACCTGTTGCTGTTGAATAGTACTTCCCAGCTCAGATGGTCTGTTGATATCAGTCTGTTGTGAGTGGGAGGCCACACATTCTTCAGCTTTATCCTCTTTGAAGTCCTGACAATTATATAATGTAATATCATATAATACAATTAAACTATTTCTACTATTTGATAACTACTATAAAGTTATTTATAGTTGTGCACTTGTTTATGGTAAAACATTTTTTAAAGTGAATCCTCCAACCTGATTTATTCCTATTTAAAATTCCGTGTTATTATGTAGCGACGTTGATCGTGACAGGAGTCAATAAGCATACTCTGTTCATAAAAAAACTAAAAAATAAACGTTTTAACTTACCGCTACCATTTCATGTCCTTTTGTAAATTCTTCAGTGGATACAAAACGTTTATGGTCGTAATGAACATTCACGATGTTACAAAGTGTAAAATTCTTATGCAGTTTAAAACCTGGTCGAATTTTTCCTCTGCAATCGGGACAATCCTTCCTCGTCTTCGCTCTTCCACGTAGATAATCCTCTAAACATTTCATACAATAACTGTGGCCACAAGTTAAAGTCACTGGATCAGTGAAAATGTCAAAGCATATTGAACATGTGAGAAATTTTCCTATATCTGTAAGAAGTTCTTCATGTAGCAACGCCATTACGGTTCGGTGTGTAGGCTAGAATGCCTGAATTGAAACCGAAAGTACAGTAAGGTAAAGCACAGTAAGGCAGATTGCAAAGTTTCCGAACGGGATTTTGTCTCTCGAAGAAAAAAATGTACCTAATTAATAAACAACACCTAATTAATTATCTCTTTCTTTCTGTGTGTGTGTGTGTGTGTGTGTTGAAAGCACGTAAATACAGTGTGTGTGTGTGTCTGTGTCTTGAGGCTGTTGCTCATTGCTGAGGGAGAGGTTTAATGAGAATATGTCAATCAATGCAACTGTAGGCTTGTCATGTATAACGTCTGTTGGTTGTATTTGACACACCCTGATCTGTTTCACTTGTCTTGTGATTGTCTCCACCCCCTCCAAGTGTCGCTTATTTTCCCTGGTGAATATATCCCTGTGTTTCCTGTCTCTCTGTGCCAGTTCATCTTGTATGTTTTTCAAGTCAAACAGCGGTTTTCCGTACTCCTGCTTCTATTCTCTTTTGCTAGTCCTCCCGGTTTTTGATCCTTGCCTGTTTTCTGGACTCTCTACCCACCTGCCTGACCATTCTGCCTGCCCTGACCTGGAGCCTGCCTGCCACTCTGTACTTCCTGGACTCTGAACTGGTTTTGACCTTTTGCCTGTCCATGACTATTCTCTTGCCAACCCCTTTTGGATTGTTTAATAAATATCAAGACTCAAACCATCTGCCTCCAGTGTCTGCATCTGGGTCTCGCCTTGTGGCCTTATAATATTATAATTGTTAAAAAGTTAGACACTTTCCAAGACTGCCATCTATCTGGTTAATATATTCACTCACCTCAAAACTGTATATAACCAGAAGTTTCTCACCTACTGAAAGCATGGCTGCATTGCCACCTGATTTTATTGTTTGCCCAAACTGGTATTCTCAAGTGTAGGATGTGCAGATCACCCTCCTTTTCTGCTTTAAAGGTACATCGCAGTCAAAAACGTGATTTAAATGTGCTTTATATATATTTCCACATTAAATGGTTGGAGTAATACTGTGCAGTTGTGAAAATTATAATAATGCTCCTTCAGTGTAAGAGCTGTTTTAAAAGACAACCTGAAATCTCTGCCTGTTTTGGTGGGATGGAGTTTTGGCCTGGCTGGTGACATCACCAAGCGATAAATGAGTTAATAGACCAATAAGAGTTCCAAACCTCTCTGCCAATAACAGGTAGTTTTCAGTTTTCCTCTCCTACTCAGGCCACTCCTTGACTGTCCTAGCATAATTGTTGCTTGATTTTTTTTCTTTATTTTTGACCATTTTAATTGAAAACAATCATAGTAAGGTACATAATTGCTATCAGAAATTATTTGATATTGTGATAAAAACAGGTGCATAATCAGAGTAGTCTTACATTGGACATTTAAGATAATCAGAGTGGTCTTACATTGGACCTTTAAGGTAATCAGAGTGGTCTTACATATTTGGCACAGTGTTCACTTTGTGTTCACTTTCCCCTTCACAATATAGATTCAAAGTAGCCACCCTTTGCCTTGATGACAGCTTTGCACACTCTTGGCATTCTCTCAACCAGCTTCATACGGTAGTCACCTGGAATGCATTTCAATTAACAGGTGTGCCTTGTTAAAAGTTAATTTGTGGAATTTCTTTCCTTCTCAATGCGTTTGAGCCAATCAGTTGTGTTGTGACAAGGTAGGGTGGGTATACACTTGATAGCTCTATTTGGTAAAATACCAAGTCCATATTATGGCAAGAACAGCTCAAATAAACAAAGAGAGACGACAGTCCATCATTACTTTAAGACAAGAAGGTCAGTCAATCCGGAAAATTTCAAGAACTTTGAAAGTTTCTTCACGTGCAGTTACAAAAACCATCAAGCGCTGTGATGAAACTGGCTGTCATGAGGACCACCACAGGAAAGGAAGACCCAGAGTTACCTCTGCTGGAGAGGACAAGTTCATTATAATAACTGCACCTCAGATTGCAGCCAAAATAAATGCTTCACAGAGTTCAAGTAACAGACACATTTCAACATCAACTGTTCAGAGGAAACTGAGTGAATCAGGCCTTCATGGTCGAATTGAGTGCTGCGTCAGATGACCTGGCCTCAACAAATCACCTGACCTCTACCCAATTGAGATGGTTTGGGATGAGTTGGACCGCAGCATGAAGGAAAAGCAGCCAACAAGTGTTCAGCATATGTGGGAACTCCTTCAAGACTGTTGGAAAAGCATTCTCGGTGAAGCTGGTTGAGAGAATGCCAAGAATGTGCAAAGCTGTCATCAAGGCAAAGGTTGGCTACTTTGAATCTAAATTCTAAAATATATTTAGATTTGTTTACACTATTTTGGTTACTACATGATTCCAAGTGTTATTTCATAGTTTGATGTCTTCAATATTATTCTACAATGTATAAAATAGTAAAAAATAAAGAAAAACCCTAGAATGAGTAGGTGTGTCCAAACTTTTGACTGGTACTGTATATTTGAGACTTCTCAACCCCGAGAAACCTCAGTCGACCAAAATGGGGTCAGTCCAAGTAGCCCTGCATGGCATCATCTGTGCTACAAAAGTATTCTGATGGGGCAATGTCAATATCAACATTTATGAACACAGGGTCACTACAGTTATTGTTACTTGTGGTCATAAACACTATTTTAGTTCATACTATGAGGGGGGAGGGTGTTAAATGTATTTCACAGTAAAAGGGGAGGGTCATGTGAGCATATTTTTAATGTTGGGGGAGGGGGGGGTGCATTTTTTCTTATGACACCTTGAGTTAGATTTGACATATATGGCCACTCCTCCCCCTTTCTGTAATCTGTCACATCTAAATACATTATAATAATTTACTTCAATGTCTTTATCAAAGACAGAACCATTGAACCATGTTTCCGAGAGAACCAGAATGTCAGGACACTAGTGTTGTACTCAAATGTCAATTGTGTCCATTTTTTAAATAATACTTCGCACATTTCGGTGCATTAGCCCAAGCCCCCTTCGAGATTTAAAGTCAGAGGGCGTATTCAGCTTAGCCACATAAGAGCTAACAGGCATAGGGTCATCTGCAGCTATTTGTTGAGTGAGCTGAGACTTTGCCAAGTCCCCTGGCAACCACGTGAGAGCAGAACAAACTGAGCATTTGGCAGTCGTCCCTCAAAGTCACTGTATGCAGGGGCTGGGCTGGGAACTAGGAGAGCAATGTTGGCAGAGCTTAGTCCACCCGGATGAAGCTCCCACCAAAGGAGTGGAGCTGCTACAGAGGACCGGAGTGGCTGCCAGTGCTGCATTCTGGGTGTGCACAGGAGGCCTTGGTGTGGCTCCTGTTGCAGGGTTGGGGTTTCCATGGGGGGCAGGAGTGTCTCAGGCCTGTCCTGGGGATGGGAGTAGGGAGGGTAACCGAAACTAGCCTGGGAGAGAGGTTGTAGCGGGAATTGAGGAAGGTGGTGTGGAGGGCAGTGTGGCTGGCGAAGCTCCAAACTCTCAGCATATGAGGGCTGATGATGTGAATGATGCATGGTGTGGACTGCATCATGTGGTGCATTAACCTCGACAGTGTTTTGCCAGACCCTAGGGTAAAGGTCGGTGCTGTGTAGAGCTGGGCTGAGTTGAGGTGGGCCGGGTCTGGTAGAGATGTGCTGTGATGGGCCGGGTCTGGTAGAGATGTGCTGTGATGGACCAGGTCTGGTAGAGATGTGATGTGATGGGCCGGGTCTGGTAGAGATGTGCTGTGATGGGCCGGGTCTGGTAGAGATGTGCTGTGATGGACCGGGTCTGGTAGAGATGTGCTGTGATGGGCCGGGTCTGGTAGAGATGTGCTGTGATGGACCAGGTCTGGTAGAGATGTGCTGTGATGGGCCGGGTCTGGTAGAGATGTGCTGTGATGGACCGGGTCTGGTAGAGATGTGCTGTGATGGACCGGGTCTGGTAGAGATGTGCTGTGATGGACCGGGTCTGGTAGAGATGTGCTGTGATGGACCAGGTCTGGTAGAGATGTGCTGTGATGGACCGGGTCTGGTAGAGATGTGCTGTGATGGGCCGGGTCTGGTAGAGATGTGCTGTGATGGGCCGGGTCTGGTAGAGATGTGCTGTGATGGACCAGGTCTGGTAGAGATGTGCTGTGATGGGCCGGGTCTGGTAGAGATGTGCTGTGATGGGCCGGGTCTGGTAGAGATGTGCTGTGATGGACCGGTCTGGTAGAGATGTGCTGTGATGGACCAGGTCTGGTAGAGATATTATCAGGTTTCAGGTAAGACCCAAATGCAGACTGTGTTGAAGAAACAATGTTTATTACAGTAACAGGGGCAGGCAAACGACAGATCAAGGCAGGTAGGGGTCGATAATCTAGAGTGGTGGGCAACGGTACAGGACGGCAGGCAGGCTCAGGGTCAGGGGCAGGCAGAGTGGTCAGGCAGACGGGCTCAGAGTCAGGACAGGCAAGGGTCAAAACCAGGAGGACGAGAAAAAGAGATACTGGG
Source organism: Salmo trutta (assembly GCF_901001165.1). Classification (NCBI taxonomy): domain Eukaryota; kingdom Metazoa; phylum Chordata; class Actinopteri; order Salmoniformes; family Salmonidae; genus Salmo; species Salmo trutta. The sequence goes on along the minus strand of NC_042970.1, from coordinate 67,175,362 downwards.
GAAAAGCAGGAGCTGAGACAAAACGCTGGTTGACTTGACAAACAAGACGAACCTGCAACAGACAAACAGAGAACACAGGTATCAGTACCCAGGGGATAATGGGGAAGATGGGTGACACCTGGAGGGGGGTGGAGACAAGCACAAGGACAGGTGAAACAGATCAGGGTGTGACAGATGTGCTGTGATGGGCCTGGTCTGGTAGCATAGGAGGGAGGTTCTAGGGGGAATTGAAGAGGTTGGTGTGGAGGGCAGTGTGGCTCCAAAATCTGCATTGGGCCTCTTTGACTGTGTACGGCTTGGGCAAAGCTCAGTGTATCTGCATGCAGTTCCTGGGAGAGAAGTGATGGAGAGTGGTGTGAGGGGCAGTGTTGCTGGCTCTTCTCCAGTCTCTGTGAGGCGCCACCGGATGCAGGTCTAAAGGAGCGTCTGATTTGTCTCAGGGAGTTGGTGGCTGTTCTGTTGCTCCTGTGGGGTGAGGTGGACTGGCCACCCAGAGCAACATCCTTAACATCCTGGCAAAGGTGGGGACTGCCTTTGTAATGGCAATTTTAATGTTAGTGCTTTTCTTATAACCAATTTCTGTGTTCATGCAAGTGGCTGACTGAACGAATCCTCACTATCAGTAGCTGCAATTTGGCAGTATGCCCAGACCTCGTGAGGTATTGGTCTGTCACATGTTATGAACCAGTAATTGGTCGGTCACATGAATGAAACGGTAATGATTAATGAATTATGTTATATGTGTATAGCCGTATATAAGACAACTGCTGGGACTGCCCCAGTAGAGCTCCTGATTGACATGTGTACTATGGTGCATTGAGTTGGTTGGAACTTCTCCAGCGCGCTGACAATAAACAATGATTCATTTTAAGACTGACTTCGAGTGTCCCTGTGTAAGAATTTCCACAACAGCCTCTTTGTACATGTACATATTGTCGTAAAGAAAGTCATTGCTCATGTAGTTATCACAGTGTCACAGGTATAATAACAACTTAAAGAATATTTTTCCTCTTGAGCAACAAGGGGTGCTCTATATGGACATAAATAATGCTTAACTCACTTTTCTTGGTGTGTGCTATTGGCATATGTAACAATGACACAGACAGGACATACAAAATCATATAAATAACAGTAGCCTGCAACCAACACAAAGATAATAAAAGACTGTATTATAAAACAACTGTGTTATACAAAAAACAAACTCTAATTGATACAATACTTTAATGAATCGCACTCTCTCGCTATCTACTTACAATGAGTGTACAAAATATTAGGAACAACCCTCAGAACAGTCTCAATTCATCGGGTCATGGCCTCTACAAGGTGTCAGGGATGCAGGCCCAACATGGCCCATGTTGACTCCAATGCTTCCCACAGTTGTGTCAAGTTGGATGTCCTTTTGGGTGGTGGACCATTCTTGATACACACGTGAAACTATTGAGCATGAAAAACCCAGCAGCGTTGCAAGTCTTGACACAAACTGGTGCGCCTGGAACCTTCTACCATATCCTGTTCAAAGGCACTTCAATATTTTTGTCTTGCCTATTCACCCTCTGAATGGCACACATACACAATCCATGTCTCTATTGTCTCAAGGCGTACAAATCCTTATTTAACCTGTCTCCTCCCTGTCATCGACACTGATTGAGGTGGATTTAACAAGTGACATCAATAAGGGATAAAAGCATTCACCTGGATTCACCTGGTCAGTCTATGTCATGGAAAGAGCAGGCGTCCTTAACATTTTATACACTCAGTGTATATGCACATTAGTTAATAGAAAGTATATATTACATTCCCAATGTCCCCGAAAATGCCATCAGTTCCCATCTCATAATAGGCAGTCCTGTCACTGGTTTGCAAGGAGCCCTGGATAATGGTGATTTGCAATGATTACCAATGCTGGTCCACATTGGCAGCTCTTCAGTTCGTTTAGCCTCTTTAGCCTGAGTTCATTTAGCCTCTCATCATTTTACGATAAACATGACTCCATTGAAGAGTTCACTGATCACCTCTTGTGAGAAGCCTCCGCCTGTCACTGGTAGGCTCTCTGAAACAGGCAGCCAGCCTCACACATTGCCATTTCTTCCTGTAAATGGTGCTTTCCTTTCCTCAGGTTTTTACACCATTCATTTTTTCATCCTTCTCATGTTTGCCTCAGCTGAAATAACAAATAAAGACACATTGTCTATAATTAAAAAAAATTTTTATTTCAGCTACTCAAAGGTATAATTTCCTGTCATTGACCACTTTTACAATAATCGCATGGTGAACAGTGAATGGTCTTCTTACCGTTGTAGTGCTGTGGTAGCATAGGCTGGGAGATTACTAGTTTGAAGGCTTCTATCCACTCCCTCTGGTCCTGCTCCTGGTCACACAGGAAGACAAACTGCCTGTCAGGCGTCTCCAAGGTAACCCCGAACCTCCACCTGCCACTGCGGTTCCCCTTAGGCTGGCCCTCCCTCACAGAGTAGCCATGGCCCTCTGTGCCGATGAAGACAGCCCCCAGTTCCAAGGCATCCTATGGACGGACACACAGCAATACACACATAGACACAGACACACACACACAAACACAAACACACACACACACACACACACACACACACACACACACACACACACACACACACACATTTACAACATTCTTCTCCACAAATACAAATGGCTTATGCATATTCTCTGTTGTCATTACCAGTGAAGTTTTGAAGTAGGACAGCTTTCTGTCCGTTAAGTTTATGATGAACCATCTCTTCTTGAATGGCTCCCATTGCTAAGAACAGACACAGAAGGCACAGAATCAGCCCTGGCTACCATCATACAGGTTGAGTTTCTGGTGCTCTCGATGTATATCCCTTTAAAACTTCACTATGTTCAATGAATTTGATGGATTACTAACCGTTGGGCCGGTTTTCTCCATGTAGCCTTCTTTAATGCTACTTCTGGTTATCAAAGGTACAAGCTGCACAAACAAAAACATAGAAAGGAGACAGATCTGTACAGAGGAAATCCTTGAAAGTATGGCGTCACCTGTGACATATCATGTCAGTTAGGGTGGTACAAGACTTCTACTTTGAAACAGTTTGTACTCACGTCACTGTCCCTGGCATTAGGGTCGACTTTCTTGAGGTAAGCAAACCGAGTGGCCCGAATCGCATTGAAACAGGACACAATTTCCTAGATGAAGGAGAGAGAAATTTGACCCCAAGTCTTCAAATCTCTAGACGTCTTCATGACAACGTTTCAATTAAGTTTTGTCATTGGTTATTACCTGGCTGTTGTCATGGTAAACAAACAGGTTTCTGGTCCGTTCTTCCTCCAGGTAGGAGATTTGCAGCCCGTGGCCGTGGCCTATCTTTTCCGGCTGGAACACGGCATTGAGGTCCTTCATAGAGATGACTGCTTTGGGCTTCTTGGACTAGGGTCAATAATACACAACAGGCAGCATTATGATGAGCCCTTCTCAGGTATTTTATATTTAACATTTATTTAACCAGGTAAGTCAATTAACAACAAATTCTTATTTACAATGACGGCCTAGCAAGAGGGAAAGGCCTCTTGTGGCGACGGGGAATGGGATAAAAAAAAAGAAAAAAGAAACTGACAAAACGCATCACGACAAAAGAGACACCACAACACTACATAAAGAGACCTAAAACAACAACACAACATGGCAGCAACACAGCATGACAACAACACGACATGGCAGAAACACAGTATGACAAAAACATAGCAAGACAACAACATGGTAGCAACACAGCATGGCAGCAGCACAACATGGTAGCAGCACAAAACATGACAACAACACAACATGGTAGCAACACAACATGGCAGCAGCACAACATGGTAACAGCACAAAACATGGCACAAACATTGTCAGGCACAGACAACAGCATAAAGGGCAAAATGGTAGAGATTAAAAACAAAACATCACGTGAAGCAGCCACCAGTGTCAGTAAGACATTCTTCCTACCGAATCACATAACCTTTGTTTTGGAGGTGTTCAGAACAAGGTTAAGGGCAGAGAAAACTTGCTGGACACTAAGAAAGCTTTGTTGTAGAGCATTCCACACAAAATCTGGGGAGGGGCCAGCTGAGTATAAGACTGTATCATCTGCATATAAGTGGATGCAGTGCATTCGGAAAGTATTCAGACCCCTTCCCTTTTTCCACATTTTGTTACATTACAGCCTTATTCTAAAATAGATTAAATAAAAAAAATCATCATCAATCTACACACAATACCCCATAATGACAAAGTGAATACAAGTTTAGACATTTTTGCAATTCTATTCAAATTAAAAAAACAGAAATACCTTATTTACATAAGTATTCAGACCCTTTGCTATGAGACTCGAAATTGAGCTCAGGTGCATCCTGTTTCCATTGATCATCCTTGAGATGTTTCTACAACTTGACTGGAGTCCACCTGGGGTAAATTCAACTGATTGGACATGATTTGGAAAACACACACCTGTCTATATAAGGTCCCACAGTTGACAGTGCATGTCAGAGCAAAAACCAAGCCATGAGGTCAAAGGAATTGTCCGTAGTGCTCCGAGACAGGATTGTGTCAAGGCACAGATCTAGAGAAGGGTCCTAAAAAATGACTGCAGAATTGAAGGTCCCCAAGAATACAGTGGCCACCATCATTCTTAAATGGAAGAAGTTTGGAACCACCAAGACTCTTCCTAGAGCTGGCCGCCCGGCCAAACTGAGCAATCCGGTGAGAAGGGCCTTGGTCAGGGAGGTGACCAAGAGCCCGATGGTCACTCTGACAGAGCTCCAGAGTTCCCCTGTGGAGATGGGAGAACCTTCCAGAAGGACAACCATCTCTGCAGCACTCCACCAATCAGGCCTTTATGGTAGAGTGGCCAGACAGAAGACACTCCTCAGTAAAAGGCACATGACAGCCCACTTGGAGTTTGCCAAAAGGCACCTAAAGGACTCTCAGACCATGACAAACAAGATTCTCTGGTCTGATGAAACCAACCTGACAGAGTTTGAGAGGCTCTGCAGAGAAGAATGGGAGAAACTACCCATAAGTTTGTAGCGTCAAACCCAAGAATACTTGAGGCTGTAATCGCTGCCAAAGGTGCTGATTACTTATGTAAATGTGATTTCAGTTTTTTTTATTTTATACATTTGCAAAAATGTTTAAAAAAATGATTTTGCTTTGTCATTATGGGGTATTGTGTGTAGAATGATGAGTGGAAGAAAACAATTGAAACCATTTTAGGATAAGGCTGTAATGTAACAAAATGTGGGAAAAGTCAAGGGGTCTGAATACTTTCCGAATGCACTGTAAGTGGATAAGAGCCTACTGCCTGAGGTATGTTGTTGATGTTAATTGAGAAGAGCGTGGAGCCTGGGATCGAGCATTGGGGTGACAGGTGGGCTGAGACAGCAGATGTTCTGATTTTACATATTGCACTCTTTGAAAAAGGTAGTTAACAAACCAGACCAAAGACCCCTCAAAGACACCAATACACCTTAGCCGACCCACAAGAATGGAATGGTCTACCGTATCAAAAGCTTTGGCCAAGTCAATAAAGATAGCAGTTTAACAATGCTTAGAGTTAAAGGCAGTGATGACATAATTTAGGACCTTTATGGTTGCAGTGACTTATCCATAACCAGAGTGGAAACCAGATTGCGTACCAGAGAGAATACTATAGACATCATGAAAGCCAGTCAGTTGATTATTGACAAGTTTTTCTAACACGTTAATAAACAGGGCAAGATACTGTAGAAATTAGCCTATAAGAGTTAGGATCAGCTTGATCTCCCCCTTTAAATAAAGGTTTCAGTGTGGCTGCCTTCCAAGCACTGGGAACCTCCCAGAGAGGAGAGACAGGCTAGGCAACTATAGGGTCTGCGACCTTAAAGAAGAAAGGATGTAAACCATCTGACCCAGATGTTTCTTTGGGGGTCAAGTTTAAGGAGCCCCTTTAGCACATCAGACTTGGTGACCGCCTGCAGGGAGAAGCTGAGTAGCGAGGAAGAGGAAAAAGAGGGAGTAGCATCAAGGCTGGTCACATTAGAAGGGCTGGGAGATGAGGAAGTGTTGGATGGGAAAGGAGGCATGGCTGAGTCAAATAGGAATCCTGACTTAATTAAGTGATGATTAAAGAACTCAGCCATACGCTCCTTGTCAGTAACAACCACATTATCCACATTAAGGGACGTGGGCAGCTGTAAGGAGGAAGGTTTATTCTCCAGGTCTTTCACCATTTTCCAGAACTTCTTGGGGTTAGACCCACAGAGAGAGAACTGCTCCTTAAAGTAACTTACTTTGGCCTTCCGTATAGCCTGAGTGCACTATTTCTCAATTGCCTGAACAACAGCCAGTCAGCCTGAGTATTTTTGTGCAGATCCTTTCGTCAAATAGTGTTCTTGAGGTGAAGTAACTCTGCCAGATCACAGTCGAACCAGGGGCTGAACCTGTTTTTAATGATCATTTTCTTTATTGTTAACAATACCACTGAAAATATTTTTTAAAAGGTCCAAGCATCTTCGACAGAGGGGATCAAGCGGATTCTATGCTAATTTCCAGAGGCCCGGTCATGAAGGAAGGTTTCTCATTCAAGTTTTTCAGCAAGCGTCTATGACAAATCAGTACAGGTCATTTAACTGAGCAGCCAATTCAGAACACAGTGATCACTAAGGTAACTACAGAAAAATAACAAGGAGAGTAGCCTTTCTGGGTGTTTGTGGTCATACCTCATGGGATTGGTAATGATCTGAGAGAGATTTAGGGAGTCCCATTGTTTTAAGTAACAGGGGATGTTCCCTGTGACTTTTCCAAAGCGTTCTGGGCACGTCCCCAGGACGACATTTTGTTAGCTGGGTTATCTGATCGAAGAGGATGGAGAGAAGCTACTTAAAGGGAACGGGGGATACCTAGTCAGTTGTACAACTGAATGCATTCAACTGAAATGTGTCTTCTGCATTTCATCCAACTTACATCCTCATTGGTGAAGTATCTCAAGGTAAAGTCAGTTTCAGAGAGCAGGAATCTCCTTTTCAGGAACTGCTTGTTTTCCTTGCCTTTCTTCCATAGTATTCCTTCGTAAAGTCCTGAATGGGATCCAACCAATACAAAACATTGATTTAGTTAGTATCCCTCGTCTCTTCATACGCAGTATTTTGGTACGTTTGGTTCTATGCCTTGCTCTGTAGACAGCGATGTATGGAAATGTCTTGTGTTCCTAGACAATTTGAATAAAATAAATAGACTTATCCATGAAGGCTTGTCAACATTTAGCACTTACCTGAACTATAAACTTGTTGAAGGGAGTTATTCTCTCCTGTGAATTCTCTCCTCTCATACTTAGCACGTATCCACTGATCTTTAAGAACACTGTCAGGAAACCAAAAGGTTAAAGATTGAAATACAAAAACTAATATTTAAAAAAATACAAACTTTTTGTGTTGAATATATGTGTCAGGCGGTGGTTAACTGGTGCAGTGAATCAGGCGCAGGAGAGCAGAAATGAGTGTACAAGGTATTTAATTCCACGACAGCACCAGTATACAGACAATACTCAAAGTGCTGAGAAAATACCGGTCACTCGAAAATAACGGGCGTAAATAAATAACCTGGCAAACATAACCAGCTGACAAGTACCCCCATGAACAATCGATAAACACGCACACTAACATGTGGGAAACAGAGGGTTAAATAATGAACATGTAATTGGGGAATAGAAACCAGGTGTGTAGAAAACAAAGACAAAACAAATGGAAAATGAAAAGTGGATCGGCGATGGCTAAAAGACCGGTGACGTCGACCGCCGAATGCCGCCCGAACAAGGAGAGGGACCGACTTCGGCGGAAGTCGTGACAATATGACTCAACTTTGACCACAAACCCTGTAGTATTTGCCAACTCAGTCAATTTTAGGCTAATTGACACCAAGATGTTTCTTCTTCTTCTTCTCTTGAAATAATACTTCCACTGAATGAACAACTGTCAAGTCATCACAATTTACACTTCCTTAAATTGAGTGAGTGAATGAAGTCATTGATATAGTTCCACTCACACACAGTCCTTCTCCTGTGGCCGGTAGTAGAACGGCGGAACACACTTCTCATAGAACGCATTGGCTGCAGCGTTACCCCATGTCTTCATAAACTACAATTAGAAACATAATAGGAACTTTATAACATAATAATAACATAATAAGCATGTTATAACATCACAACATCAAAGGGATTGTGACTATTGAGTGATCTTGAGAGTACATCCTTCAAGGTGTAAAGGTCCTTGGTACACTACTGGGCCATTGTGACATGTTAAACTGTACCTCTACTAGGGAATCATCCCAGAAATCCAAGCGTATGGACTTTATCCGGCTGATGGCAGGCAAGTCCCGATGTGTCCCAGAACAATTCACACATACAAACACACCAAGTTTGTATGAGGCCCAGTCTGGCTCTGTGAATAGCAGTAATATGATACTGTATCAATCAATCAGACACTTGAAATGTTTGCAGCCTGTATACCTTTGAACCACATTACTATAGTTTGGATATTGGACTTTGTAGTATGTCATGCCTTGATTGGTTGTTTTTTCTAGGTTGGTTGATGAGTTGTAGAGAGTTACTGGAAAGGAGGAACCCTTGTAATCATTGACTGAATGAACTATAACTTCCCCCAAAATAAGTTATTTAAAACATGCCATGGTTGTAATCATTTTACTTTTTAGTCATTTAGCAGACGCTCTTATCCAGAGTGACTTGTAGTTAGTGCATTAATCTTAAGATAGCTAGGTGAGACAAGCACATCACAGTCATAGTAAGAACATAATCAGCAGTGAAATCCAGTGAAATAAAAGCAAATGCAAATATAACTCACATGTCTTACATGGCTTAGGTTTTTGCTCATGCTCCACATTCTATAAACAATAGACAACCACACTGAAATAGTCGATAATTAATATGAAATTGTCACATAGAAGACATAGCTTCTGTTTGGGGGTCCCTCGATATTTTACTACTTTAAACTGTTTTACAGTTCCTATCTGTACCATATCCTAACCACAATGGTAACCTAAACATGTCAAATGTTAGAGGCTATCGATCATGGTTTAACATGTATTCTATTAAATATAACTCACCAGGGGCCCCACAGTCGGCACAACGGTCGTTGCTGGGCTGTTTCACCATATCAAGCAGAATCTTCTTATTTCTCTCCGGACTTGCCATAAGTAAATCGGCTATTTACTCAATCAAGTCCCAACAAACGAATTGCTTATTTTACTTAGGTCCATGCCTTTTCATTCACTCAGATGTATTACTTCTATAACAGGTGTCAGGACATTTTTTGTTGTTGTTGCACTTGACCGCGGTCACTGGCCGACGTTTCCTTTTCTCACTGGCATAGCAACATGACGTTTATTGTTCTCCACACAAACACTCACTATCAAATAACAATGAGTAGGGGAAGTGAAAAAAGCGTTACCATATATTACGCATAATTTATAAACGGACAAGTAGGCCTGACAGAATAGTAATATCTAAGAAAATCAACTGTACTTGATTTTATAGTATATATTACAACAAAAATATATCGAGATAATATATAATGTCTTGATAATGTCACCAAAGTTCATTCATATTCATATTGAAATGTAAATAAATAAAATATCTTAATATATAAAAACGAAGACAGCTTTGAAGAAGTTTTCACTTGAGATGAAAGTCAGTGATATTTCAAATGCAGCATAAAGAACCTGGAGAGCGGGGGAACATGAAGTGCCTCGGAACTAAGTATGCGTGATCCTTGTTTCCGCATCAGCGTGCGATCGGCGAACAACTAAAGGGCAAAAGTTTGAATGAATTACCTGTAAAACCACGATTACAATGTGGGTTGCAAGGCGATTTATGTCTTTAATCGCCCGGAGAGGTATGCACAAATGTTTTATTCAAGCTGTCGAGTTTCTCGTAACTTCTTAATTACATTTTTTCAGGTGCTATTTGTTAGCGGGCGGGTATAATGTGTGGAACGTTCCAACAGGAATCTGTTCCAAAAACTGCGGAAACAAGGTTGCCAACAAACAACGCATACAAAGTTGATACCGGGTAGGGAGTGGGCTATTTAATTAATGTTTCACTCACCACATTTATTCCGAAAAATGTATGTCTTCACTCTGGTAGCCTATGGACAAACATTAAGAATAAACTACGTGGTGAGTTGATGCCTATTCGGCAGCTAGTTAGCTAGGTGAATTGATCATGCTACATTGTATGCGTTGTTTGTTGGCAACCTTGTACTTTACGCAGTGTTTGGAACAGATTCATGTTGGAACGTTCCACAAATTATACCCGCCCCCTATTATATGTTTCCATCTATTCTTGCAGGGCAGTATGGCTTATTCTACCAACCCCTGGGCTCACTCCCCAAACTAGAATTCCGGTATCTCAACTGCACGTGCTGCTGGAGGAGTCGGATCCCAGTCGCAGGCTTTGAAACCCTTAATGACACCCTCTCTTCATCTACTACTCCTTGTGATGACAAGTCGCTGGACGCATACTACACGTCAGAGCAGCGAGATGTCATTCTGCAGCTCCTCAACAATGCGGCAGAGACGGAGCTCGCTGCTGTCAAGCTCCTTCGTGGCCGCAAGTCTGTCAACATTGTGGAATACAGGACTAGAAATGGACCTTTTAAAAATCTCGAAAGCGTCATAAATGTGCCGCTTCTGAAACACAAAAGTGCTGTCATTGTCTTCAACTCCATCCTCAACCCTCCGGAGAAGAAGGAGAAAAGAAAAGTAAAGATCCAGCTAGCCAAGTTCATCAGACCAGAGGTGGAAAGGACCTGGCTAGAGGTAAGATGATTTAGCTAGACGGATGGCCTTGAGGTCTGGATGTTGATGGCACAGTTGGACAGCCCACAGGGTCAGTCCCCGCTGTCTGTACCCCATCAGTCATGTCACCACATAAATACTACATCAGTGTTATTACATGTGTATTAATCCAATTTTGCCTTTCTTCCAGAAAGCAAATTCCATAGTGTCCATTGTGTGTGGAGTGAATAAAATAGCCTGGGCGCACGTGGATCGTGGCATGAACGTGTTGGAGTGGAAACATGAGGATTGCCACAACTTTCTGAAGGGAACCTACATGGCTTCTGCCTACTTGGATGATGTAAGTTGAATGTTTTCCGACCGAGATATTCATGCATTTGGGTAAGTAGGTTAGCCCTGAGACATGACTGTGCAGACCCCTATGTTGTCAGTCTACAGCCATGTCACAGGGCTAGGTTTCAGCTTAGCACATAATCGTTGACTGTAATATCCAAATAGCCTAACTCCTGTACTGAATCACATCTCATTATGTGCCATAACGTCACCAGATTTCCTGTGTGGTATCCCACCTCCCCACGGCTGACTTCTTCGTTGTGGAAAAGCCGTCCATCTCGCTTCAGAACACTGCCCTGTACCCAGTAATGGCTCACATGCGTACAGTGGAGGCTATGCTGTTTGCTCTGCTGGAGCCCCGCTACACCCAGCCTGACATCACTGCTCCACCCAAGGTGCTCAACATGATGCGCACCGCCGTCGGCCGCCATTTTGGCCTCATGGTGGGTGACTCCCGCACCAGCGGGGCCCAGGCGATGCAACAGTTGATGACGGAGTCGGTGACTCAGAAGATTCCGAGGGTGACATTCCCTCACAACCTGTTGGTGAAATACAGGAACTCCTTCCAGATGGGTGGGCGGAGTCGGGGGGAGGAGCTGTGTGACGCCATGTTGCAGGCTGTGGCGTTTTACGAGCTGCTCAGTGAATCGAGTTAATGTTACAGCGACAATTTCCACACACCATTTTCACCAGACTGAAACTGGTTGACTGTGTACAGTATGTGTGACCTGGTGGGGTCGAAGTTCAAAGAGCTAACCAGAGAGACCTGCATATTGGCGGCTTGATGGAAGTTGACACTAGCTTATATTTAAATGTATACTACAACACTTCCCACCTGTAGACTCGGATGGTATTGCACTTGAGGTGTCAGTTCAGGCCTCAGCAGCTGAACTCAAGCCTCTCCTCGTATAGACACCACACGTCATGTTTTCTTCACTTTCCCATGAATAGAAATGTTCTGTCAGGGCCAATAGTAAAGCAGAACAGGCTTGAATATGTACAGTGATTTGTCACATGTGACCACCTGCATCTGTACCTTTGTGGACAAATGTTTAATGCCTTCAAAGCCTGAAATACCACAGATTTTTAAACACCAACTCACTGAACCAGATTAAAATAAAAAAGTTAAATACATGTCTTTATTTTTATGCATGAATATAAAAATAGGATTATATTTCAATTATACATTGAATGCATACAGTGAACTTAAACTTCTCACTCAATGTAAAAAAATATGAATGTACAGCAAAATGTATCATGAACACCCATATGGGCTACATTCACTAAATCACAAGTTATTAACATAGGGAGATGATAGCATTACCCTCCCTGTCATGCAGTGTAGAGACAAATGTTGCAGATCTGTTTGTGTAGTCTGCTGGCTTAAATGGTCATTGTCATGGGAAATCATCTGCAAGGAGTCTCACAGTAGCCTTAGGGAGGCCCAGGTAATGCAGAAACCTAGGAGAAACAGCAGTCGTACAACAAAATCAGTCTTTGTAAGTCATCTGAGCAATCTTTTTAATTATAACTTTGTTATCTCTTAGTAGAAATTAATAAGGTGCTCTCATGCAGCATATTGACTCACCTGCCTTGGCCCTGCTGAGCTCTCTCTGATTGGCACATGGTGCGGAGAACAGGTAGGTAGTCCACGGCAACAGCCTGCTTGTTTCCCAAGGTGCAGAAGGCTCTGCTTGAGAGGACGGTTCTAATGATGTCATATCTCCTTTCGACCACGCTGGAAGACAAACTGCTGTTCAGATACCACAGACTCAATGGAACTGGAGCTTTACAATGAGTTCTATTCAGTTTAATCTAATATCAAGGTTTTGTTTGCAATAATGCTAATTTCTGACTAACAGTTTGAACCAAATTCTAACAACAAACTTGAGTGCTAACTTCACATAAGCATGTATGGTAATTTAGAGGACTGAGCCGCCAATGTATTTCTTACAGTGAAAAAAATACCAGAACAATCAGGAAACTGCACTCACCTAGGATCACAGGAAGTGGTCTGACTGACATTGAAACTCTGTCTGGGTGGGGTGACAGGGAGGGTGAGGTTCTCCATCACCCTCCCCCTCTGCTCCCCCTCCAGCCTCTGGGATCCAGCCCACCCCTCAGACACCCTGGCCAGGCACCTGTGGAAGCCCAGGCCCTCTACTGCAGCCTGGATCTCCAATGTCCTCTCACACCACCACCAACAGCCCCCATCTTCCTCTCTCATCTCATCTAGCAGTCCATCCTTAACCTCCGCCCCTGTCCAGAGAAAAGCCCCTGGTCTGCATGGGCCAGCCTTATGTGGAGACTCACTTGGTAGAGAGGTATCAATGAAGGACATGAGGTCCATAAAGTCAGTTATTGCATCTAAGCAGTGGTACACCAAGCCATCTGCCTTCTTCTCAGTTTGAAGTTTGTCATTAAAAGTCTCAGTAATATTTGATACACTTGGATGAGCCCTCAGAGACAGTGAGGCTCTGTAAGGCTTTACTAACATGCTTTGAGCTGATCTGGAATCAGATGTTGGCACACATTTTTTTCTCCTCAGCCTGGAGCCAGAGGACACCTTAACTGGACTGGTCTGATCCAGGATCAGTGGGATCTGAGGGTGGTGGATGTTAGGGGGTGTTGGCTCACTCTGAAGCCTAGGGTGAGTCACTTTCTTTGGGGTGAGGAGAGGACTGGGCTGGGTCCTGACTGGTAGGGGAAGGAGGAGCTCCAGGTTCGAGTAGAGCAAAGCTACACCTCTCCTCCAGCTCTCAGTAAGGATCTCCATTAGCTTGATGATGTCTGGTTTAGCCCAGGACTGGCACTGAGGAATCAAAGAGAAAGGCACCTCATACAGTTATACTGTCATTCAATGTTGTTACCTGAATAAAAGCATTGGATGTTCATCTAGTTCAAGTTCACGTGCCTTTAGAGTGGTCTGCAGGTCATGGCTGGGGCCAGAGTTCAGGAGCCCCAGCATGCTCTGAGTGCAGCCCACGTCACAGGGAGGATGGCGGGGAGAACTATTTTCACCCACTGCAATGTCTTCCACTGCAGCAACATCCAGAGCTAGAGTTCACCAAAACAATCAAGTGATTCAATTGTAAGACTTGATGTAAACTCTTTTAGACAGGGACCAAGAAAACTAAGGGGTCACAATACATGTAACATACTAACACACCTAGCCATTGAAGTTAGTCTGTTAATAGTTTGTCATCACTCACTTCCATGCACACCACCTGCAGGGTCCTTCAGTGGGGTTGCCCTCTGAGATGCGTGTCCTCCACTGCAGATCCAGAGCTGCAGCTGCAGTAGGGTACGTCTGATGTCTATCTGGTTCAGGCTCACCAGAGAGGTGATGTCCCCAGCATCCATCCTGACGTTCTCAGCCAGACACAGCAGCTGCAGATAACTGCAAACATTCACCTGGGAGGGTGCACGACACAGAAACAAAATGGAGTAGCAGCTTCATACCATATCATGCACATTAGTTGAGGGGATGCAATGGTGCCAAGATGCTTGACTTACTACTGAAGGGGTTTTAAAAAGGATCGCTTCAAAGTCGCCGTCAAACTTTGCCTTGAAGGAGGGATCTGAAGACAGTTTTCGTGTTATGATTCAACTTTGTCATTTTCAATCCAACTGAGTTCATATTTTTCAGTATGCAGTATATACACACGTACCACTAGTGGTCAGTATCACAGGTCTCTTGGTTGTCGTCATGAAGGTCTTGATTGCAGTGAGGAATCCCACATCATCATCGAATATGACATCAACCTGCGGGAGAGCAGGTGCAGCTCGGTCACTTCATTAAAACTAGTTATGCGGTCTAGTCTGCAACCTGGCACTGCTATACAACTGACTGCTGTGTGGTTTACCTCTTCAAATAGAATGAGTGATGTGGACATCCTTTTACTCCGGCTACCTGTTGGTGGCTCTTCAATGTCTGGTGACAGTTGACTGACTAACGGAGGGTTAATAATATCTGCCTTCTTCACGGTCTTGAGAGAGACAAAAACTGTAGGAAATAATATCAGCAATTAAACAAAAAGACTAACCATAGCCACACCAGAGGAGGCTGGTGGGATGAGCTATAGGAGGACGGGCTCATTGTAATCGATGGAATAAATGGAACGGTATCAAGCACATCAAACATATGGAAACCACACGTTCGGCTCCGTTGCATTCATGCCATTCCAGCTATTACAATGAGCCCGTGCTCCTATGGCTCCTCCCACCAGCCTCTGAGGATCCACACATGCCCATGTGTGGTTAACTAAACTTGCAAGGTGTTTCCTGTTTTTCTTAACTGTTTGGAATGTGCTCATCCTGTTTTGTAGATAACGAAGGGCCATCTAAGTTTGTGATCTCTGGTTTACTCTTCTTCTTGAAGAAATTAGCCAGCATCATGGAGGCTGCACAGCCACCTCTCTTATGGGGGGAGCTACGAGGGGGCTGAGGCCCCTTCCTATAGGATGAGAAAACCTTTCTGGGAGAGGCCACTTTACCTGTGTGAGGAGAGCACAAAATAGATGTAACCCACAGTCTCCATTGGACAAACACTATACAAAATAGTTCCTGTCACTTTAAATAAGTGATTTTCAGTAGATGGTTATGCTTAGACTGCAATAAAGTACTTTTCGATAGCAGGGTGTGCTTACCAGCTACTGTGTCAGATTTAGTTGAGGTGGTGTTGTAGCTACTGAGATGAGATGGTTTGAAGGTGGTGCTTCCCTGGATCTCCACCAGGTGAGATTGGGTGGCCTCCTTCAGTTGAGTCAGGACGTGGCGACCACTGCGCTGGGAGGAGGCGTTCACTTCGAACACCTGGAGAGGCCAAGGAAATGAGCAGTCAAGACAGCCATCTTACATATATTACACTGACTAGTCATACTGCACCCACAGGTTAGAAGATGATTGCATACACCCGTATGAAAGCTAACCTGTTTTGGTGAATCATATGACTGAATGAACATGAGCCAGCCTCTCCTGGTTCTCTGCTTTACCCATCTTATCCAATTACCCACAAACTGTCATTTAAAAGTTAAAAATAGATGAATGTCTCTGTACCATACTCTAACACCAATCAGTAGGTCCTATTCGGGTTCCCGAGTGACGCAGCAGTCTAAGGCACTGCATCTCAGTGTTAGACGTGTCACTACAGACACCCTGGTTCGAATCCAGCTGTATCATTGGGAGTGATTGGCCGTGATTGGGAGTCCCATAGGGCGGCGCACAATCGGCCCCGCGTTGTTCGGGTTTGGCCGGTGTAGGCCGTCGTTGTAAATAAGAATTTGTTCTTAACTGACTTGCCTAGTTAAATAAAGGTACACATGTGAATGGGACTGTAGGTCTTCCAAGTAGTCTCACACTGACCTTGAAGCCTAGCTCCTGAGCGCAGGCGTATACTGAGGCAGTCTTGCCCACCCCTGGAGGTCCTGTGATCAGCATGGTGCTACACAGATCTTCCTCCCCGTCCTCCTCCACTCTAGCCTCTCCCTGGAAGTCACCACAGTCCCACGAGTCTGCACAGCCAAACCGGAGGTCAACGCTACAATCAATGTTATTCATGGAAGATTCATCGTCAGTGATGTTTTTATAATACAGTGGGTGGTTTTATTTGACACATTTTCCCCCATCAATTCATAACATCTAAAAGTTTTTATTTTTACCATTGCTGTTGGCGTTTTCCTCTAGTTTCCTTTCTCGCCCTTTTCTCCTCTCTTCACAGTCAGCTCTCCGTTTCCATTTCTTTAACCAACTGCAAACAGAAACAAGGAAATGCATTTAAGACACCATACTATAAAAGCTAAACATTGAAGGAGCTAGCAGTGGTGTTAGCAACTCACCTGTGTAGCTTCTTTACAGAGACAAGGTTGCCTATTACCTCACTGGAGTGCTGAGGCCGGTACTTCTCTGTCCACAGCAAATCCTCAATGTTGTGAACTACACAACAGAAAAATAAAGAACGCTACATATTTTAAAGACCAATGGCAGATCCCAATCAATGACAGAGCTAAAGCACCTCTGTATTCTAGTGGTCCGGGACATACATAGTTAGGACATACAAAATTGGACAAAGAAAAGTTAATACAGATTGTTGTGGAAACTACAATGTATTAGGAATCATCACCTCTCCTAAGGCATTGCTGTGGTTGGGCAGGAGAGACCTTCTGAGGAGATTCTGCTTGGTTTGGTGGGTTAGGGGTCAGTTCATGACCTTTCCCCAGACCTCGACATTCCCGCTGTTGCTGCCTGAGTCTTTGTGTTCGGCTCAGCCTGCTTCTTCTAGGCTGACCCCTGGAAGAGGGGATAAGAGACCCCCTGACTTGGTGTTCTAAAGAGGGACTATACCCAGTCAAGCTGGTCTCCTCTAACCCCGGGCTAGACCTTTGGCGCTTGCATACGGTTTCAGGGTCCTCCTCCTCATTCTGATGTTTCCTCTTTCCTACAGAGCTAGGAGATGTAGCGCCTAACCCTGTCTCTGAAAGAAAAGGCGACCAATAAGACTGAATCTGATACTAGAATATGGCACCACACAGACTGTATACATGACAATAAGAACATGACACAGATAGAATAGAGTTAACTATAGTCTCTCGATCTTACCGGGACTTTCCGACTCCAGAATATTATGTTTGTATTTCTTCAGCAGCATAGTGAAGACTCTTCTCACTGGGAACAGTGGGTTAGACATTTTGACCTCTTCAAGAGACCGCTTGCGGGCAGACCCTGACAACTTATCTCTCCAGCCAGAAGTAATTGACCCCTTCCTCTCAGTCTGGTTGCATTTAAGTGTTGACCTGGACCACCAATTCAAAATCAATCTCTGTGAGTGTTGGGGACTATTGGCCTTATTAGTGTCCTGTTTCCTGGTGAAACTGGTTGCCACTTTCTCATCCGAGACCCTGGTTGTCCCAGAGGCAGACTGCACCGCTGCTTGAATTGTGAGGGTACATGCTATTTCATTCTGACCAGATCCAAGTCCAACTCCATGGCATCGACCAGTGTCTTGACCCAGGTCCACAGACCCCATCACTGCCCTGCCCCTGAATGCCGTGTCAGCACTGGAGCAGCTTGACTCTGAAATCACTATAACATTATTAGGAGGGTCTGAGCAGGAGCTATCCTTGATGAGGCTTGTACTTGCTTTGGGGTATCTGTTCTGCTTGAATCTGTGCAGCCTACTGGTTGACCGTGGCACAGAGAGAGGCACCTCATTATAAGACCCCCCAATATGACAAGGCGCCATCTTAGGTTTCTCTTTCACCTGCTCAGAAATTAGGCTCTTCCTCCCAAGAGGTTGTGGGGTTATACTGAAGTACTTTGTGATGTCATTGGATTTTGAGCACCCAGCCTTCTTCTCCATGGCCAAGTGGGGCGATAACCACATCTTTATTACCTAGTTAAATATAACCACATCTTTATTACCTAGTTAAATATTAATGTAAATTAAAAAAATAAAATTCCTTTCTTTAGATGTCACCATTACTGTTATAACATCAATAGGGCATTCATATCATTCACTATAATGCGAAGACAAAATTAAAGTTACTTTCACTTTTGTCTTCGTAGTGCCAGATGGCAGCAGGTGCTGCAATAGATAGTTACCTTTTAAGTAGCACTTTCACAACCGTTGACACATTGTAACAACATAGACATAGCTAGTTAGAGAACTTTACTTTCTGATATGAGCTTCTGAACAAGTCAATGATAGCCTACCGAGAAGGTTACTTTAAACATGCTTACGTTCACGCTAATTTCATTATTTAGCTTTTCCTTAAACATAAATCAGCACATGCAGCCAAATGTTTAGATGTTGTGCAACTTACCGCTTCCGTATGTTCAAATAAACGCGCCAAACCCAGATCAACCAATCAGACAGCAATTTGAGTACTACGTCATGAATATTTGGTCCCGCCCCTAGGAACTGGAGTTACAAAACCTTTGGTAGTTGGCTAATCTACATTTTCTGAACATATTAAAATGTTATATATTTTTAATGAATGTTGATATCAGTTGAATAAAGAAAACTGACAAGGTCAAATGTATTTTATTTTAAATATAAAATCCCCATATCCAAAGTTTATAACATAGTTCACGACTTCAACGGTGGCTTGACAATATGGTGAATTGATAGTTTTTTTCTACCCTTATATCCAGCCGATCAAAAACGTGCATAAAGGTACAAGGAAGTAAAAGACTGGTCCATGGAGTTGAGGGAAAAGGTGTTCAACAAAGCACCAAAACTACTGCTTTTGTTCAATTTGTGCATTCACACAACGCAAAAACACAGCTAAGGCTTATACACCACTTGTCATTTAACGTTTGAAATGATGCAGCAAAAAAAAAAAAAAAATGTACGCAGAACTGAGACTTACTGAAAATCACCCCCTTTGGCATTTAAACAGAGCCTAATAGTAGGATAGACACATAAACTAGGACCCATTTCCAATTAACAAACAGCATATTGCCTTCGAAGAAAAATCCTACATGTCCATAATCAGTGATAATCAGGTTCACAATGGGATATAGCTAGATATTGACATTATTACAATGTATACAAAGTGTCTTTAAGGAGTGTTGTCCAACACTTCCTATCTCACCCGTTTATGAAGATAAATGAACATCAAAAACAGCTTGAGTTCCCGATGTCCCTCAAACCTAGTTAACCATAATACAGGTTCCAGCATGTCATAAAACGTCCATAGGTTGTAGTCCTGTTATCTGGGGTGTATTCATTAGTGCACACAGTAGCAAACCGTGGCAAAACATTTTGCAACAAAAACAAGAATTTCCTATTGGACAAATGCAGGTAGGTCCTGCCCCTTTTTGTCCCGTTTGCTTCCACTTGGTTCCTAGTGAACACACCCCTGTAGAAGAGCTAGGCAGTCTACATAAAAGGATGAGTGTGCTGGCAGTTTGTGGTTCATCTTGGCTTAATATCCTCAAGCTATGGATGCAGAGAGTAATCCGGTCGTGTGGAAAAATAGTCCACTGATCCTCCATTACTCAAGATAGTATCAACAGAAACATGAGAAACAACATACATCAAATCAAAACAAATAAAATCCTGATAAGGATTCAGGGGATTCAAGACAGACGGGGTGAATCTGACAATTGATGCAGTTGCGCAGAATAAAATAAAAATGGTGATTCAACTCAAGTTTAACACAATTCACTAATACAAATTATTACCAAGTGCTAAAACAATAGTCAACTAAAAGGATCATGAGAGCCAAACAGACAGGGTTATGGAATACAGATCATCAGGAGTGACAATGTTACCAATATGCATGACTTACTGTATATCCACTCAATACAGTTTCTGATTACAACGTGATAACAAAGGCAGTCAAAGCATGATTACAATACCTTTCAAGTGATTCCCCCAGTTTCTTCACACCCCCGAAACCACCAAGAATCACTAAAACTGGCTCACGGTGCATAATGACTTGGTAAAACCTCACATTATAGTGAGTCTTCATATGCCTGTGTTGTGTGTGTAGCTATATTTGTATGTCTTGAGTCAATACAAGACAATCCTCCATTGACATCTTCCTCCCACCTAGCTAAGCACCAAGGGTGACAGTTATAACAATGAAAATGAATGGGTCGGATCGACTGCTGCCACCAAATGCCATCAGTTCATCAGTCAGTCACGGAGCTTTTTGTCCTCTTGCCGTGCTTGGTCCCACCACCCCCGCCAGAGCTGCAGGCGATTGCGGTGCCATTGCAGGCGCCCTCCATGAGGGCCCGGTCAGCCTGGTCGTCCGCCCCGACGTCGGGCAGCTCCTCCTGGATGTGGCGGAGGCGGGACATGGCGCGGTCAATGGTGGCCACAGAGACCAGGTTGAAGTCGTGCATGCTGACCAGGTGCAGCAGAAAGTTACGGCAGAGGTTGCGGCGGGCGATGTAGGCGCCGCACTTCTCCACGAACTGCATGCTGGCCTGGTTCATCTGGTTGTCGGCTATGAAGCTAGATACGGACAGGAAACAGAACACAACGGGAGGAAACGAGGTTAGAATGCTGATTTACTAGAGAGAATGAGTCAGATTAAGGACAACTTTTTAAATACATTATGCTATTTTATTTGTATCACGTTAGATGTAAACTCTCAAAGTGTCATGGTTTTATGTGGATTTCTAAATTACAGTAACATAAAGATGACTATTTTTATCCTTACTTAGACACCATTTATAGCACATGTTAAGAGGTAAACTCTTCAAGGTGATGTGGCTGTATGTGTATTTCTAAGATATCTACTATAGTGCCGTAAAAGGCTAGTGATTAGAGATACATACCCACAGCTTTTAGGTACATACCCATGCTTCATGACGTGCAGGTTCCACAGCTTCATCACCTCCTTCTCGCCCTCGTTGACGTCTGTGAACTCATCCAATTGCTGTGGGTGGAACACTCAGAAATTAGTCTACCAACACAACCAGAAGGCTTGTTTCAGTATATGGAAGCAAAGCACAGCTGTAGTTCAAGCCGACACTCATTTCTGTTGGCTTCATATAGGGTGTAATCCTATCTTGAGATGCAGAAATTTCATACATTGATATCAATGGGATACTCATTTGACATGCATCTATCTAAAGATAGGATATGGGCCATTCTGTATAAACATCCGACAGTCATTGTTATGTTTTTAATTCTCTTCTGTTCTACTCCATTGTACATAATCTCGGTCTGAGTGACAGTGTGAGCAGAGGGACTGACCGTGGCCGTCTTCTCTCTCAGCCACTCAGGGTCTCTCTCGTCCTCGCTGTCCACGTCCATCTCCTGGGGTCTGAGGGGCATGCAGCTGTCACTGTGGAAGTACAGGCGGTTGTGTCCGCTCACGTAGGTCCTCTGCTGCTCCAGCTCTCCATCCTCAGACTCCAGGAACTCTGACAGGCTGGGCTTCGTCCGCTTGGGCCTACAAGACAGGAGCAATGCATTAGGGGTCAGAGGCTGTGGTTAGGTTAGGTACACACACGCAGGCAAGCTAGTGGACAAATAGTACACATTCTCAGCTAGCTATCCAAGTGAGGATATATGAAACATGTTAGCCAATCAAAATTGCAGTTTTAGTTTTTAAGCATACAGCAAATACAAAAACCCTTTCACATGATTACCCAGTAGGCTGAACATAACCAAGTGAATCTTTTTATTTCAGTGCTTTGATTCTGACATGCAATCCTTGCTACGGGTTGACTGAGGGTGAGAGCCAGTGAGATGAAGACAGAAGACGCCTTCTTTACCTGCACACCAGTACGTGTGTCACAGCAGTCCTCTTGACGGGGCCGTTGCGGCTGAAAGCGAAGCCGGGCTGGCTGTGGATGTCCTGGGGGTTGCCCACGTAGGAGCCGTCATAGCACTCATTGATGGACACGTCTATCCTAGCACCTTTAGGGTGAGGCTGGAGACACAGGGAGACATCAATTCAATTCACTATTTCTCAAACCCTCAACATTCTTAACAACTCAAATATTCAGCATACAGTATGCCAGGTACTTGGTAGTAGATGGCTTTAAAATCTCTTTGCTTTTAACAGTTTTATTTTTTTTACCTGTATAAGGTTCATCAAAAGATCAAATTAGCATAAGTTAGTTACAATTTTAAAATCATTACAATACATTCATTACACAATTCACAACACACTAAGTGTGTTCCCTCAAGCCCATACTCCACTATCACATATCTAGAACACAAAATCCATGTGTATGTGTGTGTATGTTATCATGTGTGTGTATATGCACGTGTATGTGCCTATGTTTGTGTTGCTTCACAGTCCTCGCTGTTCCATAAGGTGTATTTTTTAAATATTTTTATTTTTTTCTGATTCTACTGCTTGCATCAGTTACTTGGTGTGGAATAGAGCCATGACTACATGGAACTCTATGTAGTACTGTGCACATCCCATAGTCTGTTTTGGACTTGGGGACTGTGAAGAGAGCTCTGGTGGCATGTCTTGTGGGGTACGAATGGGTGTCTGAGCTGTGTGCTAGTCATTTAAACAGACAGCTCGGTGCTTTCAACATGTCAAAACCTCTCACAAATACAACTAGTGACGAAGTCAATCTCTCCTCCGCTTTGAGCCAGGAGAGATTGACATGCACATTATTAATGTTTGCTCTCTGTGTACATCCAAGGGCCAGCCGTGCTGCCCTGTCCTGAACCAATTGTGATTTTCCTAAGTCCCTCATTGTGGCACCTGACCACATGACTGAACAGTAGTCCAGGTGCGACAAAACTAGAGCCTGTAGGAACTGCCTTGCTGATAGTGCTGTTAAGAATGCAGAGCAGCGCTTTATTATGGACAGACTTATCCCCATCTTAGATACTGTTGTATGAATATGTTTTGACCATGACCGTTTACAATCCAGGGTTACTCCAAGCAGTTTTGTCACATCAACCTGCTCAATTTCCAGATTATTTACTACAAGATTTAGTTGAGGTTTAGGGTTTAGTGAACAATGCTATTCGTTTTTGAAATATTTAGGACTAACTTATTCCTTGCCACCCATTCTGAAACTAACCGCAGCTCTTTGTTAAGTGCTGCAGTCATTTCAGTTGCTGTAGTAACTGACATGTATAGTGTTGAGTCATCCGCATACATAGACACACTGGCTGGCATGTCGTTAGTAAAGATTGAAAAATATAAGGGGGCTAGACAGCTGCCCTGGGGAATTCCTGATTCTACCTGGATCATGTTGGAGAGGCTTCCATTAAAGGACATCTCTGTGTTCTGTTAGACAGCTAACTCTTTATCCACAATATAGCAGGGGTTCTAAAGCCATAACACAAGTTTTTCCAGCAGCAGACTATGATCGATAATGTCAAAAGCCAAACTGAAGTCGAATAAAACAGCCCCCACAATCTTTTAATCATCAGTCATTTGTATAAGTGCTGTGCTTGTTGAATGTCCTTCCATATAAGCGTGCTGAAATAGGAAAACGTTCAAACATAGGAATCCTGTACACACACACACACACACACACACACACACACACACACACACACACACACACACACACACACACACACACACACACACACACACACACACACACACACACACAAAGCCCTAGTCTCTCACCACGTAATTGAAAATGAAGCGGCTGTGGGACTGTTTGAGGTGTTTCAGCAGGCTGTAAAGCTTCCTACAGTTCAAGGTGCACCAGGGACAGTGGAGGTCGTCTCTAGCCTCCGTCTGCTGCCGCGTGTTGTTGTTGTACAGGAACTGCCATGGGACAAAAAGATGTTAGTTCATTACTGGTATATTAATAACTGAACCATTCTGAGTGATGCTCAAACAAGATTTTGTTTTACATTTAAGTATATTACGCTACTCTTCCCCTGTACTTAGAGGTGTATCATTATAATCATAACCAGGCGTGTGCTACACATTAGTGATGGATGAGGCGAGTTTCCCCCTTACTATGTAAAGCGATGTGATACATTTGATATTGGTGCATAAACAGACCTGGTAAAATATACGCAGTTTCTGCCTGGGTTCACACAGGATCTGTTCTCTTTTCATCTGGATCTCTGTGCTGACAGATGCCTTCACAGCTACAACAGGGAGAGGAGGGATAAATGAAGGAGTCAGAGGTTATTAGACAGCACAAACCATTTTTTGGGACATTATGTCGGTCTGGTCAATTTTATTATAAAGTTAAAGTCATAGTATATTTATGGTTCTAGTATTGGTTAGATGGTGACCAAGGCTGCGTTTACACAGGCAGCCCAATTCTGATTCCCCCCCAACTAATTGGCCTTTTGACCAATCACATCAGATCGGATTGGTCAAAACACCAATGAATGAAAAAATTATCAGAATTGGGCTGCCTGTGTAAACCCAGCCTTAGATACACACATTTTGAGTCAAGGCAAGAGAACAGTATACTGAAATTGGTGTGAGTGAATCTAAATGGGAGGTTACAATGTGTTGTTCCTTTTGGGTAAAAACCAAGTAAGTTGCTATTGAGTGTGTTGTGTCTCTTACCCAGGGGGGCAGATTTGAGTGTGCTGGGCCTGCTCTCCATGGGGCTGGAGCCGTCAGAGTTGCGTGTGGCCAGGGGCTTGGCCACAGGGGCTGTGGACTTGTCGCTGGCGTCACCTGTCCAGCGCAGAGTGAACTGCAGCGTGGGTCCCTGAGAGAACGTCTCGAACGGTGGCAGCCTCTGTGGGAGCAGAGCCGGAAACATTGTCTCACTACCATCATACAAACATTTCCATGTGGAGTGTCCTACTGATAGTATAGTTGTCGTCCCCAAACCTGGTGCTGGAGAGCTACTGGTTGGGCAAGCTGTTGTTTCAGCTCTGCACAACAACACCGGATTCAATTAATCAAGTTCTTATCAAGACTGATTAGTGTAATTAAAATCTGGTGTTTTTAGTGCTGGCCTGAAACCAAAGCCTGCTAGGTTGGCGCACACACACATGCCTTTGGCACACTCACCTTCCCATCCAGAATGGTTTCCCATGTGGCTCTTTTCTTGCTGACAGGGCAGTCCTCCATCCCTTGCATGGACACTTCATACTCCCCATCCAGCAGCTGCAATCTCCTGCACATGACAGAGGTCCCTTATTAACTATACGCTCTGAGTAATGCATTTAACAATGAGTGTGAACAGCTATAGAATATATGTGGTCATGGTTTTAATTAAAAAATAGGGGAGTTTATAGCACCTTAAAAAGCCACTCACAAGCGGCTAAATATCCTTGAGGTCAAAGTGCAGCAGCAACTTGGTAATGACAGTTGCCACCTGGGGATAAATGACTACCATTTTGCCATATATGGTATGTTGTTTACCTGTTCTTGTCAAAGACGGTCATCTGTGCAACAAAGGTCTCTGTGGTCTCTCCGTCTTCTCTGTGGGCAGAGCTTCTCTTCTTTCTGCTGGGCACCTCTGTCACATCTGAACATGTAAAGACACCAAACAAAGAAAAACGAGACATTTGCCTCATGAAAATAATGCCACATCATTAAAACAAAATGGTCGCCATATTCATATATAGATATACATATATATATATATATATATATATATATAGATATATATATATATATATATATTTATATATAAATAAATAAAGGTTTGGACACACCTACTCAGTTAAAATAGAGAAAAACCCTTGACTATTTTCTACACTGTACACTGTATAATAATAGTGAAGACATCAGAACTATGAAATAACACATGGAATCATGTAGTAACCAGAGAAGTGTTAAACAAATCAGAATATATTTTATATTCTTAAAAGTAGCCACCCGTTGCCTTGATGACATCTTTGCACTCTTGGCATTCTCTCAACTACCTTCATGAGGTAGTGTCCCTACAACTAATCTGTTTTCTCTCCAAACAAACACAGACGTTTGATTTTAGTAAGTCATCCAACATCTCCGAGGGTGTTTTAGCAACTACTTGCCTATGTTCTCGTTGGCCTCGCCGTTCACAAGGCCGTTCATGTCCCTCCTCCCGGTGCGTAAGACCCTGAACAGGAGCGAGTAGGACTTGACCATGTGGCTGTTGCTGGGCTCAAACTCATTACTGGACACCAGCAGGGAGGGCAGGGAGCCGGGCTTGGTTTGGTTGCTGCAGTCAGGATTCAAAGGCACTTGCTTTTTACCTGTAGGCACTTGTTTCACCGGGCAGCTGACATCCTATGGAAAGCAATGTTAAAAGGAGAAAAGTTAGGATTTAGCTAGGAGGTGAGTTAGGAGTTTGGTTTATAAACAATTTCACTTGATTGAGACAATGTGAGAGAGAAACGAAGCCTTGTTTTTACCTTTCGTTTTTTATGGCAGACTTTGACAAGTAGCACCTCTAGAGAGACCGAGCTCTGTTCGTTTTCTGAATTCTGAGATGGCTTTTCTGTGAGGGAGAAAGTGAGAGAGAAAAAAAAAGTGTGTCTTATGTTTCATCCTTTTGTCTCTTTCGTTTTTGTACAAATATCACACCAACACATTGGTATAAGGCATACAAATACATTGCATTTGAACATGGTGCAAACAGGAGAGTATTGACGGGCATACCATCCTTATGGAAGAATCCAGTGAAGGTAAGCTGCAGGTGTGAGGACAAGCTAGAAGAAAAAGCAGTAATACACAATCAGAAAAGATGCAGAGCTGTGGTAACACTCTCAGGCACAAGTCACATATAAGGCTCCCCGCCCTTCCCACTGTTTCTCTCCTACTTGTCAGTCTCCGCCTCTGATTAACTTACTGTCTAAATAAAGTGAAAACACCTCAAATAAAATACATTTAAAGAAAACTATAACTATACGGCTCAAGACTTTCTAAGTTACGATAAGCATGCGTGAACCATTAAAACGTATAATACGTCTTATAATATGTTACGTCTCCTAACTCTTACCTGTGAGATTCCTGCTCTCCCTTCATCTTCTCAACTCTGAGCAGCATGTCATCCACCTTGAACGTTTTCCTGAGCACACAAGTTCAAGCACAGCACAAATTAGGACCTTAGAAGCGGCTTTAACTTTGATGAGATAAAAAAAAAAAGTACAGTAGGACCTCAAAGATATGAACATGTCGGGAATGGAGGTCCATAAAATGGCTGTCCGTAACTTTGAAATTATCTTGATAACCGCATCTACCTTTATAGAAAATATAGATAGCGTATTTACACGTGTAAGCAAGGTGTACGCTTGTGTGTAGCCCACATAAGTTTGCTTTTGCATTTAATACATGTCCCGTTTTGATATTGACCGTTTGGTTAACGTCCAGTCTGTAAGTTTGAGGTTCTTATCTTTGAGGTTCTACTTTATACCATCTCTGATTAATGTCTTACTACCATATAAAAATCATCTGATCCCTTTCAGATCAATCAGAGAACAATATGTTACCTTTTGGCATTTGTTCGAGTGTTTCTGTGGGTCATGAAGGTAAGAGTCCTGTGCAAGAATATAGGCTAAAATGGAAGCATTTGGAGGTTAATCATTAATACACCAGACATTGTGAAAATGAGAAAGAAAATAAAATGACACGTATATATCTATTATTATATATACAGTGCCTTCAGAAAGTATTCACACCCCTTGACCTTTTCCACATTTTGTTGTATTACAAAATGGGTTTAAAATGGATAAAAAAAATTGTCAACAATTTACACAAAATACTATAATGTCAGAGTGGAAGAAAAATTCTAATAAAATAATCACATTTATGGAAAATAAAACACTAATATATTTTGAAGAGATAAGTATTCAACCCCTTGAGTCAATACATGTTACAATCACAGCAATTACAACTATGAGTCTTTCTGGGTAAGTCTATTACATTTGTTTTATTCAATTCAGTCTGGTATGAGAATGGTAGCCCCTATCTACAAAAGCAGGGTGTCTGCGGAAAGCTGAGTATCTTGGCTATTGACCTGTGCCTTAAAATCTTTGGTGTGGCCTACTACCATATATGGGCATACGAATGTATAAGGGCAGGCCAAGCCGATGACCTAATTTCAAGATGGCTGCTACCTACATTGCAGTTAGCATAAACAAAATAAACACGGAATACGTCTATACACACCAAAAGCAGGGACTCCACAGATCATGGGGATGTCTTATTTTTCTGCCTGTTTTTTAATACATTTTTTATATTTAACCTTTATTTAACTAGACAAGTCAGTTAAGAACAAATTCTTATTTACAATGATGGCCTAGGAACAGTGGGCTAACTGCCTTGTTCAGGGGCAGAACGACAGATTTTTACCTTGTCAGCTCAGGGATTCGATCTAGCAGCAACCTTTCGGTATCTAGCCCAACGCTCTAACCAATAGGCTACCTGCCGCGCCACGAGAGTAAAAATGTCTATTTTTGTTATCGTCTTTCATATTAGTTCACTGTTTGCTGTTCTAAGTTTCATCCTTGTAACTTTGGAGGCCACTAAACTCTCATGACCATTGTTTTTGTGGTTCTCACCTCTGCCTTTGTCTCCAAAGTGTTACTGTTTGCATTGTGTGTGTGTGTGTGTGTGTGTGCTTCACATCTTCTATTTCGCGTCACTGTACAGATAAAGGCTTGTTGTTTTTACTTCGTTTTTTGTCGTTTTGTAAACTTAGTCAACTGTAATTCTGTGTGTCTTACAACAATATTTTCCTTTATTTTATTTATCACAGAATGGAGGATGCAGACGATTTAGATGATGCCATTTGCGAGCCACCTCTCCCCAGCAAGCGCCCCCCACTGCTATGTCAATCACCCAGTCTGATGGTTCTACATCCCCCACTGCTATGTCAATCACCCCGTCTGATGGTTCTACATCCCCCACTGCTATGTCAATCACCCCGTCTGATGGTTCTACATCCCCCACTGCTATGTCAATCATCCCGTCTGATGGTTCTACATCCCCCACTGCTATGTCAATCATCCCGTCTGATGGTTCTACATCCCCCACTGCTATGTCAATCACCCCATCTGATGGTTCTACATCCCCCACTGCTATGTCAATCACCCCGTCTGATGGTTCTACATCCCCAACTGCTATGCCAATCACCCCGTCTGATGGTTCTACATCCCCCACTGCTATGTCAATCACCCCGTCTGATGGTTCTACATCCCCCACTGCTATGTCAATCACCCCGTCTGATGGTTCTACATCCACGTTTCATAGACCTCTTGAAAAAGAAAATAAGGGCTTGTGGCACCATTCGTCCTAACAGAATCGGTTTCCCCAAGACCAAGGTAAACGACATGACAAAGACAGTGGAGAGGGGGACCATACGTTGGATCAGGAATAACAAGCTACTTTTTGTGACATGGAAGGACACTAGGGAAGTAACCATGCTCACCACAAAGCATAAGGCATTCAATAACAACCATGTCTCAAGGAGGGTGAAAAGGGAAGATTGTCCCCATTCCTGTGAAGGACTACAGTGCCAGCATGGGGGGTGTCAACCTATCTGATGCTCTGATAGGCTACTACCAGGTCCTCCACAAGACCAGGAAGTGGTATAAGATTTTAAACCACTTTGTGGACATTGCTACAGTAAATGCCTTCATTCTCCACAAGCAGATGTCCAAAGCAAAAAAGGTCAACCCCTCTCTCCCAGTTGGCCTTCCGAGAGCAGCTGGTGTTGGAAATGGCTGAATTGGGGGCCCAACGCAACCATCACAAGACACCCCCACTCAAGGTGAGCGCCACTATCCAACACACATGCAAAAAGACAAAAGGAAGAACTGCAAGCATTGCACAAAACACAGGGGGGGAAAGGGTGAAATGCCAGGTCTTCTGCTCGAAATAACAGTTCGCTTTTTGTTTCCTGGCAGAGAGGGACTGCTTCAAAGACTATCACGACACAGACAAGCTATGCTGAAAGTGAAATCTAATCATCTACACCTGGGATGTAAAACAAACACAAATGCAATTTGTAAATAGCTCAGCTTATTTCTATTTTTGCACCCTTTTTAGTGAAGGACATGTGTAACCAACTTTGTGTTTGATAAGACATTTTTATATATTTTTTAATGTATATCTGTTGCTTTTATATTGTTTTTGTAAACAGTTCATTTGTATGTGGGACCAATACATTGGATATGCCTAGGCTAAACATTCAGGCACTTTTGAGTGGTTGAAAAAAACACTTGGATATCCCCTGTATGTCCTCCGACACCACCACAATGTTTGAGAGAGGTTGGTGTTGTAGAAACTTTGTTTATATAGTGAAAAATAACTTTTAGGCACATCCATGTGCAATTACCACATTCTGACAATTTGGAGAGGTTGAAAGGACACTTGAATGTACCCTGGATACTACATAACACCACCAATGTTTGAGTGAGGTTGATATAGTATAAATTATTTTTATACTGAACAAATAGCATTTTGGGATTGCAAATATGTAATAGCACTGGAATGATCTAATTTACAGACATATGCCACTTTGAAGAAGTTTAGGGACACTTGGAAACATCCCGTGACCACACTTACTAAAACATCTGCCAATTTCTAGTTGTTAGGCCTATCATTACCATTTTTTTCTGATACTGTTCACATTTTGTAGGAGCCATCTGATGTGTTTCCAGCTCTGGGCATCAATAATTATCTTATTGATAAAAGATTACTTTCAAAATATTTGTATTTTCATTTTGTGTGTGCTTGATCTTGTGTATTCTGAACTATGTAACTCCTATCTTCTGATCATTTCCTCAATCTCCCAGATGTCTTCTTTCCAAATATAGCAATTATTGGCATGTCAGTATCATGTAATTACACATGATTAGCAGTTCCTTTTGGGTATGTCTTTTTAGGCGGCAATCAACATTTTGCCTTTACATCTAAGAGGTTAAACTCTGGAACTGTTTTAAAGTCCCCATTGGCCTCATGGTGAAATCCCTGAGCGGTTTCCTTACTCTCCGGCAAATGAGTTAGAAAGGACGCCTGTATATTTGTAGTGACAATGTATTGAAACACCATCCAAAGTGTAATTAATAACTTCACTATGCCCAAAGGGATATTCAATGTCTGATTTTTTCTTCATCTACCAATAGGTGCCGTTCGTTGCGAGGCATTGGAAAACCTTCCTGGTCTTTGTGGTTGAATATGTGCTTGAAATTCACTGCTTGACTGAGCTGAGGGACCTTACAGATAATTATATGCATAGGGTAGTCATTCAAAAATCACAATAAACACCACTATTGCACACAGAGTTATTCCATGCAATTTATTATCTGACCTGTTAAGCAATGTCTTAGTCTTGCCATAACAATGGGGTTGAATACTTATTGACTCAAGACATTTCAGCTTTTCATTTTCATTTTTTTGTTAACATTTCTAAAAACATAATTCCACTTTGACATTTTGGATTATTTTACGTAGACAAGTGACACACAATCTAAATGTAATCCAATTCAGACTAACAACAAAATAATGAACATTTCAAGGAGTGTGAATAGTTTCTGAAGGCACTGTACATTATGCATATATGTATATTATGGATGTAATATTTTCTTACTGCAATCAGGTTCCTTGTGCGGAGAAATCTGTAGATTTGAGTTGGCTCTGCAAATACATCATAACAATAATCATAGCCTGCTCAATCATTTTATTTTTTATGATTTTAGTAAGAATTGAATAGAATTGTGGTATGAATGTATTCACAGAGCTGTATAGTAATTGCAGAGCCGCACAGATATATATACTATGCATGTTATGGTTCCAGGCCCACTTTCTAATCAAATTTAGTCAGAGATAGGCCTCATATTAGTCAGTGTCTTTGATATTAGTTGTGAGAAAAGTAGACAACAGTAACAAAATCCAAATTATACGCTATTGGTTATTTTCAAAGATTTCCACCTGGCTTAAAATCGTTACTTCCTGGTATAAGTAAAAACTCATGCAACTCACTTTCAAAGGCCTGTAGAAACAACTCATGGTCTGCTTGAATCTGCTCCATCTTCGGCTTCTTCACCGTGGTCATTACAGTTGTCGATGCCGGGTAGACGGCGCCGTTTGCTTTACAACTGGTCCCACTCATGACTTCACCTGAATGCTGTAGATGGTGCATCCATGCAGATGAAACAAACATTATTATGGTCCTTTTCAAAACAAAGGAAGCATAATCATATCAGCTAACGTTAGTTGGGTTAGCAAGCTAGCTAACCTACTTTAGTATTGGCTTTGTATAACATTATATTTTTCCATTTCAACATCCCATAAGATTATGAAAGATCATAGCTAACTACACACATATTTTTGTAAGAAATATAGAGATAAACACATTAGCTAGCTACCGTAATTTGTCTCAAATTCCAGCATCTGGATTTTTGTTAGCTAGTTAGCCAGTAAGGCTAACTAGCTAGCATAAACAAATGGTCAAAATGTCCTACATTATAACTAGATAGCTAGTAAACGTGTGGGAGTGATATTCGAAACGGGTAAAACACAAAAGTATGCTTTGCTATCTGACTGTACAACACTGAAGCTAACCTTGTTAGCATTAGCTAAGATTAGCTAGCCAGCTAGAGACTCACCAACACAGGCAACCCATGAAATTAGCAAGGAAGCAAACTGCTGCTAGCTAAACTAGCATAGTGGGTTAACGAGAAGAAATCCCAAATGTTGCGGTCCAGTATTCCCTCCAACGATTCACACAAAGTCGACTAGTAAAGTACATCCATCATATTTACATAAAAATAATAGATGATGTTATTGATTATATGAAAAACATTAAAACTTCAGATGAGCTACACGTTATGCTAAAATCGTGTGGTCTTTACTGGACATCTAGAAATACTTCTCATCCAATAGAAATTCGAATATGGAATTTGAGACTTGTGATTGGGCAGACACAACTGTAAGTGACACCATCATGTTCGGTGGAAGAGGCAAATTGCCGCTCGCTTTCTCTTGCTTTTCAACGATTTTGCGGGAAATCTTTCCACCAACCGGGCATGATTCGTGAAGCTTGTTTACTTTTCTGCCTAGCCGTTTGCATATTTCTGGTGCCAATTATAAATCAATACACTTGTTGCAGAAACAGTTGTTGCCAAATATTCTCAGTTCTGAACTTGTGCAAACCAGAAAACTGATGATAGGAAATGTACTGTCTATGTTATAGATTTTTATGGTGAATGTAAATGCCGACCATTATCAGTTACACATGTTTATAATGCATGGTCGAATAATAAAAACCAATGCTAAGTTTTTCGCTTGTCAAGCGGTAATTTATTGTAAATGCACATGTTTTTGCACGGACTAAGTTGAAGCACGGAACCGGAAGTACAGCAATCACAACTTCCACACGTGTGAAAAATGCTTTTGGGCTAATTTAGTTCACTATTCTTGTTTTTACGGAATACTTTAATAACATTTACAACAGAAGGCAGTCAAAATTAAAGCACCAAGTAAGTGACGATGGCTGAGATAGTCCAACAGCGGATCGAGAATCGAATCCCAGAGTTGGAACAGTTGGAGAGAGTGGGACTGTTCAGCAAAAAAGAAGTCAAGTAAGATTAAAAACACTCTAGCTTAGCTAACTAGCAATGTTGGCAAAAATCTTTGAAGTTATATTAAATCCGATTAATCTCCCAATTACAGATCCATGCTAAAAAGGGTGACAGCTTTAGAATACAAACTGCATCGATTGATCATAACCAAAGTTGACTTCATTGCATACATTCAGGTGAGTGCCAAATACCAGTGAATACAGCTAGAAAATGTGAGTATGGGCAATCAAAAACAAGTATGTATTAATCTGTTATTTCTTTGTTATTTCAGTATGAAATCAATGTATTAGAGCTGATAAAGAAGAGAAGATCAGTAAGTTTTGAATCTCATATGTAATTATTATATACATGAAGGATTTGTTTCATTGGTTCATTTCATTTTGTAGGCTACACATTCGCAGCTACAAGTTGAATTGTGGTATAGGCCTACAAATAAAAAATAACAATTAGATTAACAAAACAATGAAAGTGATGTTGATGAAGCCAGCATCGGAGAGTTCCGGCGTGTGCCAGCTCATGGCAGAGACTGGTGCTTCTGGCAACCCACCGGTGTGATAGTGATGCATTTAATTTGGCTCGCTGGCCATAATGTTGTCCTCAGCCTATCTGTAGCCTTCCTGTGATGCCAGGTGATGGAGTTGGCTTGGTGGCCCTGATGTCGTCCTCAGCTCAACCTCTCTGTAGCCTGGACTTGTGCACCCACTTGGGTGATGTCTCTGCAGTTACTATGGCACAAAAAGCTCACCACACATCAATCCAGAGCAGTAGTCATCCTCACTACGAACACTCTGCCATTTCCACAATGCAGTCAGGTCTTATAAGGCAGGACTTAATATAAGCCTAGTTGTCTGTTTCCGAGGTCGGACAGGCAATGTTCCACTTTTTAATTTAAATAGAATCCGGTGCTGAGTCTGCGTCTTTTAAATGCAAACGTTAGTCGGCAGCTAGCTATCTAGCTAGCCTAAACAAGCAGACTTGCCATCACTCATGGGTAAAAACAACCAGATATATATCCAATCAACAATCAATGACTTATATAAAAAAAAAAACACACAAATTAAAATCTAAAATATGTACAAAATATATAGAGCTCTCTGTTTGGCGGCCTTACAGCACCATGGCAACGACAGAATCCACTAATAATAATATCCACTTTCAGCATCATGCTAGAGTTTACAACCAATGAATGCCTGCAAATCCATTTCAAGTTCTATGAACTATGGAAATATTTAATATCTGTATCAGGAGTTCATATTTGTTCCTCATCATGTTTCATTTTTAGCGCATCGGCTATCAGTTCAAAAGAGAGGAGATAGAGTTTTCCATCATCTCGAGGATCAACAGCATTTTCAGAAGGGCCACAACTAAATGGAAGGTACTGTACAAGCCCTATATGACATAGCTATTAGCTACGGGATGTTGAATATATCAAACAGCGCTATGCAGAACGCACCAAAGAAGTCAATGGACAAACAAGATCTCCTCTTTTTGCAGGATGATGTGCAGTTGTGGCTCTCTCACATTGCTTTCTGTAAGAAATGGGTAAGTTTAAGTTATCTTGGGTTCTTTACTGATAAACGTTGAATAAATGTTGTGTTCTGGTGCTGAAACGATTATTTTTGTTATCTCCTCCAATAGAACACAAAGGTTCAACTCGGCAAGGTGTTCTCCTCCATGCTTGCCATTCATCCTGAGAAACCAGGTAGATTCATCATCATTATACTATGGTGACATACCACGTCAATGGCATATGTCCTTGTAATATACACTGAGTATACCAAACATTAGGAACGCATTCAGTTGCACCCCCTTTTGCCCTCACAACAGCCTCAATTCGTGGGGGCATGGACTCTACAAGGTGTCGAAAGCGTTCCACAGAGATGCTGGCCCATGTTGACTCCAATGCTTCCCACAGTTGTTTCATGTTGGTTACCATATGCATTTATCCAAAGCGACTTAGTCATGTGTGCATACATTTTATGTATGGGTACTCCTGGGAATCAAACCCACTGCCCTGGTGTTAAAAGCGGCGTGCTCTACCAACTGAGCTGCAAAGGACCACTATCTACACTACACACGGTCCTATCATTGCTCCAGTTGTTTGAGTGGATGACAGCCTAGTCAGCAGAATCATTGATCGCCTCTCCTTTCTCCAGCCCTCTGGATCATGGCTGCCAAGAGCGAGCTGGAGGACAGAAACTCGTCAGAGAGCGCCAGACACCTGTTCCTGCGGGCCCTGCGCTTCCACCCGGAAAGCAAGAAGGTCTACCAAGAGGTACGGAGTGGCATTTGATTTTCAATGAATTGAAGAATTACCATATTTGGCTCGAAGCTGAGATGCTATGGAAATCTAAGTGCTGTGGTAGCAAACCCTGAATGCACACAAAAGCCTAAATGTAGCAGGACCACTGTTAAAACCCCCAGGATGATTGATACCCGTGTCTCTACCTGAACAGTACTTCCGTATGGAGCTGTTGCACGCTGAGAAACTGAGAAAGCAACAGAAGGAGCTGGCGCAGGCTGAGATAGACATGGTGAGTACACATACACACACACACACCTTTTTGAGTTTCTTTTTGTTCTGGGTCACTGATTGTCCTCTTCACTCTACAGGGAGAGTACGAGTTCTCCCCTGAGATCATGAGTGGCAAACTGGCCGAGGTGGTGTACAGAGATGCTACTGGGAAAATCCAAGGTGAGCTGTTTTCCATCGCATTGTATTTGTTCTATGCCATTTGTATTGCCTAACAGTCATCCGCATGTCTACTTTGGTTATTAAGAGAGTAGAGACAGTGTTTTAGAGATGTTAATGGATTTCTCTGTGCTGTCCACAGGAGCTGATTTCATCCTGTCTCTTTTGACCATCGCCGCCATCTTTGACTTCACTAAAGAACTACAGGACACCATTATACAAGAGTAAGGCTCCATTTTTGGGTTGCTGATCTCTGTATTCATTTTTCAACGTGACACAACACACACTGACCATGCTGAATGTCCTGGCCCCAGCCTGCAGAGCAAATACACAGACGACTCGCTGACGTGGGACTTCATGGCCAAGCGGGAGCTGGGGGCGACGGTGGGGGAGGAGCTTCAGTCAGCCAAGGGGCGGGCCTCTGACATCGCCAGGAGAGAGGAGCGCTGCTGCCAGGTCTACGAGGAGGGCCTCAACAGCCTCAACACAGGTACGTACACACAACAAACAGAAATGCCCACATCAACACAGGTTAGACAGAAACACATCACATTACAAACACACAGGTAAGACACAACACGAAACTTAACACAGGTAGACATAACATAATGCGAATAAAGACCTCAACACAGATAGACACGATGCAATGAGTACACAACTCAACACAAGTGACGTGTTGGATGAAGTGTAACGGAGGAGGTTCGAGGACCACGCTCGTGATGGGTAACCTTGCCTGAGACCTGAAAAGTTGCATTTGCTTCCCAAACCTAGGTGGGCTAATGCCGTCCTCTGGGGTCCAGGAGACACTGCTTCGAATCATGTTGGTCACAAACGACTAGGGATGGGCATTTTACTTTTTTTTTTACTGTTCGAGAACTCGCGTTCGTTTTTTCCCTGGTACTCGAATATTCAAATAAAAACAAATATTTTTAGAACACAAGGGCTGCACTGGAAATGTTATTTTGCATTTGTCTATATGCCAACACTGCGCAGCAATGCCTAATTTATCATACAGATAAATCCTAATTGTTAATTGCCCCATATATATGTTCAGCCAATAAAAAACAAGTGTCATTTTAAGATGTTGAAACCGCAATATCAACTGGTTATATTATATTGTGGAACACAATGTTAAAAAAGGCAGTAACCTCAGCGGTGGCGCTTGCTTGTAGAAGCCCTCAGTTAGGAATCAAAAACCTGTCTTGGCGTAGTCCAAAGTAAATAAATATGAACTGAAATTGCCCCATATCTATTCAGTCAATAAAAAAACAAGCCATTTGAGAATCATTCATTGAAACAGTAATGAGCTGGGTTAACTGCTCTGCTCTGGCAGGATCTCAGTGGCGCTTTTCACTGACAGTAGATGTGGTGCGAGATTGCTGCTGCTTGTCCCCCTCCGAGAATGTTTCTTTGCGCTTGATAAGCATATGATTTCTCATGGCGATAGTTGTGCCATGATAGGAGAGCTTGATATTTGCATTGCAAACTACTCAATATACTTCCAACCCTTACTGCTTTTGGTCGCCATGCTGATAGTGCCCATTTCACACTGTGTGCCTGAACCCCTCCCAGCCAATCAGAAGCATTTGCCATCAAATATTTGCCATTTATATTTTTAAATCTTAAATAAAAAGTTGTATTGTGATAGTTAACCCCGCTCTCTCAATATAACACATTTTAATATTGAAAAGTTCTGAAGTAAATTAGACAAATATAGTTTTACCGTATTTGAAGAAGAAAAAAAATCTGGTTGAAGATCGCGTTTTGACGTCTGTTTGTGTACTCGATTACACATGCCCATCTCTACAAACAACCATGATTGTTTTCCCTCTGTAAATGATGAGTAGGGCTGCGGCAGTCATTACATCTTGTCAGACGGTAACTGGCATGCCACCTGGCGGTTAATTAACAAACCCGTTTAGCGTCTCCAGGCCTCCGCATACCAAGCCGCTGATATGTCCCTATTGGAACAAAATCCAACTAAGAACACTTTCACTCCACGCATCAACCACTGTTTGAGGAGCATCCTCTTGCTGCGTGACGGGGTCATATTCCGCTCAAACCGGATGCCATGATGTCTCCAAACCTGTTGTTTCCTGCTGTTACCCAGTGCTTAAAAAAAGTGAAATCTGTTCAGAAACATCAATAATCATGTTTTCACAACAGAACATATTTAATTCAACTGCTGACAGCTCCTCTCTCTGCTCGCTGGAGAAAGGAATGAAGGAGAGAGGAGGAAATGGAAACGCACGGTGGTGAAATAGTCTGTAGCTAAAGGTAATAGTAATTATAAAAATCAGAAAAATGCCATATTATTAGGTTATTCAAAATCCTAATAATATATACTCTGTAAGCCGCCCTGCACAATCAACGAACCAACACATGGCCTGGGCCAGTGTTACCCAACTCTGGTCCTCCAGTACTCCCAACAGGTACACATTTGTATTGTAACCCTGGACAAGCACACCTGAGTCAGCTAACCATCGAGCCCTCAATGGGTTGAATATGGTGTTTGTCCATGTGTACTGTTGGGGTTACACAAGGACCAGGCTTGGAGGAACACTGGCCTAGGCCGATACGTTCTCTCCCAGACTGATGGGGAGAGAGTTATGGAGCGTAGCATAAGGTAACCAGTCCATCCAGTAAGCATAATACTGCAGTCCACACTCAAAGGGGATTGCTAGAGTTTGTAGCCTACACCAATTATGTACCAAGTACATCTTAAAATCATTATTTTAAAAAAAATGTTTTAATATAATTTGTTTTTCTGCTGTGCTTAATATGCAGTAGGCTATGTATTGTATCACTTTTTTTCAGGCTTTTTTTTCAGGCTTGGGCTCATATATAGGTCTTAAATGCTTTGAATGAATCATCACCTTAGAAAGCGCTGTCCCTTTTCGTTGTTTGGCTTTGAAACAAGATCCACAACGACCATGTTTTCCACTCTGTTTCAACCTGTTGTTGAACTTCTTCAAATTGATCGATCATAGTGAGGTCAAACAATGTCGCCTACATTTGCATTCATGTCAGAGTGATTAGAGGGACAATAAAGCGCTGAGTAGCAAGCCATTAGCTTTCTGACATCGTTAGCGAGTTGGGTACTACCAACGCATCGGCGCCTACCATCAGTTGGTAGAGCATGGTGTTTGCAACACCAGCATGGTGTGTGCAACGGCCAGGGTTGTGGGTTCAATTCCCACAGGGGGCCAGTACAAAAAAAAATGCATGAAATGTATGCTACTGTAAGTCGCTCTGGATAAGAGCGTCTGCTAAATGACTAAAATCTAAAAAAAAAAAAAAAATAGGAGAGTACCGTGACTCAACTTTCATGTGGAATTTGACTGTGGTCATGACTCATGACTGCCAGTCACGGCAACAACCCTAGTGATGAGTGGTCTCTCTGCTGTGTTCCAGAGGCCATGTGGGCGTGCTACGTGTCCTTCTGCCTGGAGAGGTTCAAGAGGAAAACCAACGTCCAGCAGCTGAAGGAGAAGGTTACATTTCAAATCATCACAATAATTGCCGATGAGCACTTTTTAGTGAAGAATATTGATGGATTGATGATCTAGTGTTAATGACGAGTATATTAGTGAAATTAGTGTCGGGTTTTTGTAAGACTGAAATCTGGCCTTTGTGTGTGTGTTGGCATCCCTCAGAGGCAGGAGAGGCTGCTGGCAGTGCTTCAGCGTGCCCACGACTCCTCACTGCTGAAGGAGGACTTCTACAAGAACTGGGTAAAAAGATTTCTTATGGCAAGAGTAAATCTAGGACAGCAAGTGTGTAAACATACAGCATAGCAACCAATGGGATACATGAGGTTCACAACATGTAACGGTTTCCTGTGCGTGTGTCCCTCCATCGGTCTGTTCAGCTGCAGGTCTTACTCTCATCAGGAGACTCGGAGCAGACCGCTGCGGTTGCCATGGCAGCCACCCAGCGCTACAGACAATCTGTGGACGTGTGGTACCTGGCCCTGCAGACGATGGTGCATCTGGGGAGTGGCGCCACAGGCAAGCTATTCCAGGACGCCCTGACACACGTGAATCCCAAGGTACGCACACACACACACGGT
This sequence comes from Salmo trutta, assembly GCF_901001165.1. Classification (NCBI taxonomy): domain Eukaryota; kingdom Metazoa; phylum Chordata; class Actinopteri; order Salmoniformes; family Salmonidae; genus Salmo; species Salmo trutta. The sequence goes on along the minus strand of NC_042970.1, from coordinate 67,134,507 downwards.
CACTAAGGGCTGCTGTGAAAGTGGGGCAGCTCCAATTCTGTCCCAGATCATTTCCTACAGCATATTAACTTCCTCAAATGACTGCTACTCCCTTCTAGAAACCAGTTCCAATATGACTGGAAGGGCACAATTCAATCAAACCCACAGTGCAGTATTTACGTGGTAGTTCCTTTTCCCATGGTCAAATGACATGACAGACAATCTGACAGAATGGCTTCAGGTACTGTTAAACCCCATTACTAATACCAGGTAGACTTTCCTTACAGGTAAATTCTTCAGGTACTGTAAAAACCTAGAACTAATGCCAGGTACCAGGACTTTGTTGATTTCACGTTCGTAGACGTTGAACTGACATCTGTGCCCAGTGGGTAGTATGTAGTAGAGCTGGGATGATAAACCGATCACTATCGCAGGCATTTTGCTGATATCGTCATGATAAGTAGCCTACTCTAGAGAAATGAAATAAGTTTGCTAATATGGGTGATTGTTTATGGGGCAATAGATGGCTACAATCAAACTAGTAGAAGTAGTTTAAAACAACTGGTGCACATTATTAACGTATCCTTTTATTGTTATTGCATCAGTTCAGGCAATCTATTGCAATATGGATCTTGTAGCTAGTCTTTCATTGTTATGACGGGTGTTGTGCAATATAAGGGGCGGCTAACGAGAAGGGTCTGACTGTGTGAGGGGGCGTATGGTCACCCTCCAGTTCGTTATTTAATTATGTAGTCACAAAGACATTGTTGATCCGGGGTGTGAGTTGAGACATAATATAGGCCCAATGGGATTGTCTCTGGAATGTAAAAAAAAAACATTTTGACAAAGATTTTTGGGAAAAGGAGTATCTTACAAAAATGTTTGGAGCATCAGAGTACTTACCGGTAACAATTTTCCGGCCCTGCAACCCATGAAAATATTCTATATGTAAAAGAAGCATCTTACTTGATGTTAACCACCCTGGTCTTGTCTGTTGACAGTTGAGTTTGCCCCTGTGGCAGCTGCAGGTGGAGTGGAGCATGACATCACAGAGCCCAGAGGAAACTGAGGCCCTGTTTCAGGTACAGAACCAAGCCCAACCTCTCAAATTGCATTAGTTTATTTTAATACAATACCTGTTTAAACTTGTGATAATTTAAAGCTCTGTCCAGACAGTGCTTTTTCTGGTTCTATGTCATTCTTAGCCTCCATTGTGTCATAGTGCAAAAGCAGTAGTGCCTCATAGGCTGCGTTTACATGGGCAGCCCAATTCTGATCTTTTGACCAATCACATCAGATCTTTTTCAGAGCTGATCTGATTGGTCAAAAAGACCAATTTGTGTAAACCCAGCCATATTTCCCTACATACAATGTTGTCTGGTTGGATGAGAATTAGTTGTAACGGTTCATTTTTTCCTCTGCTCTCAGAGAGGTCTGCTGTCTGTGGTGCCTGCTGTTTCCATGGAGATAAAGGAGAAGTACCTTGACTGGTCCTACAGGGCCGGAGGCTACAAGAAAGCCAGGAAGACCTTCACAAGGTACTGAATATTAATAGTACTATTAGAATATTAATTTCTCACCAGTTCTGCATTGTAAAGGCAATCATTATACTGATGATTCTAATTCACAGTAGTTATTTTGTACAACAAGGTATCCTCGTTTAGATGACGACTTATTAATACGCATTTAAGTTCAGCATTTTGTAGAAGAAAAACTAAGTTGGACCTTTTCTTATTTTCCAGTTTGCATGAGAGCCGGCCCTTCTCCAAGGCCTTTTTCACCAGAATGATCCAGATAGAGAAAGATCAAGTGAGTGAGTCGAGTCACAATGTATGGGGGAAACGAGAACACATGTCCATGCTCTAACAAATGTATGTCTCAACCAACCAAAGCATCGTCTCAAACTAGCCTGTTGTTCCAATATTGCCACATATTGTTGTGGCTTTATGTACAAAATGTTGTATCGAGGGATTACCTATTCACTGTTAGGATTTTGTTCCCAGATCTGTTCCCAGATTTGTTTGTCCTGTATAGCCAACTCCTATGGTCGTTGTCAAGGCTGGTGTACTAACTGGAATGATGTGACTGTTCTTTTAGGTGACTCCCAAGATGAGCAACCTGAGGGACTTCTATGAGAGAGCCCTGAGGGAATTCGGCTCCACAGATGATGGTGAGATTCTGAAAAACGCATTCAAAGCAGCCCATTTCAAATAAGTCCCACATGGATTATTGCATGTCAGTTGCTACACTAACAACTAAAAAACTTCCAATAGGCCAGTAGAAGAACGAACAAGACATACATGGTTGGAACTACAGGGTTTGCAGGCTTTTATTCCAGCCCAACATTAACACACCTGATTCAACAGCAACTTTGGTTAGCTGATTGAGGTGTTTTAGTACGGCATGAATACAAACCTTTACTTCCGTGTAGTTTTCTGGGATAAAGTAAGTTGAGATGATTCACTCAGGACTGTATATGGTTTTTTCCCTCCAGATCTGTGGCTGGAGTACATCAGAGAGGAGCTTGGGCCCAGCGGCCATCCAGAAAACTGTGGGAAGATCCACTGGAGAGCCATGAAGCTGCTGGAGGGGGAGAGTGTGGAGAGATTCACTGCCCAGTACACCCTGCTGCAGACTGGACACATCTAGAACACACCTGACCCCTCCACATCATCCTAATGGTTAAGGATAGGGTAGATCTGTGGTTAAGGGCAGCTACCTAGAGACGGGGATAACAAGCTGTTCTGTTTATATGACGAGTTCAATTTGTACTTTACATTTCCTTGCATTTTGTATACGACGTGGTGTTTCCATGCTAGTTTACAACTTGAATCATTTCTTTGTGAAGGTAGTTATGTTCATGTACACATCAGTAAGAATAACGTTTGAATTTACAAAACATTTATTATGTATTTACAAAACATTAACTTTGTCGCTGTTAAGTTGAAATAAAGCCATGAACAGTCTCCTTTGTCAGGGTATTTCTACAGTGTTCCGTCTGTAGGTCAATATCACACATCGTAGCACATGGGATTATCATTATTCCGTTTTAATAACCAGTGTGTCACATGACTACTTACATACATGAGAGTTATGACCCTGTCCCTGAACGACCCCTGACTTGCTTACTGAGATTGGAGCCTAGGGATGGCAGTATGTCCACTGACCAACCAGTGCTTTGTGAAACCTTTTCTTGATTACAGAGTCAACAGATCTAGTTCTACACAAGACATTTATCTGCAGTCAGAACATTGCACTCTCCTGATCCTTAGTACCATTACAGTGCATTTGGAAAGTATTCAGACCCCTTGACTTTTTCCACATTTTGTTAGGTTACAGCCTTATCCTAAAATGTAAATAGTTTTACCCCCTCAATCTACACATTACCCCATAATGACAAATCAAAAAACAGGTTTTCAGAAATTGCTATTTTATGCAAAATAAAAGTGAAATATCACATTTACATAAGTATTCAGACCCTTTACTCAGCACTTTGAACGATTGGCAGCGATTACCGCCTCGAGTCTTCTTGGGTATGACGGTACAAGCTTGGCACACCTGTATTTGGGAAGTTTCTCCCATTCTTCTCTGCAGATCCTCTCAAGCTCGGTCAGGTTGGATGGGGAGCATTGCTGCACAGCTATTTTCAGGTCTCTCCAGAGATGTTTGATTGGGTTCAAGTCCGGGTTCTGGCTGGGCCACTCAAGGACATTGAGACTTGTCCTGAAGCCTGTGTTGTCCCGAAGCCTGCGTTGTCTTGGCTGTGTGCTTAGGGTCTTCGTCCTGTTGGAAGGTGAACCTTCACCCCAGTCTGAGGTCCTGAGCAGGTTTTTATCAAGGATCTCTCTGTACTTTGCTCTGTTCATCTTTGCCTTGATCCTGACTAGTCTCCCAGTCCCTGCCGCTGAAAAACATCCCCACAGCATGATGCTGCCACCAACATGCTTCACCGTAGGAATGGTTCCAGGTTTCCTCCAGACGTGACGCTTAGCATTCAGACTGGAGAATTTTGTTTCTCATGGTCTGAGAGATTTTGGGTGCCATTTGGCAAACTCCAAGTGGGCTGTCCTGTGCCTTTTTTTACTGAGGAGTGGCTTCCGTCTGGCCACTCTACCATAAAGGCCTGATTAGTGCTGCTGTTCCTCCACAGAGGAACTATGAAGCTCTGTCAGAGTGACCATCGGGTTCTTGGTCACCTCCCTGACCAAGGCCCTTCTCCCCCAATTGTTCAGTTTTGCCAGACGGTCAGCTCTAGGAAGAGTCATGGTGGTTCCAAACTTCTTCCATTTAAGAATGGAGGCGACTGTGTTACCGAGAACTTCTATGCTGCGGAAATGTTTTGGTACCCTTCCCCAGATCTGTGCCTCGATACAATCCTGTCTCGGAGCTCTACAGACAATTCCCTTGAGCTCTTTGGCTTGGTTTTTGCTCTGACATTCACGGTCAGCTGTGGGACCTTTTATATAGACAGGTGTGTGCCTTTCCAAATCATGCCCAATCAATTAAATTTACCACAGTTGGACTCCAATCAAGTTGTAGAAACATCAAGGATTATCAATGGAAACAGGATGCACCTGAGCTCAATTTTGAACCTCATAGCAAAGGGTCTGAATAGTCATGAAAAACAGAAACCATATTTGCATATCTTTTTTTATTAGCAAAAAATTCTAAGAACTTGTTTTTGCTTTGTCATTATGGGGTATTGTGAGTAGATTGCTGAGGAAATGTTTTTATTTAATCCATTTTAGAATAAGGCTGTAACTTTACAAAATGTGGAAAAAGTCAAGGGGTATGAATACTTTCTGAAGGCATTGTACATTCACACAAAGATCCAGGAGGTGATTAAATGTTTTGTTGCCATGGAGGCCGTTTGTCACCTGTAAGTCACACTTGATTTACCTGAAACATTCCATTGAGGCCCATTTGGGCAATCTGAACAAGATGATAGGGCAAACATTGTGCATTCATCATAATGTAGCAAGTGAACAATTTAAATTAATTATACAACATAACATTGCACTTAAACTGCCATAAATATATTAAGTCCTACAATGTGTTTAATACCCTTTTAAATGTTAAGAGCGGGCATTACTGAAACATGTATAAACAATGTACCAAAACATTCAGGTTGATTCACATTTTACAGGTAAGGATGCTTCTAAACACTCTTTCCAGTGACGTAACCTTCACAGCTGTAGCCATGTTCAACTAACGCCACGAAATGCCACTACAAAGTCTTGCATTACAAGACTATCAAATAAACATGCTTTAAAGACGTTTTGTCAAAGAACATGTACTGTACTAAATGGCATTCATGGCGACCAGCGTATTGACCTTTGAATGCTTCACAGAAACTCCTTCTCCTACAGAGGAATTCATAGGAGAACCTTGAGGCCAGTTTTCTACAACAAATAAGGCCTCTTGAGAATACATTCAGTCCGTCCCATGATATTCCACTCTCCGTCACTGGGTGATATAATAGTTAACCTCTAAGTGAACGCTTTCATCTTCATGACCAAGACTTCCAATTCTAGACTTGTATAGTCTGTTGGGCTGGCACCTAGTACAATCATGGTTTTGAAGAGGGAATCCCCAGTTTACAGTTTCCCCATGCATCATACAGGCGGGATAAGCAATTAGAGACATGAAAACCTAACTAACTAATAATGTAATTCCATCTGGGGAGTGAAACCACTTGAGGCATATTAAGGCAGGCAAACCATTGATGTGCAGTCTAATGATAGTTAGCATCCCTTTAGTGTGTTATTAGATTACAGTCTGCAGGTTGAGTTGTCGCTGTGGTTTTAGCATCCCCACATCCAGAGATGGGCAGTATTCCTGTCACATGTTTTTGAAATTCATATTTCAATTACTTTTGAGTATTTTGTCATTTGTATTTCACTGGCCTGAACTACAATCCAATGTAGTTTGTAACATACTTGAGACCTGTAATTTATATTTTCAAAATACAAAATCATTTTCTATATCTTTTTGTATTTTATAGCGGTTCAACATTTGGTGGCCCCCTTTCACCCTGCATTGGTATCATTGGTATCAGAAGTCATGGCACTATGGTGTGATATGAGTGTCTGCTGAATGAACAACGTGTAAACGTAAAAATGGACACCTGCAAAGCATGCTGGGAATTGTTGATGAGCTCCGCCCACAAAATAAGGCCAATAATTATACCCAGTGTGCTTTGCAATTGTTCATTTTTACATTTAGGTCATTTAGCAGACATTTATCCACAGCGACTTAGTCAGTGCATTCAACCAAGGTAGATAAACAACCACATAGTACAGTCATAGCAAGTTAAATGTTGTTTTTTTTGTTTCTGTTACTAAGAATATTGTAGTAGTGAATGCGTGTACTTGCAAATGTATTTTGTATTAAAAAATAAATCATTCTAAATACAATACTTCGCAAAAGTATTTTGTATTTTAGTTTGATACATTGGTCATTAGAGTAACTTGTATTTGTAAAAAGATACATTTTTATGCATCTTTTGCCCATCTCTGCCCATGTCTTCATCTTCCATGGGTGCAAAGTGAGTGAAACCATTGACTCCCTGAGACACAGTGTCCAGCAACACCTCCGCAGCAGAATGGTACAATTGGCAGTCGAGATAAAGGCCAAATAGCCAAAAACTTTGCTAGTAACCAAAATCCCTTATTAATCAAGTCCTGCTCCATCTAATCCATGTAGGCCTCTCCAGGGTTCTGGATGACTTTCCAGACCCAGAATCTCAATGCTTCTGATCACTATGGTAATTCTGTGTTGTCCTCAAAACTTGCCTCCTGGGCCCTGCGTGGCTTCTCCTTCCTCACTCCCCCTCAGTGCTTCCTCAGCAGTATGTAGGTGAAGAGCACCACCACTCCAGCGGTCAGCGCTGCGATGACACACTGGTGAATGGTGATGACGGTCTCCAGGGTGTGGATGCGCTCCTCCATGGCGCTGGTGTGGATGTAGTCATAGACGGAGGCACCGATGCTCCACACCGCCCACACAGCGTCCACCAGAGCCTTCATAGTGGGGGAGACCATTGGGGGGGCTGCAGGGCGCCGCTGGATCTGGACCCCAGCCTCATCCGCCGCTCATGGGCCCCACTACACGACCCTCACTGGGGGGGGAATGAGAGATAGGTACACACAGGGCACACTATGGTGACCTCTGACCCCTTAAATGGAGGTTATATGGGTAGTTGGAAAGAGGAAACTATGAAGTAGCTCTACATACAGGCTCTTTGAGCCAGTTTCCTGACAGGTGATATATCTGTGATTGTTCAGGCAATTTATCAATATGATATTCATTCATCACACACAACATGTTATGATTGCTGTTTTTCTGGAATAGGTATCATTCTCATCTTTGACCAGCTGTTACGTAGCCTTCGAGACTAACACCAGCTGACTGTCTGATATCAGCGCTCAGAGATAGCCTGTTGGTCCCTCCTGACAATCTTCATCTTAGTAAATATGGAACTTTGCGATGGAATAAAACGATGCATGTAAATTAGTGATGAGTTCCCCACGAGAAAACAACTCGAAACTGGGACCAATTTGAATAACCTATGTGCGTAAATATCGAGGCGCTATATTCCTAAACTTCTATGGCCTTGTAACCAATGGAATTGAGCAACTATTTAACAGCACATGACACAGAAAGGAGATAAAATAATATTGATTGCGATAATTTACTTGGCCAAAACAAGAGCTTTTTTAAAATCGCATCATCAACATCATCCTTTGGTCGAAACTCGAGTCAAAGTTCGCCAGCGCGACATCATCCGCACACACGACTAATACTCACCAATGGATTGGAGATGTTATGCAAATCGTTGTTGGAATAAGGATGAACATCCGTATCTGTGGTTTATGAAAATTATTATTCAGTTTAGAATAAATCGGTGGCGCTGTCTCGGTGTTGCGACTGTGACATTGCTCCTGCGCAAGTGCGTCATTGCGCACAGAGAGTAGGGCGTGCTCTTTAGGCCTATTCGTTCTTGTTACTACAATAATCCTCAATTTGTTGCCACGTGGAGTCGCACCACACCACCAAAAGAAGTCGGAGCGCAAGAGAAATTACGGGCCAATATAATAATCATATAAAATCGTAATATTGGCTAGTGCCATGCTTACATAAAATCTAAAATGTTTCTTAATAACGGTCACTATGCCTATTAGGCTATAATATGCGAATTTTATGACATTATTATGTGGGCCAAATAAATGTATAATTCGTATAAGAAAGAAACCACAGGAATGTGTCAAATTTTCTTTCGTTGTGTTGTCAATAGTGTGCCGATTTCTATGAATGTCTACTCCATCAATAAGTAGCCTATAACTATATCAGTTAAGTGCTGCGCCCAACCTTGGCAATGGAGACCTATAACTTGGAGACAAGTCGAAGTGACGCGCTCAAAATAACCAGGTTACCACTTAGCAGAAGCCCATTTTGGGGAGGTCCCAGCACGAGGGCGCAACACCATATATCTAATCCTTCCAGCTCTTGGTGTTGTCGTGGTCATATAGCCTACAACTGGGCAATAACATCTGCAAGTCCGTTTAGAGAATAGATATTTTGAGGACCGTCGGCGGTGCGTGCGCACGGGGGTCGCTCAGACTGGAAAAAAAACGCATTTATCCTTTAAAAAAAAAGCTTAGGGGAATCACGAGTGCTACACTGTTGCGTTTTTCTTATTTTGGAGAAAACAACATTTCAAGTTATTTTGAAAGAAAATGGTGCAATTCGTCCCCAAGGATATTCTTTCTAAATTTGGGGATTGTGCAATACCAGCGCCACTGATCAAAAAGAGGGGCGGTGGTGGTGTGATGAGCAGCAGCGAACTTCGACTTCGCACGCATCTCCAATCTCTCCCATACACTCATCAAGCGAGGGGCTTGCTGTCCAGGGGATGCGGACGAGACATCACGGATCCTACCGCGTTGCGCGTTTATGCTGAACATGTTTGTGACATTGGAGAATATCAGGTAAAGACAACGTTAGTTCTGTCAAACAGTGAATATGAATAGCCTATTATGGTTCTGTAGATTTCCTTGAATTGATTGTTGCGCCTTCTTGTCTGGATAGGAAGTAGTCGACAATATTGGGACAATTAATTTGTGCCAACTGCGTTTTTGAATAGGATATACCGAATGAATGCTAAACTACAAAGGATTTAGGCTATTTTGTTCATTATTCATCATAATACACTTTTAAATCAAGGACAAGACACAATTCCTCACACAATTATAGAGTGCTCTGAAATCAGTGTGTGCCAGAGTCTGGGTCTTTGCGGGCAAGGTGAGTCCTCATTCATTCAACTGGCCTACAAAGTCCCAGTTTCTGACTCATGTGACCAACACGTTCAGAATATATTGCAAGTGAACTGACAAAATATAGATTCTGTACTTGTGAACTATTTCGCACTAATGCAATTTGGGGATACGATATGCACTGCACACTGCCCCGAATATGGATTACCTAACCAAGCGTATAACTTTTTCGCAAAACGCACAGGCCTAGTTTAAGGGCCTCACAGGGATTGGTATCAAAAGATCAATTATAACACACAATTAATATATAGCCTATAATGTTCCTTATTCTAGAAGTGAGAGGGTCAAATTTAGATTTTTTTTCATTGTTGTAATAAGATTGGCCTAGAAATTATGACAAGTCAGCAAAACAACTTTTCCAACACTGATCTACTGCTTTTACATGAATTCATATCAAGTCCATATGTTTTCTACATGTGACATGTGGGCTTAAATCTCCATGACAGGCCTACATGTGTTCTTCTCAACATTTATCAGACCTACATCTTGGAAATAGTCTTAAAATGGCCCATAAAAAAAACGTCTTCATGCAAAGATGCAATAACTTTTATGACGTCTCTTAACAGTCTACTTGGGAATACTTTGTACGTCTTAAGACAAAAGTTCAATTCAACTGAGGGGGAGAAAAGTCCATCTTCTAATATGCTTAAAGTGTGTTAGTCATAAAAGTAGCAGTGAAGTCAGTTACCAAATTAGCGGCAGACATATTTCCACCAGCCGAATGCCATAGTCTACATACCCCACTAGTGAATTTAGCATCTATTCCCTAAATGCTTTACGTAATTAATATTAGGAATGCTGATGGTGACGTCTACATGCTCAAATGACACCTAGGTAAGACATATGCTGAAGCATGTGTTTTATTTCAAGATGAATGCAATACTATCTAATTATTATATATCTAAGTATAATGATCATTGCCATAGTACTCTCTACTATTTAGGCCTACTATCTCACCATCTGACTAACATCAATACATTTCTTTACAGTGCTGTTTTTTTTACAGTTTAAGTAGGCGGTGTTCTTCTCTCTCCTTTAAAACAGACTTTGTTTATACAAGCCTGCCATTTTAAGCTACAGTTGTGACAAAGCTGAGGCTATTTTACACATCAGTGTACTTATTTGAACACTTAATTCGTTTGCTATCGTCAGTATAAGGACAAAAGACAATAAACCTTGAAGATTAGCATTTGTCAAACATTATCTTCTAACTGGAGAAATGATAGATCATCTTGAAAATTCACCTCAAGCGTGAACTGAGTTTCCGAGTTTAAAAACGGAATCAACTAGATTACACCCTCAAACTAAGTGAGACGTTATCATTAACTTCTCTATTGCTCTGTTTCAGGTCATTTTAAGATATATGTAGGCCTATGCTGATGTACATCCTACCACCAGAAAGATGAAATGACTGACTACAAAACTAAACCAAAAACATTGCATGACACAGCTCCTCCTCAATACCAACCAGGAGAACAGTCAGTATGAGAGTGTAGAGTGCCAAAGTAGGAAGGTTTGGGAGGCTGGTAACACGGGCCTGGAATGAATAAGCACCATGGCTATGCTAGACATCTGGGATATCCACCAAGAGTGTTGATTTAAGTTGGGATATAAACAGTGCTCGCTGCCTGCCAAGCCTTTCTCAATGGCATTTTATATTGTTCCAGGTCCAGTCAAACTCATCTCGCGACTTGCAAAAGTCTTTGTAATCACTTTAACTAGACCATATCAGTCTCTAACACAGGCTGCAGCTGTAACTAGGCCCGGGCCTACACTACATGTGTGAGCATATGCCAGGGAACGCTTGTTCAAGGTATGTCAGGTCATTGGATTCGTTTGTCGAGTTTCCAACTGAAACACAGCAATTCGAAAGCCATAACGTATGTAATATATTGTCAATACGTAGTAATTGTGAATACAGCAAACTCCTCTAATTCAACTGGCCTAGGTTGTGTTTACCTTGTCTGCTACAGTAAAGCTGAAGAGCTAATGAACTAGACTAGGGACCCTTCTGAGAAAGACTGAAGCTCTGAACTCATTCGACCCCCTTTAAAATGCCTGCGCTAATCCCAATAAAACTCAGCCATTATAAATACACAATTCATAAATTGCTTTGTGTGAAATATGCAACCCTCTAACCCCATCCATTTAAACTCAAAAGTCTAATGTGTTGGCCTATCGACAGGCTGGTTGGTTCTTCTTTCGCCTCTGTTTGTTGTTCCGAATGATCCAGCCACGGTTCTGATGGTACCCAACTAATCCAAGCTGTGAACCCACTCCTCAGCCAGTCAACGCCACGGTTCAATCTCCAAAAAGTTGGAACAGACGTAAGAGAGAGGGAGAAAGAGAGAGAGAGAGAGGGAGGGAGAACGAGAAAAAGGCAGCAAGAAAAGTGAGGGACTTTTAGGGGCAGCTGTGTTTTATTAACCCAGTCATAATGCCCCTAAAAATCCTTATTGCTCTTGCAATGGTCAACAGAATCTCCTATAAGAACAAGTCTCTGTGTTATGGGCGACACACTCTTATGGACATATTACAAGCTCTATGAAATCCATTGGTCACATTGTCAAGTCCCTGAAAGATGTTCAGACAGTCTTGAATCAAGTTGGAGGGCATTGGAAATTGAATGGAAAATGCTTATTTGTTATTCCCAACTGACGCATTTCGACATTACGGCCGTCGTCAGGGTGCTTTCCAAACTTGTCAATGAATTAGTCAAACAAATCTAGTTAGATGCAACTCTGCCCTCAGACGTTCTTATCCGAAGTTCACGGCTCGTTCAAGGTGCTACATCACGATACAGCAACAGTTCCAACCTAGACAGATATGTAAGAGAGTTTTTAATGGGGGAAAAAGAAACAGAAATAGATATTTAATTTAATTGTTATTTGTTTTTGTTTATATTGCATTTGTTTTTAGGCATAAGGGCAATGAAATGTACCAATATTTACGTATAGTTGCATGTTTTCCTAAACTTGGGTCCCAGGAAAACATAGAATTTCTCATTTGGGTCCCAGGCTGAAAAAGTTGAAGAACCCCTTCTTTAGATGAGTGGGATGATTCAAGATCAGAGCACACTTTGCCCAGACAGAACTATAGACATCTTCATCCTCACTAATGATAGCTATGCGCCTATGGAACGCTGACCTGTTCACCGGACGTGCTACCTTGTCCCAGACCTGCTGTTTTCAACTCTCTAGAGACAGCAGGTGCGGTAGAGATACTCTGAATGATCGGCTATGAAAAGCCAACTGACATTTACTCCTGAGGTGCTGACTTGTTGCACCCTCTACAACCACTGTGATTATTATTATCTGACCCTGCTGGTCATCTATGAACATTTGAACATCTTGGCCATGTTCTGTTATAATTTCCATCCGGCACAGCCAGAAGCGGACTGGCCACCCCTCATAGCCTGGTTCCTCTCTAGGTTTCTTCCTAGGTTTCGGCCTTTCTAGGGAGTTTTTCCTAGCCACCGTGCTTCTACACTTGCATTGCTTGCTGTTTGGGGTTTTAGGCTGGGTTTCTGTACAGCACTTTGTGATACCAGCTGATGTAAGAAGAGCTTTATAAATACATTTGATTCAATTTGATTGATAATGATAGCTATGTACCCTGCAGGTTGGCAAGATGTCATTATCTCCCCAGTCTCCATTGTTTAACATGCAGACAAGTGAGCTATATGTCCTTCCGTTTCTTGACTTTGCGCCAAAGGCCAGACAGAGAGACGGGCGAAGGATTCTGATCTGATCCGGGTTGGGGTGTGGTGGGGTTGGAGAACTGTCTGAGAGGTGGAGGCTGGCTGGAGGAGGAGACGGAGAGGAGTGCTCCTCCGTGGGAGAACTGTCTGAGAGGTGGAGGCTGGAGGAGGAGACGGAGAGGAGTGCTCCTCCGTGGGAGTGAGTCATCGCCTTCGGAGGCTATTCAGTGAGTTCACTCTGGGAGGATCGTGATCCTTCGGTTGGTCGGTGAATCCGCCGTCCTCCTCGCCACAGCCAGAGAGGGGCTGGGAAGGAAAGTGTGGGGGCCTGGCTGGGCTGATGACTCAGGGCCACGCACCGCACAAGGAGTGAGGGAGGAGGGGGAGGGAGGAATTACTCAGCTGTATGAGATTCCACATGCTCTATCACAGGACAGACACTGTGCTTCTACTAGGCTCTGAGGCTCTGTAGAAGTCTGTTCTTAGACAGAGTGGTAATGGCAGTGGTAAGACGGCTAAGGGCCATTGGTTTCCATTGAAGAGGAACAGAACAGAGAAGTATATTCTCGTACTTGCACTTTGAAACAAAGTCATGCCCCCCTTCTTATTGAATGAATTACGTCTTTCTATTACAGCAAGTCGGTGCAGGTTTGAAGCTCTGCAACTCCAGCAAAGTAATTAAGCATTGCATGCTGTCAAAATATTCCATTACAAAAGTCTTGAAGATTTGGGAAGTGTCTCCGATGACTATCTAGATGGGAGGGGGAGGTGAGTTGGGACGTTTATTGTCCAGTTCTTCCTGTTTCTTTCTTGAGTGATGATGCTCCTCCTCCAGCTCTGTCATTGGAGAAATCCTTTCAAATAACAAAGCTTCATTGAGTGATGATGACAAACATTTCCAGAAAGAGAATGTGAGTGGTGAGAGAACTACCTGTATGACATGCAATACGGACTCTCTATGCGCCCCCCTCTAGTGTGAGTCATCAGGCCTAAAGACGCCGGGCTGTGAGTGGTGAATCAGGTGTTGATAATGGCCGACAGGTGGAGGCTGGTGTGTGTTGGGTGTGTGTATTGTGTGCAGTGTGTGCATGTATTGTTGCGTGCATGTATTGTGTGATGTGAGTGTGGAGGGAGGTTATGATGTGTGTGTGTGTGTGTGTGTGTGTCTCCATGAAGGGGGGTTGATGTTGTGTGATGCATGACTCAACAGGAGAGAAGGCCACACCCATGGGACGAGCCCAGGCTCCCTTCAGCGGCGGCATGGGCCTAGATCTCACTGACTATGGGTGCCATGGTTAAAGTGTATTGGCCTAACTGATGGAGCTCAAACACTTGAAGAGCCACTCAAATCCTGCACAAACACTCCGACACAAAGGCAGAGAGGGCGGGCGAGAAAGTGGAGCACACCTTCACCTCCGCTGTATCCCCCTTTATAAATAAACTCTTCCAACCTGATTTCAGCCAACCAGCTACTGAGAGTCTGGGCCCGTATTCACAAAGCGTCTCAGAGTAGCAGTGCTGATCTAGGATCAGGTTTCCCCTGTCCATACAATCATATTCATTATGATCTAAAAGGCAAAAAAACTGAACCTAGATCTGCACTCCTACTCTGAGACACTTTATGATAGGGACAACCCAGAGTAAACAGAACGACTTAACCATGTGTTGCATCTCCATAATGGTAATTTCCTCCAGTAATTACTAATCATTAAAGGTCTCACTCCCAATCACCTGGTTAGTGTTTATAATACGGTCTGCCTTGGTAAATTCCCATCATTCTGAAATAGCCTGATTGTGTTTAATTGGAGCATTCACTAAACAGAGTCCACCCACCAGCATCAACAAATCCAATGTATTTTAACAGCAGGGAACAATTTAATCCGCCTCCATATATCACCATTGTAAACAACCAAGACGCAGAGCCCAATGTTGCACAATGAGCCTGAGTTGAGGAGGAGGAAGAGTTGAAAGGTCAGGTAAACACTTGTCCCAGGCTTTCCCTGCCTTTTTAATCAGGACTCCTGTCCATTTCTATCTTGGTTAGATCTCTTGACTTATGGCTGTGTACACTAATGCTGCACTTCTGGCGGCTCCTTAACTCACTGTTTGGTTTGTTTCATATGGACGGGAATGTCAAGTTGCTTGTTGGCCTGGAGGCTTGTGCGCTGAGTCGCTGACAAAGCATGGAACGAATCCTTTGCAGGCTAATGGGCGGGCCAACCTTTTCCAGTGTTTGTCATGGTGAGTTTGTTTGCATATATGCGTACCTCATATTCATATTCAGTGCTAACTTTAGTGCTTGTGTGTTTCCATTCTGTGAATATAGGTCCTCAAAGCCCAACGTGGTCCAGTTTCAGAGAAAACTGCCCCATTCAGCACAAATATTATGGAAGACCACTTAGATACTTCTCCACCCTCCTTGTCCTCGCCAACCAGCCATGGGGGAGGTGCTGACAGATTCGTAGTTGTTTTCTGGCAATTTGGGGTCAACGATGCATGTTAGCAAACCTCGCCGGCTCTCTTAGTTTGCATTGCAAAACCAGGAGGCACCCGACGTGCATTGTGCAACGTACACAGCACTCTGTTGGGTGACTGGCATGTGTCTGATGATGCTTGATGCTTTAGATGTGGTTGTGGCCGTTGAATGAGGCGTTCACAGTAAATTAAATGTTGTCAGGGGTCTGTATTGGCAAGAATGCACAAAATCCCTGTCATTCAGTAACTAATAGCTTTTACGCTAAAACGGACGTCGCAGAATAAGGCACAGATGCTCAAACGTTCAAATCTCTGCACACTAAGGGGAGACAACCTTGCTACCTCAAATAGCCTCCTGCAGACTTCAAGGACTGGTGAGTGGGGCTGGTGAACTTAATGAGATTTTCATGGTTTCTGAAGTATCTCTGGGATTTCTCAGTCGGTCTCAACAGCACAGCATGAAGCTACAGCTTGAAGACCCACGGTCTAGTCCTCCTTGTCCAGCCTGGCTCAGTTGATAGGACGACATGACCGGAAATCCATCTTCCTCAAAACCCCTCTTACATTACGTTAGAAAGGTCTTCCGCCCCTCTGAAAACTGTCAATGGAGCTCCTTCAAAATCACAGAGAAAACATGATTGTTCCTCTTTGGTCTTTATGTTGGCAAACCCCCTTCGTCTTGAAGGAGAAGCAAAATCCATGTACAGTCCGTTTCAGGGGGAAAATGTGTGTAGCACAACGGTTCTACAGGGCCAAACAAAGAGCTGTTTTATGTAGGCGCTAGATTGAGGTCTGTGGATCACAATGTGACAAGGCAGACCACAGAAGACGCTTGCCCAGCAGCTAGTGATGTGCCTTCTTATTCTTGGAGCCACTCTCTCATTCCAGGACAAGGAAACCCTTGGCCTGGCCATCCATATCCGCCCAACTCCAAAACCCACAGTGCTGCCCATGTATAAGCAAAGAGGGCAAGTGTTTTTTTCATGACACCTACATTTCTTTTTCTTTTGTGGACAGCATCCTTCGCTCCCCCTTTTGCTTTTTGTTATTCCACAAGTCTTTGTCTTGGCCAGTTCCTGTGCACATAGCTCTGTGGGATCTGAGGCGTCACACACCGTGGGGATGTTTTTTTGGTCATGTGACCTCTAGAGTTGACACTGGCATCGATCTTCCGACCGTGTGTCCGTTTCACACTCTAACAGCCAGTAGGTTCTTTTGACTTCCTTGACTTCCCTTTTTTTTTGTAGTGGAGTAAAGGGGCTTTACAGCGCTTCTACATTGAAACCCTGTTTTGGAACGCTTTCTTTAGATCAGTCGTCATCAACAGGTCGATCTCCAAGGCATTCCTAGTCACTTGCCAAATATTTCTGGGAAAAACCCAACAATAAGCCTTGCGTTCCTATTTTAATTTTTTTTGTCTCACGCTGTTGTTGGTAGGTGCACCCGATTCAGCTGCCCTGCGTGCCAGGTATGTGATGTGTTCCCATTTTGAACCATTTCATATGTCTGAAGGTAGAAACTCTGCCTTCCCGGGGGGAGCAAATCAAGTGCACTATAGGCCTACCAATCGGAGGACTGTCTGCAGTAACATAGCAGGCATAAAAGAAAGCTACAGCAAAGGTTATACAGATGGTAGTGTGTACGGCCCAGTACATCACTGGGGCCAAGCTTCCTGCCATCCAGGATCTATATACCAGGCGGTGTCAGATGAAGGCCCCAAAAATTGTCAAAGACTCCAGTCACCCAAGTCACAGACTGTTCTCTCTGCTACCGCATGGCAAGCGGTACAGGAGCGCCAAGTCTAGGACCAAAAGGCTCCTTAACAGCTTCTACCCCCAAGCCATAAGACTGCTGATCAATTAATCAAATGGCCACCCGGACTATATACATTGACTCCCCCCCCCTTTTGTTTTTACATTGCTGCTACTCGCTGTTTATTATTATCTATGCATAGTCACTTTACAAATTGCCTCGACTAACCTGTACCCCTGCACATTGACTCGGTACCGGTGTCCCCTGTATATAGCCCCATTGTTATGGAATTGTCTTGTTACTTTTTGATTTTATAACTTTTTTTTATTTTCGTTTATTTAGTAAATATTTTCTTAACTCTATTTCTAGATCTGCATCGTTGGTTAAGGGCTTGTAAGCATTTCACTGTAAGGTCTACACCTGTTGTATTCGGCGCATGTGACAAATAACATTTGATTTGAAGACTGTGTCCCTTTTTGGTCAGTGTCAGAGGAGGACCCTAAGTCTGCTGCTCTCTCCCTCCGCTGAGACTGACCATCAGATGCAGGCTCCATCAGCCTAGTAAAATTGTAATTATTGAAGTGTATGCTCATTCAGCTGTGCCTCACAATAATACAACTGATCTATTACCGGTGTGATCATATAGCCTACCTTAAATGTTGAAATATAATTGTAAAAAAAGGTCTGAGAAGCAAAGCCAATATGCAGTGATAATGTATTGGGCCTATAGCCTACTGCACAAACCTCATTACTACAGTACTGTTTTGAATAGGTTAATGTTGCCTAGGCTTACATTTTTAAATCATGTACAAAAAAACGGTTGAACAGTAGATCTCGGCTTGCATTTTGACTCAGAAATTGATCGACTCAGAAAAGGTATGTGACCACCTGCTTTAGATCATTCCAGGTGGTCGCCGCCTTCTTCGTCTTTTATTGTTCCTCTTCATCCTCTTCATTGTCTTCATCTTCTTCTCAGTAAATAGGTTTTATTCAGTAGCCAACTGTTGCATCAATGCATGCCACCATTTCCAGAACATGGCTGTAGATTACTTCTGAAGTCGGGTAATATTTATTATGTAACACACCACACAACTGCAGTCTTTCGAAGCTTTAGCAGCCTCCGCCACGGCCATTTTAGATGTATAAAGTTAATGAAGAAGTTGTATTGGAGTAAACACTCCGTTCCCAGAGCGAGAGAGAAGAAAATGTATGTAGTGCCGTAAATTGAACTCAACTTTGCCTCGTTCATGAACCCCCCTAAAAAGAACCTGTTCCAACAAGCGAAACACTTTCCAGCTAAGCTAACACAAAGGCCCTTTAACGTAACATAAGATCATTGGTTTTCAATTATGAGATACCAATTTAAACCAGGTTAGCCTCTGTCAAAGTCTGAGAAACGCTTGAAAAGTGTCGAACATAACCATATAAAGGTATTTTCTCTAAATACTTTGATACAGTGCTTTCAGAAAGTATTCACACAACTTGACTTATTCCACATTTTGTTGTGTTACAGCCTGAATTTAAAATTGATTAAATTCAGATGTTCTGTCACTGGCTTACACACAATACTCCAAACAGACAGGCCTGGATGAGATCTTTAAGGTCAGGGCCCTCCGCAAGGCTCACAAAATCATTTTAGACCCAAGCCACCACCTGTACCCGGACTTTGAACTACTCCCCTCTGGGCGCAGGTATAGGGCACCCCTCAGCAGGAAAAACAGAACTAGACAATAATTTGTGCCAGGTGTGATATCCCTCCTAAATAGCTCCGGCTAATGTTCCTATCGACTCAGTAAGGCCAGCAGGCTAGTCTTTTTTTCATTTTTTTAATGTTTTATTGGTATGTAACTGTTATGAAAGTTGTATTGTCAATTTTGTTTTGTATTTAAATGCCACTTTAAACGCGTACATGACACTGCAACAAAATTTCCCCATGGGGACAATAAAGTCAGTAAGTAAGTAAGTAATGTCAAAGTGGAATTTTTACAAATGAATTAAAAATGAAAATCTAAAATGTCTTTAGTCAGTAAGTATTCAACCTCTTTGTTATGGCAAGCTTAAATAAGTTCAGGAGTAAAAATGTGCTTAACAAGTCACATAATAATTTGTATGGACTCACTCTGTATGCAATAAGTGTTTAGCATAATTTTGTTATGACTACCTCATCTCTGTACCCCACACATACAATTGTGTGTAAGGTCCCTCAGTCGAGTAGTGAATTACAAACACCGAGACCAGGGAGGTTTTCTAATGCCTCACAAAGAAGGGCACCTATTGGTAGATACATAAAATAAAAAAAGCACCTTTGAGCATGGTGAAATTATTAATTACACTTTGGATGGTGCATCAATACACCCAGTCACTACAAAGATACAGGCGTCCTTCATAACGCAGTTTTTGGAGAGGAAGGAAAATGCTCAGGGTTTTCACCATGAGGCCAATGGTGCCATTAAAACAGTTACAGAGTTGGCTGTGATAGGAGATCTGAGGATGGACCAACAACATTGTAGTTACTCCACAATACTAACCTGAATGAAAAGAGTGAAAAGGAAGCCTGTACAGAAAAAAAATATTCCAAAACATGTTTACAATAATGCACTAAAGTAAAACTTCAAAACATGTGGCAAAAATGTTAACATTTTGTTCTGAATACACAGCGTTATATTTTAGGAAAATCCAGCACAACACATCACTGAGTACCAGTCTTCATATTTTCAAGCATGGTGGGTGTCTGCATCATGTTATGAATATGATTGTCATTGGCAAGGACTAGGGAGTTTCTTTCGGATAAAAATAAACAGAATAGAGCTAACCACAGGCAAAATCCAAGTAGAAAACCTGGTTCAGTCTGCATTCCAAAAGACACTTGGAGACAAATTCACCTTTCAGCAGGACAATAACCTAAAAAAAGGCCAAATATACACTGCTTACCAAGACGTCATTGAAGGTTTCTGGGGGGCCTAGTTATTTTCTTTAACTTAAATCTGCTTGAGAATCTATAGCAAGACTAGCAATGATCAACAACCAACTTGACAGAGCTTGAATATTTTTTTTTATAATAATAATAATGTGCAAATATTATACAATCCAGGTGTGTAAAGCTCTTAGAGACTTACACAGAAATACTTACCACTGTGATCGCTGCCAAAGGCAATTCTAACATGTATTGACTCAGGGGTGTGAATACTTATGTAAATTAGACATTTCTGTATTTCATTTTCAATACATTTACAAACATTTCTAAAAAACATGTTTTCACTTTATCATTATGTGGTATTGTGTGTAGATGGGTGAGAATAAAATCTATTGAATGCATTTTGAATTCAGGCTGTAACACAACAACATGTGGAAGGGTATATATGAATACTTTCTGAAGACACTGTATATCTGACAGAAAACACCTTCACACACACACACACACACACACACACACACACACACACACACACAAGTCGACCCTGGGTGTCTGCTGAGGTGTTGACGGGGGATTGGCTGCCGAGGAACAGAGACTGCAACCAATTAGCATACAGAGTAGTGATGTAGCCTCGAATGCCCTCTGGTTAACAGAGAGGACAGCATGAACACACCACACTTTCTCTATTCTCTCTCTATCTATCTTCATCTCTTCCCTTTTCTCTCTCTTTTTCCTCTCCCTCCTCAGGTTCAGACAGTCTAAAGGCCTTGTGATCCGACTGAGCCCTGGCTTTGTGGGATACTCTAGGACTCCAGCATTAAGATAATGAGACAGTCACGGTGGGGCTAGTTTTCCAGGAAGTCAACCGGAGTAGTGAGAATCTTTAAACTACTCTCAAGTCTCATTCAGAGAGAGAGAGAGAGAGAAAGAGAGAGAGAAAGAGAGAGAGAGAGAGATAACCCTGTGGTGGGCGTAAGTAAGAGGATGGGTGGTTTAATTGGGCGAAGAGAATGAAATGGATTCATTTCTGGTTTGTTTAAAAGGCGTCGTAGTAATTAGAGGTGGGAACAGAGTAGTATTAGCAGCAGAGGTGGGAGAGAAGTGAAAGCTCAACATTTCCCATTAGAAACTGCATCTAGGCCGGTCATGTGTGTTAAATAGCCATCTGATTGGCTGACTGACTACTGTTGTGTAGGTCTGTTATACTGTACAGAGCATTAGGTAGTCATGAGCTTAGAGAATCAACTCCCTTGTAAACTAGATGACCATCTCAGTGGGACTCGCCAGGTTAAATAAAGGATAGATCAAATAAATAAAGGCGGCACTTTCCTCTCATGCAGGCTGCAGTTTACTATGGTGTGGAGTGGGACATGGGATGGGATGGCTGGGTGAGATTTACTACACTAGTAGAGTTACAAGGGGCTGGAGTGAAGTGGTGCTTTTCTCTCCTCTCCTCCCTTTTTCTATGCAGCTGCCTGGTATGTGGGTCACACCATGATTTTTTTTGTGTGTGTGTGTGTGTGTGTGTGTGTGTGTGTGTGTGTGTGTGTGTGTGTGTGTGTGTGTAGTGTGTTTTCACCCGCCTGTATGTATGCTCCTCTATTCGTGTGTGTCTGTACCTCGGCGTGTACGTGTGTGTGTGTGTGCTCGTGCGCACTCCTATATGTGTATGTACCTCTCGACAGACGGGGATATATTTAAGTGTGACACGCTCCATGGCCTGTTTGCCTTACTCCGAAGCCATCAAGAGAAGTGTTCACATCCCTCACCTAGGCCAGGGAGAAAGGATATTTTTGATGAAGTGGAGGGCTGAATTTAGGCCCAGGCATTCTCAGTATCTGTCACCCAACTCCAATAGATCACCGTGCAGTGTGTTGCCCTGAGGAAGTGTGTGTCCGTGTTTACTCCCTCCCTCCCAGGTTCAGGTTGCTTTGAGCTGAGCCCAGTAAATATACACAGTGCCTTCAGAAAGTATTCATACCCCCCCGACGTATTCCACATGTTGTTGTGTTACAGCCTGAATTCAAAATTGATTCAATAGATTTTCTTCTCACCCGTCTACACACAATTCCCCAAATACTTCCAAAGTGAAAACATGTCTTTTAGACATTTCAGCAAATTTTTTGAAAATGAAATGAATGTTAGAATCACCTTTGGCATCAACTACAGCTGTGAGTTTTTCTGGGTAAGTCTCTAAGAACTTTGCACACCTGGATTGTACAATATTTGCACATAATTCTTTTTTTAATTCTTCAAGCTCTGTCAAGTTGGTTGTTGATCATTTCTAGTCAACCATTTTCAAGTCTTGCCATAGATTTAGTGCCTTATTGCAAACAGGATGCATGTTTTGGAATATGTTTTATTCTGTACAGGCTTCCTTCTTTCCCCTCTGTCATTCAGGTTAGTATTGTGGAGTAACTACAATGTTGTTGATCCATCCTCAGTTTTCTCCTATTACAGCTATTAAACTCTAACTTTTTGGCCTCATGGTGAAATCCCTGAGAGGTTTCCTTCCTCTCCAGTAACTGAGTTAGGAAGGGTGCCTGTATTTATGTAGTGACTGGGTGTATTGATACACCATCCAAAGTGTAATTAATAACTTCACCATGCTCAAAGGCATATTCAATGTCTGATTTTTAAAATGTATTTTTCATCTACCAATAGGTGCCCTTCTTTGGGAGACATTGGAAAACCTCCCTGGTCTGTGTTGTTGAATCTGTGTTTGAAATTCACTGCTCGACTGAGGGACCTTACAGATAATTGTATGTGTGGGGTACAGAGATAGTCAAGACAAAAACATTGTTAAACACTGTTATTGAACACAGTGTGAGTCCATGCAACTTATTATTTGGCTTGTTAAGCATATTTTTACTCCTGAACTTATTTAGGCTTGCCATAACAAAGAGGTTGATGACTTTTCAGCTTTTCATTTTTAATTAATTTGTAAAATGTAGAAAAACATACTTTGACATTTTGACATTATGGGGTATTGTGTATAGGCCAGTGACACAAAATCTCAATTTAATCCATTTTAAATTCAGGCTGTAACACAACAAAATGTGGAAAAAGTAAAGGGGTGTGAATACTTTCTGAAGGCACTGTACACAGTGACACTTGCTTTCCCTTCCTAAAGTGTCACTACATTTACTTCCCTACTAAGCTGGACTACATCATTTCAACTTCCAGTATGTATTGAGCTGTTTGGATGGACTTTAAAGTCCTCAGGTTGTGGTGCTCATGTACTGTATCTTCGGTCGACTACAGAGTATGTTGAATATGGCAGGGAAACTCACTGCGCTGTATGTATTTTTGAACAATGCCATAACAATGTCATCTGCCCTGTTTAGAGTGGTTTACAAGATGGCTTCCATGGTGTTTCTCAACCTCCACCAAATAGGGAATTGCCATTGACAGCAAGTAAACAACCAGAACACCAACTGCCGCCAATGTAAACACCTTAAGGTAGCATGTGCCTCTGCTACATTCAAAACTTCAGCTGCAGTTGTCAGGTAAAAACAACATCCTCCTTACACTACCTCTCAAATGCTACCTCTCACAACCCAGAGTCAACTCTTACAATCTCGATCCCAAAATGTTGAATTAACGTTGAATGAACGTATTCTCACTGTATACATATTATCCGTATAGGCTGGGTTAAAGGTCATGAAGCATCCAGTGACGGGTGGAAATGAAGACCACACAGCTTGAAGAGATCAGGTTGAAGAGGGAGGACATATTTAACTTGTGGGTCATAGGTCAAAGGCTGAACTCTCTCCCTCTACCTTTCCATCTCCCCTGCTCTCTTTCACACTCACCTTTCTCCTTCCCTCTTTCTATCACCCCACCTCTCTTTCTCTTTCTTTACCTACATGTATACTTCTCTCATTTCCTCTTCTGACCCCCCCCCCCTCTTTCTCCTTCATTCTCACCCTCTCTCTCAGCCTGGCTGTTATTTCTCCATGTGTTTTGACTATGTGCTACCTGAGCTGGTCTGTTCTGTGGGCCTGTGGCAGGTCTCTGGCAGGCAGCAGTGTCAAGTTGGAGGGAGGCTTGGTGGTCTGTGTGTGACATGGAGAAAGGCCCACCGGCACCGCAGCAGCCCCGCTGAGGCCAGGTCTACAGCTGTCCCACCCTGCCAGGGCCTCTGCTTACAGTCACTGTGAGTTATGACCGTTGCTCCTTACTCACACACACACGCGCAGAGGTGAATGCCCCCCTACTAGCAGCCACACACACCGCAGACACACACGCTGAGGCAAGATATATTCCTACCAGGAGCTTAAGCCCTGTCTGAGAAAGCCCATTCCCACTGGGCTTGTTAAAGACAGGCCATGTAGAAAGAGTACATTTAAAGCCCACACATCAAATACAGGGGAAATGTGATGTGTAGCTAATCGCTCTCTGTGCATTCACACCCACACCCCGTACCAGAGGGCACACACACACACCCCGTACCAGAGGGCACACACACACACCCCGTACCAGAGGGCACACACACACACCCCGTACCAGAGGACACACACACCCTGTACCAGAGGACACACACACACACACACACACACCCTGTACCAGAGGGCACACACACACCCCGTACCAGAGGGCGCACACACACACACACACACACACACACACCCTGTACCAGAGGGCACACACACCCCCCATACCAGAGGGCACGCACACACGCACCCACACCCTGTACCAGAGGGCACACACACACCCTGTACCAGAGGGCACACACACACACACACACACACACACACACTGAATAACCCCCACCAGGGGCCAGACGCACACACAGCTGAATGATCCTTAACAGAGGACACACACAAACTCCCAAAGTCCTCAATCATAGGCGTGTACGGGCCCAGCATACATGTTTATGTCCACAGATCAATCCAGCTGATCCAGAAGCAGCCCGACCTTGACCTGACAGATCAACAATGCTCTCTCTCTCTTCATTATCGGCGAGATGTTTGGACACAGCTTGTAGCAGGGTGATGAGGCCAGAACTGATATTGGATTTCATAACCCTATAATGCTATAGTCCAATCATTGAAATGCTTTACTTTAGAACAGAAGCTTTTGCTAATTAAATCAATACTATTGTCCTGTTGTTTGTTCTACAGCAAGGAGAACATCCCCTGAAGGTGTGTGTGTGTGTGTGTGTGTGTGTGTGTGTGTGTGTGTGTGTGTGTGTGTGTGTGTGTGTGTGTGTGTGTGTGTGTATTTAGTGTAGTCGCAGGTGTTGTGTGTATATGTGTTCATGCATGTATGTGTGTGTCAATGTAATACAGAATCTCATGCAACAATCACCGGATGGAATGCTCCTTGGTCCACAGGAGAGGATGGAGAGAAGATGGATGGATAGAGGATAGAGACTAGAGATGGATGGAGAGAGGATGGATTGAGAGAGGCGTGGGTGTGGATAAATGGCAACCCAGACCATACACACCCACTCACAGGGACCTAACACCACTCACAGGACTGCTCCTTGGTCCACTGCTACCACATGCTAAAACACTTAGATACAACACACACACACACACACACACAAAGATAGCAAAATGCTCAATGTGAAGTTCACATTCAAAATACATTCCCGAGACACAGACTACCAGTCAGAGACATAAACACACGTTATTGTGTGTGTTGTTGCCATGCGATGGTGATGAGCAGCACATGACATGAATGGGGCGTAGAGCCCAACCTCGTATCAGACAAAGGAGATACACAGAGAGGAGGGAAGGGGAGAGGAGGAGGGTAATGGGGTAGGAGGGGGGAGAGGAAGGGGACTTGCCGCCCCAGACTGCAGTCATGAGGTCTCCATCCCGTTCGACACGCCGAGTCTCGTGGGTAAAAGGCCATAAAAACAAAAACTTTGCGATATAGCTAAAACCCCCCTCACACACAGTCAAGAGTTACAACACACACACAGGAACCGGACTGCGTAGATCAATGCCATTCGCCCCGGGAGTACCCCTTTGGCTTTGAGTTGAGGAAGTCCAGACAAGCTATTTCACACACGCTGTTCATGTGATCCCATAAATTCACTTCCTTTTCTGCATGTCTTGACCGAAAAGTTGCGTTTGTCAATAAAATGTTTGATTTGCAAGTATATAGTGTGTGGGAGTCATTATTTTTCTTCACTTAGGGGGAATTCATGCCCTTTCTATGCAATCCTCTCTATGAATATTCTGACCTTGAATTTAAGCATGAGGAAACGCCTGACAGCCAGCTATTCATTTGGGCTGGAGATCATAGATGGAGGTGTGGCAGAGATGTCTACAAATACGCCGTATTCTGCCCGATTTCACTCCCTCATAATTCCACCACCTTTACTTGTGAGGAAACCATGAATAAGGAGGAGCACCAGTCGGTTCCAGGTGGAAAAACCTACTATTTCCGATAGAAATAACACCATTCTCCATGCACTATAACGTATAAATTGATAAGAACTAGGTAAATGAGTAATCCGTTTGGAGAAGGGGATTGTAATTACAAATAGCAATTGCTTTAGATAATTTTTCCTTACGATCGCTGGAGATTAATGTGAAACCAGTCAAATGGAAGCAAACTGAAAATCATATTAACATGATATGCATTTTGGCCCCTTTTCCACAGTGAAGAAGGCTATAAATATCTGTGCCATTATTCAGAATTTTAATTGTATATCCTCATAATGTGCCGGGTTGAAATTTGGAGACCCAAGCTATAAACCTCTGTAGCGCCGAACCTACCGAGTTGATTTATGAGCTCTAGAATGTTTTAATTATATGGCCAGGCTTTTCTCCATTTAAATTATTATTTATTTTTTTACAATTTGTATCATGTTAGGTATTAGCCACTATTGACAGCCACCGTCAGTTAATTCCACAAACATTTATAACTGTCACTTTAGTGTTTGTTTCTTTGAATATGTACATTTGGCATCATTCCTTTACATTCCATTCCGTTTACCTTTCTTTCCTCTGTCACATGCATGTAGTTGCTCCTGAGGGTTGCTTGCAATAGTGGATCATATTAGGCTAATGCTGTACAGTAAGTTGAGCTATGTAGCCTACAGTGCATTCAGAAAGTATTCAAACCCCTCGACTTTTCCCACATTTTGTTACGTTACAGGCTTATTCTAAAATGGATTAAATAATTTTTCCCCCCTCATTAATCTACACACAATACCCTATAATGACAAAGCAAAAGCAGGTTGTTAGACATTTTTGCAAATGTATTAAAAATAAAAAACAGAAATACCTTATTTACATAAGTATTCAGAACCTTTGCTATGAGACTCGAAATTGAGCTCAGGTGCATCCTGTTTCCATTGATCATCCTTGAGATGTTTCTACAACTTGGAGTCCTCCTGTGGTAAACTCAATTGATTGGACATGATTCGAAAAGGCACACACCTGTCTATATAAATGTCCCACAGTTGACAGTGCATGTCAAAGCAAAAACCAAACCATGATGTCCGTATAGCTCCGAGACAGGATTGTGTTGAGGCACAGATCTGGGGAAGGGTACTAAAAAATGTCTGCAGCATTGAAGGTCCCCAAGAACATGGTGGCCTCCATCATTCTTAAATGGAACAAGTTTGGAACCACCAAGACTCTTCCTAGAGCTGACCGCCCGGCCAAACTGAGCAATAGGGGGAGAAGGGCCTTGGTCAGGGAGGTGACCAAGAACCTAATGGTCACTCTGACAGAGCTCCAGAGTTTCTCTGTGTAGAGCTGGGAGGACCTTCCAGAAGGACAACCATCTCTGCAGAACACCAATCAGGCCTATATGGTAGAGTGGCCCGACGAAAGCCATTCTTCAGTAAAAGGCACATGACAGCCCACTTGGAGACACCTAAAGGACTCTCAGATCATGAGAAACAAGACTCTCTGATCTGATGAAACTCTTCGGCCTGAATGCAAAACGTCATGTCTGGAGGAAACCTGGCACCATACCTACGGTGAAGCATGGTGGTGGCAGCATTTTAAACATGTAACCTGGCACACGGATCATGACAACTTGACCGTTGTCATTAGTTCCATGATTAGTGAGGAATAGGTTATTTATAGGACTTTTGTTCAACCCCTATTGTATACTTTCTCACCTTTCAATATTTCATGGTTTGAAATATTGAATATGGCAACTTTCAAGATGAATCAAACCAATGTATTTTTTTATTCATCAATATATTTTGTTCGTAAAGGCTCTCCAAACCTGTTTTTTTTATGATTCATAAATACTTCCCTAATCCTAAATGATCTACAAGATCAGGGGTATTTTTAAATCTACCAATTGGTGTGGAAATGGAGGGGAATGTGCATATATTTACTGAAAGTCCCATTGAATGAAAACTCCATGAGGAAACTTGTTGGCCAGCAAGTGGGAGGGTTTTCAGTGGTTGAATTAAATGTATTTAGTGTAAATAAGGGAGCCACTCCCAAAGATCCCCTTGCACACCTGCATAAGGTAAGTCTGAATACCAAATACTGCAAAGTGCTTAAATGAAAATGCATAGGAAAGCCATATAAAGTCTGAATCAGGCCCTTACTTTTTCTAACAGAGGTAAACTCTCAATCTCCTTTCTTCTGTGTCAATATTTTTCTGTGTCTCAGTGAGTGTTTACATGCACAGTAATAATTCGATATTAAAAAAGGTAGAGATGCAAGACTTCGCTCTCAAACAGTATCTGCGCATGATCACGGGTTCGCTTCACGCTGTTACCGATGTTGAGCCTCACTTCAACACTCTTGGTTGCTGTGGAAATTGACCCACTATATGCCGTTTACTTTCTGCATCTACTTCGTATCGTGGAGTCTACCTTTAAGCTGATTATGGCAATACTCAGAGTTTGGCATAATGTACTCTGTTTATCTTAAGCCTAAAGCAGATGTTTATCTCTCAATATCAAATCATTTCTGAGTAACAATGAAGTACCTTACTGTGATTCTTTTATTAAAATTGTCAAAAAGAAACAAAAATAGCTCCCTTAGCAAAGAGCAATTTCTGCGAGTGGTCTGAGTGGGGAAGGGACTGAAAACTAGCTGTTATTGGCAGAGAGGTTTGGAACTCTTTTTTATTGGTCTATTAACTAATTTACCACCTGGGGATGTCACCAGGCAGGCCAAAACTCCATCCCACCAAAACAGGCTGAAATTTCAGGCGGTCTTTTCAAACCGCTCTTACACTAAACTGTCTTGTAATTTTCACAGCATTGTGGTGAGGGAGGATGGCACTAAATCATGAACTAATTGCACACACCTGTGCCTGCTTGCAAGACTCTGCCCGGGACGCTGAGAAACATTTAAGGCAGAGCCGATAGCGCAGGCTGGTTTTGGAAGGGGAGCTGTGCTTTGATGAACATTGGGCTTGTACCCTTTGCAAGTATCCACATTGCACTCACCTTAACAGGGGAGGTTGTCGTTCGCTGCTGGGTAGGGCAGCCGGTGACGAAGACAGGAAGTGAGGGGGAATTTGGGGAACCAGATTAGATAGTGGGATTGCTAGTAGTTCAAGCCATCTCCCCGGCTATTGGAAACAGACCGCGCTGCTCATTGTAGCATGTTCTTGGACATGCAAATTAATTAGCTAAGCTTTAATCAGTGTTAGTAAAACAGAGCGCTCTGCAAGTGTAGTGCGCGCCTCTACTCTACGTAATTAAATCAGGCTAAAAACTACGGTGATCAACATGAATCCGAGTATAGCCTAGTTGTTCCTGTTCAGTTTGCAGACTATTTTTGGTTGCCTATTCAGTGCACCGAGGATACATATCCAGTCCAATGGTGGTGCAAAGGCCCAGACCCCATGATGGGGGTGTTAGTCAGCTGTGAGAGCGAAGTGTTTTTAAATGTTACATTTAAATGCTTAATGTTATGTCCTCTTTAGTTTGCCTAGTCTTGTTAAATGTTATTAGAATATATTGTTTTTAAAATAGAGTGTGGGTTATGTGGGGAGAACAGAACTGGAATTGCAGACTGCGTAGCTCAGTGGGGGCACACCTACTCATTCCAGGGTTTTAATTTTTACTATTATGGAATCATATAGTAACCAAAAAAAGTGTTAAATAAATCAAAATATATTTTATGAGATTCTTCAAATTGCCACCCTTTGCCTTTGACAGCTTTGCACACGCTTGGCATTCTCTCAACCAGCTTCATGAGGTAGTCACCTGGAATGCATTTCAATTAACAGGTGTGATTTGTTAAAAGTACATTTGTGGAATTTCTTTCCTTAATGCATTTGAGCCTATCAGTTGTGTCGTGACAAGGTAGCGGTGGTATACAGAAGATGGTATTTTACCAAATAGGGCTAAGTCCAGATTTATTGGGGTGGCAGGTAGCCTAGTGGTTAGAGCGTTGGGCCAGTAACCGAAAGGTTGCTGGATCGAATCCCGAGCTGACAATCTGTCGTTCTGCCCCTGAACAAGGCAGTTAACCCACTGTTCCCCGGTAGACCGTCATTGTAAATAAGAATTTGTTCTTAACTGACTTGCCTAGTTAAATAAAGGTTAAATGTAAAATATATATAAATAATGGTAAGACCAGCTCGAATAAGCAAAGACAGTCCAACATTACTTTAAGACATGAAGGTCAGTCAATCTGGAAAATGTCAAGAACTTTGAACGTTTCTTCAAGTGTAGTTGCAAAAACCATCAAGTGCTATGACGAAACTGGCTCTCATGAGTACCGCCACAGGAAAGGAAGACCCAGAGTTAGCTCGGCTGCAGAGGATAAGTTCATTAGAATTACCAGCCTTAGAAATTGCAGCCTAAATAAATGCTTCAGAGTTCAAGTAACATACACATCTCAGTTTCAACTGTTCAGAGGAGACTGTGTGAATCAGGGCTTCATGGTCGAATTGCTGCAAAGAAACCACTACTAAAAGGACACCAATAATAAGAAGAGACTTGCTTGGCCCAAGAAACATGAGAAATGGACATTAGACCGGTGGAAATCTGTCCTTTGGTCTGATGAGTTCAAATTCTAGATTTTTGGTTCCAACCGCCGTGTCTTTGTGAGACGCAGAGTAGGTGAATGGATGATCTCCGCATTGTGGTTCCCACTGTGGTGTGATGGTGCTTTGCTGGTGACACTGTCAGTGATTTATTTAGAATTCAAGGCACACTTAACCAACATGGCAACCACAGCATTCTGCAGCGATACGCCATCCCATCTGGTTTACGCTTAGTTTTTCAACAGGATAATGACCCAACACACCTCCGGGCTGTGTATGGGCTATTTGACCAAGAAGAAGAGTGATGGAGTGCTGCATCAGATGACCTGGCCTCCACAAATCACCCCGACAACCCAATTGAGATGGTTTGGGATGAGTTGGACTGCAGAGTGAAGGAAAAGCAGCCAACAAGTGTGGGAACTCCTTCAAGATGGTTGAAAAGCATTCAGGTGAAGCTGGTTGAGAGAATGCCAAGAGTGTGCAAAGATTATCAAGGCAAAGGGTGGCTACTTTTAAGAATCTAAAATATAAAACACTTTGCTTACTACATGATTCCATATGTGTTATTTCATAGGTGATGTCTTCACCATTCTATACATGTAGAAAATAGTCTAAATAAAGAAAAACCCTTGAATGAGTAGGTGTCTGTGCCACTGTGAGTTATCACACTTAATAGCCCGTGTGCCTTACACCTTCAGGTCATTGCAGCACTCCTGATTGGGTTACAGAGACTGCAGGAATTTAGTAGGTCGCCTAGAATTTCACGCACGTTGTCTTATGAAATGGTGTATTTAATAAAGATCATTGCTTGCTATATCTGTGACGAGTTTTGGTGTTTCCTAACCTCCGCCGCCGGACCATACCGATTAGACAAATGTGGTGGCAGTGTCACACTACTCTGTTCAATCCAGTACTTGCTCCCCTCTCAGGTGGTCTAGCAAACTTTATTACAATATTATTCCAACCGCATAATGTGGAAATATATATAAAACACAGTAAATCACGTTTTTGGCTGCACTGGGTCTTTTATTGGGTCGTAAGCATAGACTGACTAAAACACCTAGACTTTTGACCAATGTTTCTAATTATTAGAACATTTTAGCTGCGCATGTTCTAGCATGACCAGCGTGAGCCTCCCTCTTTTCGGCGCTGGTGAAGTGAGTTCGGGAAATCCTTTAGAACGCATCTTCGAAATGGTTCAGACTTTATATATCTGGACTCAGAATATATATGATAGCTGCGATGGAGTGTTGATTTTGATTGGTGATTTTCTGCATTTTTCAAAGTTCCATCAGGTAGCCTGAGTATCAGCTGTCCATGTCAACGAGATTGAAAGGGAAATCAGTCTTCTTGCAAAGCAATGTAAACATTTTAATCAAACTGTTATATTAATTCAGAGTATTCACAATGATCGTATTATCGAATGCATGTAAAATGTACCCAATGAGAGGACATAGCCTACTTCTCAGTATGTCTCAATGAGATGACTCAAAAGTCAACTACACAATATATTGTGCGTAAATGCTCTCCAAACCATTTTTTTTAATGAATCATAAATACTTCCCTAATCCTAAATTATCTACAAGATCAGTCTTTTTAAATCTACCAATTGGTGCAGAAATGGAGGGGAATGTGCATATATTTAGATGGATTTCTGTCATTGATCCCTAACATTCTGAACCGTTCTCCTGATTATAAGGGAAATCATTCTTCTTGCAAAGCATGTCAACATTTTAATCGAACTATTATATTAATTCAGATTATTCACAATGATCGTATTATTGAACGCATGTAAAAGTAGGGTGAAATCAAATTGAGGGGAAGGGAAGTATACAGTGTTGGCTGGTGTCACAGTTGTCGTAAGAACGGGACCAAGTCGCAGCATGCTCTGAGTTCCACATATTTATTTCGGTGAAACTTAAGCAAAAACAATAAATCAATAAACAAACAACGAAACATGACTACGTGGTGCACAAACACAAAACAATATCCCACAAACACAGGTGGGAAAAATAGCTACTTAAATATGATCCCCAATTAGAGGCAACGATTACTAGCTGCCTCTAATTGGGAACCATACCAAAACACCAACATAGAAATGTTAAACTAGAACACCCCCTAGTCCCGCCCTGACCTACTACACCATAGAGAAACAAGGGCTCTCTATGGTCAGGGCGTGACAGCTGGTTGACTGGCTGATCACAAGGCAGAGTCATTAAGAGGAAAACCCCAGGCAGGCAACCCAAGCTGGCACCAGGCCAACCACCCAGAGCCCTTTATATTTAAGGAACACTTAAGAAACTGTGTGCAGTACAGGGGACTGGGTTCACCAACAGACTGATATGAAAAGGCCTGGTTGTGTTGTAACTGTACTAAATGGTATTTAACATGGTGGAATCACTTGTCTATGGTAGCTTCTAGCCAGGTGAAATGTGACAGAAGCAGCTGTGGGATGTGTTAATGTGTTGTTTGACGCACTCTATTCGCTGACTTCATCATGACAAAGAGGTGTTGGAGTCCAGTGTGTACAAAGGTAAAAGGCCTCAAGTGTCACAACTTGAGTTTTATATTATGGGACAGACGCTTTGCTGTCACGGTAATGCATCTAGCCACTCTGCATGAGGTTCCTTGGGAGCCCCAAATTAAAATGGGGGTAGAATTAGCTTATCGAGTTACAGCTTGCAGCTCAACACACACAGTAAGCCATAAGAATAAAATGACAGGCATGGGGATCTGTGAGGTTTAACAGGAGAAGTGTGAAGAATCGCTGTCTAGGTGAGGATCCAGACACCTGCTTCTATGACACACACACACACACACACACCTGGCAAAACCTGAGATTTCAGCTGCTATGTAAAACCAATGACACTCCATCTCCCATGCAAAGCAAATATATAAATGAGAGAGAGAAAGCTCTCTAGGCTCTGAGGGGAAAAGCAATGTGCAAATCTTCTAACCTTGTTTACCTCCATCTCTTTGACTGGGTGACTTCCCACTTATACCGACAAGAGGACTGACACACACACATACAGAAAACACGAGTTACACACCTTTCAGTTGAATGTATTCAGTTGTATAATTGACTAAGTATCCCCCTTTCCCAGACACTCTGCTGATGAGTCACCAGCATACCAAGCATGACAAGCACCCTGCTTTCTCCGACTACCAAAAGGTCTAACACTTCAGAGTGGAGTTGAAGTGGTGCATTAAGTCATGTTTAAATGCATTTCAGGCAACGCGCTTCAGCTGTTACCTTACAGAGTCATCTTCCTGGTTCACACGGAGGCGAAACCATCCATTGAGTCTCATTCACTGTGCTGACTTAGCCTAACTTATAGTGCAGTGATACAATGTGGTCTATTGGTATTACCCATATGGCCAAACTGAGTTTCCTATAGACTCATTTTGTGATAAAACCTACAGTACCAATAACTCTTAGACGAGTGGGAGGCTGGCGAGGAGAGCCCCACCCTGGAGGACCATTCAGACAGTCCACGAGCCCAACCCTGGAGGGCCATTCAGACAGTCCACGAGCACCACCCTGGAGGACCATTCAGACAGTCCACGAGCCCAACCCTGGAGGGCCATTCAGACAGTCCACGAGCACCACCCTGGAGGACCATTCAGACAGTCCACGAGCCCCACCCTGGAGCTGCATCAGAAGGCCCACTCACTCACACAGCCCAGTGGGACCAGCCCAGGATTGTCAACTATGCAGACACTCCTCATCTGTACTTCCCCTAGCACTACTGCCAGACACAGAGCAAGCCAGCCCCCAGAGAGCTGTAAGATAAAGCAGATAATCGGGAGGCTAAAACCAACATGTATTCTAAAAACACCCCCCCCTTTGAGATACATGTTAATGTCAATGGAGCAGAGTTGTAGGTGGACAACAGGCTTGAGTCACTCCCTTCTGCCTTCTCCTCTTCTTCCCATGCGAATGTGTCCAAGATCTGTGAGCTGTGTTTATTCTTGATAAGTACACACAGCTGTCAGCGTCCAGCGAACAATGCTGGCAGCTCCACATGCACAACAGACAGGGGACACATTACAGATTCTATTCTCAGAGGTACTACACTAGCTATCTATTCTACTGCATGTTCAGACCAGTGTGTGTGACGTACCAGCCACATTAGCATGTGTGTGTGTGTGTTCGGAGGGTTGAAGTGATTCACAGCAATCATTCAATGGTCATATGATATGTATCCAGCTCAACTCAATGCTACATTTTGTTTAGATCTGCACTGTAGAATGGCCTACAGACATTTTGTCTAGATCTGCACTGTAGAATGTAGATTGGCCTACAGACGTTCTGTCTAGATCTGCACTGTAGAATGTAGATTGGCCTACAGATGTAGGATCTTAAATTTAGAATAACACTTTGTACATCCAGGATGGATGTTGTTGGTCTTTGGCATCACCTTCCATTAAAGGGATCACATACATTTTCACATCATACACATTTAAACCAGTCAGTCCATCACATTTCATACACTAAAAACATAGCGGACATTGACACGGTCACTCACAACTGACCGCTGTCCCAAACTGCACTGGATAGAGAAGTGCATATACTGATACAATTTACTTTGCATTTAGTAGTCCATAAGCACAAGGAACGAAGGAATGTTTGAACACGTTCTTCTTGGCTATGGGCATTCTGAAGCGCCGGCCAGAGGCAAGTCTCTCCAATTGAGGGTGTAGAGGGTGGGAGGGGTCGGCAGTTTGCTACAGCAGGAAAATAATCCTGGAGAAACAGGAAAATGTGAATTATTATCTGGATTATAATTAAATTGACATTTTTGTAGGGGTTGATAGATTTTTCATAAGGAAAAATAAACATTTCAAAGTGTAAATTAAACTTCAGATGCCTTTTTAAACCTCAAATACACAAGTTTTAAATGTTCTGCATTGTAATGAAGATGTTAGTTATACAGTATATGAAAATAGATTTTTAAAAAGTCATCTAAACCCAATTAAGGATAAGAAAACAAACCAGTCATTATTACACTATTCCCACAAAGCCGCCGCCTACTATCAATCTAGCCCGCCTCAAAGTAAACATTGTAATATTTTCAAATCCCACATAAATATTACATGAGATTCTGTTCTGTTAATAGCTGGCATGTTCCACTGTTGAACCAGTTGATCAGGAACAGAGAGAGGAGGCCTCAGGGTACGTCCCAAATGGCACCCCATTCCCTATAAAGTGCACGACTTGTGACCAGGGCCCCATAGGGCTCTGGCTAAAAGTAGTGCACTATGTAGGGAATGGAGTGCCATTTGGGACGCATGCTCAGTGTGTACTCCACTTCAGGGGAATTCTGTCTACCTGGTAGGAAAGCAGACTGTAAATCAGACAGGAAAAGGGTAATGCATGTGGTTAGCTCGTGAGGTTCGTGCCGACTGCTCGGCGTTAAATAAGCTGAGAAGTGAAGTTATGGTGGTGATGATGATGATCATCTAGGACTTGTCATGGTGCTATTTAAAGTGATACACCCTCAACTACATCTTACGTAGGCTATACGTTTAAAAGATAGTTATTATAGTTAGTAGTTATGATCATGACGAAAAGGAAAGGACCTGTTTCACTACCCGGATACGATTGAGGGATTCGGGCATTGTGTCATATTTAATGTCAATGATGATGAAAGTGACAAGACATAGGCTATTGCTCCATTGCCCAGACAACTGTGAAAGGGATATCATTGTGGACATCACATTTTTGCAACAGTAGGAGATCTCCAGTTCCAACACTAGTCCCCATTACTCAACGAAACACACAGCTTCACCCCAAGACTTAACTGGGTCGCAATCTCCAAACACCCATCTCCTCTCCAATCATATGCACACACACACACCACCCTACTCAACAGTCCTGTTTTTTCATACGGCCACTGCATTGCATGCGGAGAGCAGACAGACGGTTTTGCCATCCCTGCTTCTCAAAATAGCCCAGTTATCACACCGGGGTCAGATGGTTTTGAAATGCTGCCGGAGCTGGAAGGACACGTGGAGGGCTTCGAGTGGCCCCAAGGACCGAGGCATCAAGGAGGTATCGCACTCCGATGACAATGAGAGAGAGAGAGAGAGAGAGAGGGGTATGGGGGGGCTAAATAAGCTGACAGAGGAGTGAGGTGAGACTCGAGGAGAGGCTAAGAAAACACCTGTGGCTTTCTCCCTCAGGAGACACGAGGAGAGCACTCCAAGGTCCTCGACGGAACTAAATATACGACCCACCAGTGGAAACATGGCCGCTGGTGGTCTGATAATGGATGGGGTGAGGGAGGGGAGGAGGGGGGGGACGCCGGCAGGTGGAGAGGACATTCGGTTCATTGATTATTCATTAGCTTGTCCGATGACAGTGGAATACCTTTCATTTCTGCTTACGGATAAGATCAGGCAGACAACATCCGTAGATTAGTGCCATGTGGTGTTCTGAATAAGTATCATTCTGGACCTACATTACGCAACAGTGTTTGAGAAAATACTCAGAGAATTGCAGAGTGATGTGATTAGCTACAGTATGTGCATATCGACTACAACTCACGCTGAGATAAGTCAAGTCAATCGACAGTGTCCAGGCACTACTGACAGAACTGAAGGGGAAAGCTGTTTGGTGAAATCTACTCTCACTTCATCATCCTAGGGACTGAGTTGGGCTATTGATTGGTCAGAAAGTAGGCCAATGCCTACCGTAGCAGGAGAACATGCAGTCTCCTAATGATTTGACCACATCAGTACCCTCTCCCCTCAGGGCAGCAGTTAAAAGAGAGTGAGTCATGGTAGAAAACGGAACAAAAAGAACCATTCAAACACCCAGTAACACCAGATCAACTCTAGCCAAGAACTCTTAAGCCACCCCTCCTCCTCCCTCTATCTCCAGGCAAAACCAGCTCACCAGACTGCTACGGTGAGACCAAGCCTAGCCAATCCGGTTGTCTCTGAGTAACTGTCTCCCCTCCGCCCTCACCATTTTGACTGTTCTTTCTAAAAACCACCATGGAGCCAACCCTGCCCTGGAGTCCTGAACCACATCAGAGAAACTTCTGTTATGGCATCCTGGCATTAGAGAGAGGAGAAACATACCAGATCCATTACCCAATGCTGCTGAATCTTCTGATCTAGGATCAGTTTCCCCTTTCAGATCATATTGAGTAAGATTGTATGGGCAGGGAGGACCTGATCCTAGATCAGCACTAGATCTTAGAGGAGAAACATACCAGATCCATTACCCAATCAAACTGCAGTCTTGACAGTTTAATTTCTCCCAGTTGGAAGGTACTTCCAAATCTTTCCTTGCTAACCAACTAACTAGACCCTCGTCCCACGCATGCTGCCCTCAACGGGTTCCTATTGGTTACCGGGCCTGCCTACGCTCCAGCTCCATCCACATTGGATAATCCCATGGTGACGGGCGGCTGAGCGGTCCTGGACCATTGCTGGACAAATCAGTCATCTAGAATTTATAGGGTGCATCCCAAAAGGGCTCTGGCCTAAAGTAGTGTACATAGGGAATAGAGTGCCATCTGGGACGTAGAGAATATTGTTTGTTTATAGCAATACACTGGACAAGGATTCTGGTAACACTGACACATACGATGATGTTCTCCAGAACAAGTTGTAGTACACGTCTACAGGCGTCACTTATTGCAATACGTGTGTCTACGGTTGATAAGTATCAACTATAAAGACAGGTGCAGAGCCTGTCGTCTTGCAGTAACGCTCACGTCTCTAACCACATATGTTGTTTCCCACTGGAGACCTGGGTTCAATCCCCATGTCCTCCCTTCTCACTGTCTCTCCCCTTTGTTCCATCTAAATAAAGTGCAAAACATACCTAAGGAGAGTGGAATTCCACAGGATAGCAAGTTTATTAGTCAACTTGACCCACGACCTCTAGGGCTCCTTCTTGTGATGATTAGAAGTAGGCCTAGAGGGGCCTTCTGAGTGGCGCAGAGGTCTAAGGCACTGCATCGCAGATCTGGGTTCAATCCCGGGCTGTGTCCCAGCCAGCCATGACCAGGAGACCCATGAGGCGGCGCACAATTGGCCCAGCGTTGGTCCGGGTTAGGGGAGGGTTTGACAGGCCGTGAACTCCATGTCCCATCACGCTCTAGAGAGTCCTGTGGCGGGCCGGGCGCATGCAAGCTGACACGGTCGCCAGGTGTAAGGTGTTTCCTCCGACACATTGGCGCGGCTGGCTTCCGGGTTAAGCAATCAGTTTGTCAAGAAGCAGTGAGGCTTGGCAGGGTTGTGTTTCGGAGGACGCATGGCTCTTGACCTTCGCCTCTCCCGAGTCCATACGGGAGTTGCAGCGATGAGACTAAACTACCAATTGGATATCACGAAATTGGGGAGAAAAAAGAAAAAGTTCCAAAACAAATATAAAACAATAAAAAAGTAGGCCAAGAGTAGGCAGTGAAAGGACAGTTACTAGGGTCGTGAAATAAATGACAAGGAAAGGAGACAAGAAAAGGAGATAAGGAAAGGAAGCGATGCAGGACTACTAGAACCCAGTTGCCTGTGGGAGCTCAATAAGTTGGATCCTCTGTGTGTGAATCGAATTCCCAGTCAAATCAGACTTCATTATTCAACACATTTGGCTTTGAAAACCTCAGCGAGGCTCAAGGGGGAATGAAACCCCAGGGAATCTGTAAGGTTTGTGTGTTTGTATCTGGGAGCAATTATTCATGCTTGCAGTCATCACTCGACCCGTTCTACCTGCCAACAGGTAAAAAGCCTGAACGTCTTATTGTACCAGCTACTAACCATTGAGACAATATTAAACGTACTGTACATACACTTTGACACAAATCATGCATTCATGCCAATGTTAGCTTTGCATGGAAGTTTGGAATGAAAGGTTTGTTGTATTACCATTTTCAGCAGACTCAGGTGTGTCTTCCTGCTACTCAGCTGGAGATGGATAACTGCTCTGTCTCTCTCTGTATACATGTGAAGGGGATAGAATGATTGACATGTAACTGTGCTGTGCCTGTTTGGTAAGCGTTGTTTGAAGGTGTCTGGGGCACGGTGCGGTGTGTGTGTGGGGGACGTGAGGGGGAATAATGAGGGGAGAGCTCAGAGGATGACTCACCCTCAACCCTCACGACCCAGACTACCCCCCCCCCCCACGCAAGGGCGGAGTGGGAACCTGTCACATAGGCCTCCAGGAGAAGAGAGAGAGGGTGTGTACTGTACCCAGCCCGAACACACCATACAGGACTAGTGTCAGGGAGTGAAGCCATATGAACATATAATTCCTCACCTCCATTAGAGACATGCCTCTCATCAGCATCTCTGACTATTCTACTAACATCATAGTCCTTGTGGACCTCAACGTGCAGTTAGCTACATCCAATGACAGTTGTCGTGAGTAAGTAGACGTTTAAACTAGGCCTGTCAAAATACAGATGTCTAGTTGAACGACTAATTAGATAGATATAAGTCCTGAAAGATCGACATATAGAAGCCCATACATAAGACGCATGGATATATATATATATATATATGTTTATATTGACTACTAACAAAGACATGAGTCAGAGTCTCTGTCCCAGTGCGAACGAGGTTTGGGAGTGAGACCGAAAGGTGATATGGAGGAGCAAACAAAATGGCCGCCATCTGGGAGTGTTTGATGTTGGTTATCGGTGACTCTGTCATCTGTGGTATGATCTATGAAGGGGATCAAAACTAGGTGGGATGCAAAGTGTGAGAGAAATTGGGGTGAGTGTGTGTGTGTGTGTGTGTGTGAGGGAACGGGCTGAGACGGCTGAAGAACTGCCGTTTGATGCGAGGCTCAGTCGCAGACTTCAAACGAGCTGTTGCTCTCTCCCTCTCCCACACAGGGAGTTCCAGCAGCAGTGTGGCCGCCATATTAAACACCTCCGTTCCTGCAGTGCTGCACGAACATACACAAAGAGAGACATACAAAACATCACACACACACACACACACACACACACACAGTATCTGACATACAGACGTGGAATATACAGGAGGCCATGGTTGGCATACGGGAGTACATAAGCCAAGTCAGTCCATCACGGGCTTCAATGTCGACGGATCTTTTCCCTTGGAACATTTACAGACATAACAGACATCAAAAGAATAAAGGGAACACTTAAACAACACAATGTAACTCCAAGTCAATCACACTTCTGTGAAATCAAACTGTCCACTTAGGAAGCAACACTGATTGACAATACATTTCACATGCTGTTGTGCAAATGGAATAGACAACAGGTGGAAATTATAGGCAATTAGCAAGACACCCCCAATAAAGGAGTGGTTCTGCAGGTGGTGACCACAGACCACTTCTCAGTTCCTATGCTTCCTGGCTGATGTTTTGGTCACTTTTGAATGCTGGCGGTGCTTTCACTCTAGTGGTAGCATGAGACGGAGTCTACAACCCACACAACTGGCTCAGGTAGTGCAGCTCATTCAGGATGGCACATCAATGCGAGCTGTGGCAAGAAGGTTTGCTGTGTCTGAGGATGGAGGCGCTACCAGGAGACAGGCCAGTACATCAGGAGATGTGGAGGAGGCCGTAGGAGGGCAACAACCCAGCAGCAGGACCACTACCTCCGCCTTTGTGCAAGGAGGAGCACTGCCAGAACCCTGCAAAATGACCTCCAGCAGGCCACAAATGTGCATGTGTCTGCTCAAACGGTCAGAAACAGACTCCATGAGGGTGGTATGAGGGCCCGACGTCCACAGGTGGGGGTTGTGCTTACAGCCCAACATCGTGCAGGACGTTTGGCATTTGCCAGAGAAC
The DNA here is from genome assembly GCF_901001165.1 of Salmo trutta. Taxonomy (NCBI): domain Eukaryota; kingdom Metazoa; phylum Chordata; class Actinopteri; order Salmoniformes; family Salmonidae; genus Salmo; species Salmo trutta. Next base: position 67,092,631 of record NC_042970.1, on the reverse strand, counting down.
ACCAAGATTGGCAAATTCGCCACTGGCGCCCTGTGCTCTTCACAGATGAAAGCAGGTTCACACTGAGCACGTGACAGACGTGACAGAGTCTGGAGATGCCGTGGAGAACGTTCTGCTGCCTGCAACATCCTCCAGCATGACTGGTTTGGCGGTGGGTCAGTCATGGTGTGGGGTGGCATTTCTTTGGGGGGGGCCGCACAGCCCTCCATGTGCTCGCCAGAGGTAGCCTGACTGCCATTAGGTACCGAGATGAGATCCTCAGACCCCTTGTGAGACCATATGCTGGTGCGGTTGGCCCTGGGTTCCTCCTAATGCAAGACAATGCTAGACCTCATGTGGCTGTAGTGTGTCAGCAGTTCCTGCAAGAGGAAGGCATTGATGCTATGGACTGGCCCGCCCGTTCCCAGACCTGAATCCAATTGAGCACATCTGGGACATCATGTCTCGCTCCATCCACCAACGCCACGTTGCACCACAGACTTTCCAGGAGTTGGCGTATGCTTTAGTCCAGGTCTGGGAGGAGATCCCTCAGGAGACCATCCGCCACCTCATCAGGAGCATGCCCAGGCGTTGTAGGGAGGTCATACAGGCACGTGGAGGCCACACACACACACACACACACACACTACTGAGCCTCATTTTGACTTGTTTTAAGGACATTACATCAAAGTTGGATCAGCCTGTAGTGTGGTTTTCCACTTTCATTTTGAGTGTGACTCCAAATCCAGACCTCCATGGGTTGATAAATTGGATTTCCATTGATTATTTGTGTGTGATTTTGTTGTCAGCACATTCAACTATGTAAAGAAAAAAGTATTTAAGATTATTTCTTTCATTCAGATCTAGAATGTGTCGTTTAAGTGTTCCCTTTATTTTTTTGAGCAGTATGTATGTATGTATGTATGTATGTATGTATGTATGTATGTACACACACACACACACACGCCGTTAAATGTGTTGTCTTACAGGGTCAGCCACAGTCATACGGCGGATCTGGAGCAAATTAGGGTTAAGTGCCTTGTTGGCCCAACGCTCTAATGTCTAGGCTACCTGCTGCAGCTACCTGCCCAAACATAAGCACTCTGCCAGACGTACACACACAAAAACACACTAGACTAGGACTGTCTTGGCTTGATGTTGTTCTTTCCTCAGTATAGTTGTCCAGATTGATCACTTATGCAGGCCATACATACAGTGCATTCTGAAAGTAATTAGACCCCTTATATACATACACACACACAATGACAAAGCGAAAACAGGTTTTTAGAAATATTTGCAAATGTATTCAAAATAAAAATCCCTTATTTACATAAGTATTCAGACCCTTTGCTATTAGACTTGGAATTGAGCTCAGGTGCATCCGGTTTCCATTGATCATCCTTGAGATGTTTCTACAACTTGGAGTCCAACTGTGGTAAATTCAATTGATTGGACATGATTTGGAAAGGCACACACCTGTCTATAGAAAAAGGTCCCACAGTTGACAGTGCATGTCAGAGCAAAAACCAAGCCACGAGGTTGAAGGAATTGTCCGTAGAGCTCGGAGACAAAACATTCCAGAAGGACAACCATCTCTGCAGCACCACCAAATCAGGCCTTTACAGTAGAGTGTCGAGACGGAAGCCACGCCTCAGTAAAAAAGTCACAATACAGCCTGCTTGGAGTTTGCCAAAAGGCACCTAAAGGACTCTCAGACCATGACAAACAAGATTCTCTGGTTTGATAAAACCAAGATTGAACACTTTGGCCTGAATGCCAAGCGTCACGTTTGGAGGAAACCTGGCACCATCCCTATGGTGAAGCATGGTGGTGGCAGCATCATGCTGTGGGGATGTTTTTCAGCGGCAGGGACTGGGAGACTAGTCGAGATCAAGGCAAAGCTGAACGGAGCCAATTACTGAGAGATCCTTGATGAAAACCTGCTCCAGAGTGCTCAGGACCTCAGATGGGACGAAGGTTCACCTTCCAACAGGACAACAACCCTAAGCACACAGCCAAGATAACGCAGGAGTAGCTTTGGGACAAGTCTCTGAATGTCCTTGAGTGGCCCATCTAGAGCCCGGACTTGAACCCGATCGAATATCTCTGGAAAGACCTGAAAATAGCTACGCAGCAACAGTCCCCATCCAACCTGACAGAGCTTGAGAGGATCTGCAGAGAAGAATTGGAGAAACTCCCCAAATACAGGTGTGCCAAGCTTGTAGCGTCATACCCAAGACAACTTGAGGCTGTAATCACTGCCAAAAAGGTGCTTCAACAAAGTACTGAGTAAAGTGTCTGAATACTTATGAAAATATAATTTCCTTTTTTTATACATTTGCAAATAGTTCTAAAAACCTGTTTTTGCTTTGTCATTATGGGGTATTGTGTGTAGATTGAGAAAAAAAACTATTAAATAAATGTTATAATAAGGCCATAACATACTTTCCGAATGCACTGTAGATAGGGCCACGGTGTGTGTGTTGATACTATTGTTTATAACCATGGGATGGATGTGATACGAGGGATGATACCTTGGAACAGAAAACAAAGAGAATGCAATTCCACAAGAACATCGTTGGCCAGCATAATAGGCTTGACGGATCTCAACAAAGCCATCTTAAGGGAGTTAGCCAACTACTACTACAGCCAATACATTAAACCCCACAGCCAAGAAACTCAACTGTTATCTTCCCATTTAGACCATCTGTGTGGAAGCAGTCGGTTGAGTTACGAGATATCTACATGTGGTGGTTCTGTCTAAAATTCTTATGAAAAACGGCTTGAGTGTATTCTAAGAAATAATGGTGCTGGCTTCTTAAAGCAATTCAGTAGAATCTTGAGGGGGGGGGGGGGGGGGGGGAGGGACAGAAAGAGTCAACTGCAAATAGTTTTGCTACGGCTTGCTCAACTGAACACGACCCCGAAGTGGACTATGCCACATTGGCATTGTAGTCCAGTGTAGCCGTTTGACCATGTAGAAAAAAATATCCCATACAGGACAACCAATCCACTTCTGTATCCTTAATGTAAGTGCAACTGCATTGGATTTAAAAAGTCACCCAACTGGCTCACGTCCAAAGTACACAAAACATGGAGAGACTCACTTGCCGTACCAAAGCTGCAAAGTAAACCCATTAGGAGGCTTTGAGGCTTCAGTACACATTTATGCTCTTAGTTTTATGCTCTTACTTATCAGATCTGGGCCTCTGAGAAAGCTTTAGGCCCTATAATCCTAGAAGATTCTACCAAGGAATTCTCCCGTCAAATTCAGTGTGTTTTCATCAGGCCCAGTGCTTTGGCAGGCCGGCCAGCCGGGAGCCAAGCACATTTCTCTGAGTCATCAGATAGAGGGGGAGGAGAGGACTGGAGTTCCCCTCTCTCTCTCACACAGGCAAACTCAACAAGCGCTACAACACACACACACACACACACACACACACACACACACACACACACACAGTTAAGCTAACTAAATAAGAGATGCAACCGACAACAAAGCTAAGCAAGCCAAACCCTATTGTTCCGGACCTCCCGAAGAAGTAAGCCTTCCTGAAATACCAAAAACAGTGGTTTGTAGTGAGTACTGCCAACAGGAAGTTAGTAGGCTACCTCAAAAAGGTAAAATGTTCATTGTTTGGGGGGGGGATACATGCTGAAGGGCCTGGTCACATGACAACAAAAACAATCCATAACAAAATACATTTGTGAAATGTCAGATACGGAAGTGATGGTATGGGGAAAGATTGCATAGTTTAGTCCCAGTTAAAGCATAAGCCACTAATTATGCAGACATTGAATGCTCTTTATCCTCCTTTTCTGGTGGTTCAAAGTAGTCTCAGTTTCTTGGGGTAAGACTATACTGACAGAAGTGGTTACATGTTGAATAGAGATATGGTCATCAAAGTGTAGATGTTCTTCTGAAGGGCAATCTGATGTCAGATGATTGACGGTTAGTTCCAGGAAGTGCCTACACAGCTTCTTCCTTCTTTCTCCGAGAATCCAAAACGAACCCAGCCGATAAATGTTAAATAAAAACATTTAAAACAATCTTATTTAACCAGGCAAGTTAGTTAAGAACACATTCTTATTTACAACGACGGCCTACCCCGGCTAAACCTGGACGACGCTGGGCCAATTGTGCATTGCCCAAACAAAGGGGGAGCATTCAAATCCAAATCCTGAGAGCTCCAGCAAAAAGGTTAAATTGGTCCCAGATCTGCTGCACAGTCTTGTCAACTCCTATGATCAGTGTCACGCAAGAGCACAAACAGATCTGGTACCAGGCTACATTTTTCCTGATTCCCTCCATTGAAACCAATCTGGATGATGGGATCTCCTTCTTGGCATTCGCGTTCTTCTAGTTCAACGTTGAGTGAAGATTTATAGTGGCCGAGCTCTTAATGATGTATAGTAGGGCATGATGTAAGAGAGAACTTAAGTCACGATGACAGACAATCTTCTCGCTGCATCGGATTGGTTCGGGTATTCCGTCAAAGCAGGGGGAAAAAAGATGACGAGCAAAGAAAGGTGAATCGTGAGACATACTGTAGTAGGAAACTCTTTGAAGTAAGAGACGAACCAAAGGCACTGTTTGTGGAACATTATTCTTTATTTTTATTTATGTTTTTAAAATGGGGAGACACTTGTCTATTTTCTCCACCTGGCTGGAAGCAGGAGGGAAGGGAGGGGAAACTCAAGACTGCGGTTCCTGCTTCCTGGAAACAGTAAAGCAGAGAGGTCCCCCTGGCCTGGTTTGTTCAGCCATATACGGTTGCATCTCTTACAGCGTTCAGCCATATACAGTGCCTTCGGAAAGTATTCAGACCACTTGACTTTTTCCACATTTTATAAGGTTACAGCCTTATTCTAAAATTGATTAAATTGTTCCCCCCCCCCCCCATCAATATACACACACACACACACACACACACACACATTACCCCATAAAGTTAAAGCAAAAAATATCACATTTACATAAGTATTCAGACCCTTTACTCAGTACTTTGTTGAAGCACCTTTGGCAGCGATTACAGCCTGTGTTCTTGGGGACCTTCAATACTGAAGAAATGTTTTGGTACCCTCCCCCAGATCTGTGCCTCGACACAATCCTGTCTCGGAGCTCTACGGACAATTCCTTCGACCTCATGGCTTGGTTTTTGCTCTGACATGCAATGTCAACTGTGGGACCTTATATAGACAGGTATGAGCCTTTCCAAATCATGTCCGATCAATTACATTTACCACAGGTGGACTCCAATCAAGTTTTAGAAACATCTCAAGGATGATTAATGGAAACAGGATGCACATGAGCGCAATTTCGAGTCTCATAGCAAAGGGTCTGAATAATTATGTAAATAAGGTTTCTGTTTTTAATAAATTTGCAAACATTTCTAAAAACCTGTTTTTGTGTTTGTCATTATGGGGTATTGTGTGTAGATTGCTGAGGATATTGTTTTATTTAATACATTTTAGAATAAGGCTGAAACGTAAGAACATTTAGAAAAAGTGGTCTGAATACTTTCCGAATGCACTGTATCTATATCGAGAGAGAGAGAGACTCAGAAGAGAGCGAGAGAGTGTGTGATAGCCGTAGCCAATGCCCACGGAGATCAGTTACCAGCGGCCCCGCTGACCTCTGGGATGATGAGGTGTGAAGGCCAAACCTCTCAGGTGAACCTACATTAAACAGTTACACTGACCACATTCCTCACAGCAATACATGAGACCTGCGTTAAAATACTATTAAAAATCTTTCAAATACTTTAAGCGTTTGTTCTAGCCTGGACTGTTCTGGGAATAATCTACTGGTCCATTAAGCCAGGCAAGCTCAAACGAGCAGAAATAAAGTATTTGAAATTATTTAGAATAGGATTTGAACCCAGGTTTGTAATTGATACATGGGGTCTCAAAGGGCATCGGGAGAGAATAGCATCCGGTATGTTTTCCGAATACCCAAGTATCCCATGCTTAATCGCGCTAGTGACTCGATAGCTCAGAATTAAGATAGAAGCATTTATGTAAGCGGGAGAGAAAGGGCTAGAATGTTCCTCAGATATCCTTACAAGCAGATGGTGTGTAGTAGTGTCAGACTGAATACTAACTCATGTACACTGCCACCAGCACATACACACAGTGTGTGTGTGTGTGTGTGTGTAGATAAAACGTCCCAGTAACGGAGGCCAGAAGGAGAGGAGTGTGGGAGTTTCACTGGTGGTGCCAGGACCTGATGATACAGTAGAGAGACAGTAGAGAGAGAAAGAGGTGGGGGTCAGTTGGTCAGGCAGACAGGGAGAGGAGACAGAGAAACGTACACAGAGAAAGAGCTACATATACTGTAACTTCATCCCTTCCCAGTCAGTGAACATCCTTCCCTCCAACCAGCCTCCCCTCTGGCCTCCATTGATAACACTTGTCCTTTTCTCTCACACACACACCAAAGCTCCTGCCTTGCAAAAGCCAAATACAGTACATTTCAGTGGAAGAAGAGGCCCTGCGATCCCGACTCAGATTTACACGCTGCTATGCACAAGGACTCTAACCAATTTAGGTCTGTCATGGCTCCGTTTTATGTCTCAATGCAGCCATTGTGTGGCAACCAGTTATGTACAAAGGTACTCTAGAGGGCTGAATGGCTGCTTCAAGATGAAATGGAACTCATAAATAAACACAGGGTATAGCTTTCATGCTGGGCAGTGGGGCGATGGTCCATTCTTTCAGAGGTGGTACAGTACTGGAGGGAAATCTGCCAATCTCTTGAAGTGTCTGACTGGGGTGGGGTAGTGTGTGTGTGTGTGTGTGTGTGTGTGTGTGTGTGTGTGTGTGTGTGTGTGTGTGTGTGTGTGTGTGTGTGTGTGTGTGAGAGAGAGAGAGTGTAAGTGTACCAGAGGGAGAGAGAAACTGGGACAGACACCAGTGATTTGAGCTCTTCCCTGCGTTTTCTGCCTTTCCTTTGTCGCAGATCGAGCGAACGAGGTCACCCACTCCAACGAGCACTCAACCACCAGCGGCCTTGCTCGTCCCGAATATACATACACTTTACATGTTGTTCATTTAGCAGACGCTCTCATCCAGAGTGATTTACAGGTGCAATTAGGGTTAAGTGCCTTGCTCAACAGCACACCGACAGATTTTTCACATAGCCGGCGTAGGGATTCGAACCAGCAACCTTTCGGGTTACTGGCCCAACGCTCTTAGACGCTAGGCTACCTGCCAAACACACGGCTCTATTTTAACAAACCTATAGTAAATCTAAGCGCAGGCGGTAGCGCTATAGGTTCAAAGTGTGTCAGAAATATTTTTTTGCTATTTTCACTATCACAATTATTGGTGCACTTGGCTGGCGTTGGCTCGAAAAAGGTGGGTTTTGATGAATAAACAAGTTGAGGGTGTGTCCAGGCTTAGCCCCTCACTGGCCAATCTGAATGTGTTCCATGGCCAAATATGTGGTTGCTTCAAGTTGTGTACTTATGGTCTGGTGTATCAACCTGGAATCAACTCCAAATCCAATGTTAGTCTGTTATAGCTTATTAAATGGCTTACAGAAACCAAATAACAAAATGTAGCCCTATCTTTGCTAAATACGTTCACTTGAACCCATTTGCAGTCCACATTGTTCTAAGTAATTGCATAGCCTCAATAGCATTCACACTGATATAAATGCTAGGTCTAGTGTAAATTGCATTACGGCTGAGCATGCCAAACATTGTCAATAAATCAGGATTAAGTTGATAAAGCATTAAAAGAGAACGAATAATTCTAAACAAAACAAAAACTTGTTTTAAATATAGGCAGGTCTTAAATATCCCTATCAGCGCTGCCTGAAATGACCACTTTGGATCATGATTTTAAAGGACACACCGCTAATATTTCCACCCTGCTCATCTGAGCACAAGCGAGCAGATATGAGACAGGTAAATTGCTGAACCTGGCGTTAGGGCTGGAAAAAGGACTTGAAAAAGGTAGTGCGGAGTTTACACATAACTAAATTGCAAACTAACGTGTGTTTGACACAAGCGCCGCCTTAATGACGGCCGAAAACAGAGCCCACAGTGTCAGACGCACGCCTGCCTGCATGCCAGGCTCGTGAAGTCAGTGTGTTCTAAATCACAATGCTACCGGCACAGAGGTATCATTCTGCCTGCCTTGTGCCAACTGTCACCTTTGCTTCCAAAATTTGCCACGCTGCCACTACTACTGGCACCTGCCCAAGGCCTAGATAGAAGATACATTAACATGGACGTTTCATGCGTCATTGTATGCTGGAGCACTGGTGTTCAATAGACTAGGTGACTTTACTTCCATAGTTGACCCGTTATTGTACTATACGTACGGCAAGTCATTTTTCCTGGTCAGTGTGTCAGAGTAGGAGTGCTGATCAAAAGTAACGTGGAAAGAGAGTCGTCATCAATATATAGAGAACACAGAATCCTAAACACCATTAAACACAACATCCAGAAATCTGAGTGTTGTTTGATTTCTTCGTGAGCTCCCTGTATGTGTCCGTTTCCTTCATCACTTCAGGTCTAATCCTTATTAATGAGAGAGGGCAAAACTGATCTTAGATCAGCGATCAATACGGGCACAGGTCACATAACCAGGCTAGGTAAAATTCCTAGCCCTGATTACAGTGGAATATATCAAATGCTTAGGTCAGACCACATGACCTAAGCAGGAAACACTCTTGGCCCCGACTGACTCAGTCCATCAGTAGTGATTGAGGAAACAGCAAACAGCCGAGCCTCCGCCTGCCAGTGGCCCAGTGCTGACCTGATGATTAACAAAGACTCGTGGCCACAGACATCTCACTGGGCTATGACATGTAACATACCAGTGTTGTGTGCTGTTTAAATCTCGATGGAGAAGTTCGGCCTTAATGGATTTGTAAGCAGCTGTACAGGAGTTAGCTACTCACACATTGTTTCCACTGACCACAAAAACTGGGCTGTGTTCATGAGGCACCAAACGGAAGTAAACAGACAAACACAGAGGGACAGCCTGGACTTGCCCAATAAGAAATGCTCATGTTTTAGAACACTTTCTGTTGCGTGCCCTAACAAACACGACCCTGGCCAACCCAAGGCCAGTGGATGATCAAACGAACTCCTGAACAAGAGAAGACAGACAAGTAGAAACGAGGGAGCTAGGAGGTTAAGAGAACCGGAGAAAGTTTCTTTATCCACTGAATGGATAAAAAAAGGGCCTGTGAAACCTTGGTGAGGGTCTATCAGTGCCTGTGATAAAGACTAGCGTAACTCATGTAAAAGACACATTCCTGGTGATGTAGAGAGGGTGTGGGAGTCAGGCAGGCCGGCCAGCATGCTTATCACTGCTCAGAGTAATGCACAGAATGAGGATGCAGGGTTCTGCATTGCGATCAAAGGTTTAAAGACCATGAGACTCGGAGGAGGGAGCTGTACGACTAACACAGCAGATAACAGGGTAGGAGTGGAGCAGAGGAGGCTGGTGGGAGGAGCTATAGGAGTTGAGGCTCATTGTAATGACTGGAACGGAGTAAAACACGTGGTTTCCATATGTTGAGGTATTTGATACCGTTCCATTCATTCCATTCCAGCCATTACAATGAGCCCATTTTCCTATAGCTCCTCCCACCAGCCTCCTCTGGAGTGGAGATATTGTAGAGAAACCATAGCCACATTAGGAAAAGTCCAATAGGGTGGGAACAATAGGTTGCACTACATTTGTTAAATATCTACCCTGGATTATCAGCTTCATACTAGTCAGTATCATATGTGATACAAATTCTGCTAAAACAGCCAGAAACATCAGACATTCATCATTATACAATCCCCATAGATTCACAGTCTTGTTGCTTGGACTAAAAGTACCAATAAGTAACAGCATTAAATGAATATGAAATTAATCCAAAGGCTCAGAGTGCATGTGCAAGTAACTGGCTTATCCTAGGTGCTTCCAATATCATCATCCTCTCCTCCCTCTTTCACGCCATCTCTCTCGCCATCTGTCTGAGATCGACTGTTCAAGGGCTTTGTTTTAGCAGCACCTTGACCCAGACACCACACGGCTGCAGACAAAGATAGGGAGGCGTCACAGGCCAGTGCACAGCACAGACACAGCAGTACAGCAGCCAGCCAGGCTACCAGCTATGAGCCTTGCATCCCAACAGGCCAGAGGGCACCACCACCACTGATTGACAGACAGCTACACTGGCCCCTTCAGGGCCTGGGGTGGTACTGCAGGCTGGAGGACTGAGGTGAAAACAAAGAGAGGGGATTGGTTTTGCATGCATTTCGAGAACAGCATTAGCAGGGTAAGGCAGACACGTTGCGATGTGAGGCACCTATTGAATGACAAACCTTAAAAAAAAAGGAAACTTCTAAAGTTGATTGTAATAGCATTGCTAAAAATCAAGGCTATATCTAACTCTACGAGTTACCCCATTTTGAACTTAACTGTTTCATAGTGTGTCAACCCTCAAACACAGAAGAATTTAAATAGAAGTGAATCAGCAAAACATGTCCATGTTCAGCAGATGTTGGTGGTGGCCTTTTAATTCATCAAAATATATATAAAAACACCATTAAACAAGCACATTACTTACACAATGACCACAGCGATTAGCTTTGAAACCTGAAAAATCGAAGGGGTTTGTAAATGAACAGGGCTGGCCCACTTGGAAGCCCTCATGGCCAGTGTCTGTCCTGTCGCATTGCACCATTTCATTGTCCCACATGGACGTTAGGAAACATCTAACGTCTGTTTGGTCATCCGGTCAGCAATGTGCATGGAGACCTTTGCCAGCTATTTCCACAGACAAAGTAGACATGGAAGACTAGAGTCAGTCAGTGCACTGTCACCCCAAACCCTGGAATGGATGATGGCATCCCACTAGGTCAAGTCACATTGAATTAAAACCAAATCGCCATGGTTCTTAAGCAGCTCAATTCTGATATTTGTTTCACTAATTGGTATTTTGACCAATCAGACCAGCTCTAAAACAAAACACACATTTTTGGGAAAAAAAGATTAGAATTGGTTTGCCTATGTAAACACAGCCTTGGACAGTGGTAGCTAGTGAATACACTAGTCCCATGTGGCAACTAAACAAGAAAAACCTATACAAGGTCTAATGAAATAAGACCCCACTGAACAAGACTCTTCCAAGACTAGCCCTTTGGTGGGTTAAGAGACCCCTGCTAAGAGAATTTAACACAATTAAAAGGACCTCAACATAATGTTCTAGTATCATAAATCCACGTGGCACATCTCAACACTAGCCTGCTCCCATAAAGCATGAAACACCCCGAGAACCTCTCTGCCAATAGACTGCCGATAGGTACACAGTGGGAGCCGTTCCTTCTCTTGCTAGAACAAAAGCGGTACCTGCTGCATGCCGACCCGGTAACGACGATATTCTACTTGTAAAATCACATAGCTCATCAGTGGTCAACAACTTTGAGCCAATCAGAGAGCACAAACTCCCACATGGGGAAGCCAAAAGGAGTGACAACAAAAAGGAAAACAAATACAGCATTTTCTCCACATATCCACAGTTAAATGTCATGAACCAGTCACACTTGATATGCAATGTAGGCTATGGGATGGTAGCTAGCTAAGTGCACAGATGCAATGCGCACAACACAAAATACTTCCTCCAAGCTAGCTAACCACTGACATTGACATAATTAAATCCCAATGGATTAGTTTCATTGAAACAGCTGCCTGTTTTAGTACAATGTCCTTAGCTAGCGAATATATTAACGCTAGCTAGGTAAACATTTGGCTATGGACTAGCACACACACTGGCAGTAGTTTCAAGTTAATGTCGCATGCACAGTGAAATGCCGTTCTTGCCAACTCAAATGGGATTGTGGAGAATGAATTATGTTGTTTCTTCATCTTTCTAGGTAGTCATCTAGCTGTGTCCATCTGGCTAGTATCAACATGGGCTTTCTACAACATAATCTATCTAGCTAGTTAGCTAACCAACATTGGAATCTAGACCATAAACTAAGCAACAGACATTGACACGCATTGCCAAAAAACACTACTGCCACCTCCAGGTTTGGAATATTTTAACATGGCTGAGTGGTTGACGACTTCAAGGTCTTTGCTGTGTGAACACAAAAGAGATTGACTACTGACATTTTGTTCAGAGGTGTTAAGTGTATCGAAGCTATATGTGTACAGTAAGGAGCAGTTTGCTGTAGGTCTGTTCTGGTCAGCTCTGGTTGCAGCTAGCTAACAACAGCCTCTTCCTGTTCTGTGCTACAGCCTAAACGTGGCTATTAATACCAGATCAATCACCAGGGAGATCACACGGCTATGGCTGCTGAGTCACACAGTGGAAATGATGTGGGGAAATTATGTGGAGCTGGTTATGTTGCGCCTACCTAGTCACTGATCTCGGGCTTTAAGTTTTCCACTCCTAATGGTTATGGATTGGGTTTGCGGTGGGTAAACTAATCCTAGATCTGTGGTTATAACCAGATCAATTACCGGACTAAATGACTGGATGGAGATCACAAAGCAATGGCTGCTGAGTCACAGAGGAGAAATATGGAGCTGCCCAAGTCTGATCCAGATACAGGAGAGTATGACTAGGTTGTCACTAGAAGCTGATCTGGGGTCTGTTTAGTGTTTTCCTGTCATAAAGGTCAAGTAAAGGATTCGGAAGTGTAAACTGATCCTAGATCTGTGGCTAGGGTTGATCAACCACCCACCATTGGAAACTCCTCCAAGATGTAAGATGTGGTAGATATCTACTGGGACAGCGGGGTATTAATCATTCTCCACATGATTGGAACTGACTTCTGACAATAGACATGCGTCTCAACAATGCATTCACTGCTGTTAATACAATCCACAACAAGCAAACCAGATCTAGTCTATGGGGTGCTTGCACAGACCTGGATTGAGCTTACAAGGGGAAAATGTCATTTTCATGCTTAATTCCTTTAAAGCCATGTTCCCATAGGGTATTGAAAACCTTTTACACGTTATGCTCTTTATATAGCAGTTGATGATATGGCCTATGTTGAGTATCCTCATTCACAATCATGACAAGAGGGATGTTGTTCTCTTGAATGAAGACAATCACCAGTGAGAACTGGCCTTCAGTGCAGCATCACACTGACTGTCTGACACTGCCCTTGGAGCAACATTTAAATTCTCAGAGGATTATAGAAGCACATCAAAACGCAAGTGGTCTGCTTTGATGGTGATTGATCCAATCTTAAAGTCATTTTCTCTTTAAAAGACGGAGGAGCCTTGTTTTAAAATGAATCTACAGGCACGGAGCAGAGAATTCCAAGCCATTTGATCATCTCGATCTAACACCTAATAGGACAAAGCACACCACTAAATCATGTTAGATTACATTAATCAGATTAGTTACAATAAATCATTTCATTCTTAGCTCATCAAAACAACTGTCTTTGTGAATGATACTAGGGAAAGTCATGTTAAATGGCAAGTTAATGTGTGGGCCTTGTACTTCCTTCCTTGTTTCCTTGAGGTAAAGACAGATTTATTAGAAATTGGATAGGTCTGGACCCGGTTTCCCTGATCACAATGGAATTTAGGCTTAGAAGTGTTTTAACGATGCTTCTTTCCTACAACGGCCGAAGATGTAACATGCATTTCACAAAACAACACACAGAGAGAGCGGTCTCTAAGTGCATCGTTGGCGCATGTATTGTTCCTGATCGGATCGAAAGAAAGGGAGCCCTACTCTCGGCTCAGCTTTCTCCATTAAAATCTACCTTACCTATAATGTTTTTTCACAATATTGACAATGGCTCAGCTCCTAGAGAGATATTACCAAGTACAGATGCAATATTGAGGCTGCTTAAATAGGCAAAAAAAATGAAAGCACAGATTTGTCACATCATCGCGCATGTCAGTCTAATTAGCATAATAAAAACATCCCCAGTTTAAGATAGAGAGATGTTGTTTTTGCATTGGATGCGTCTCAATCCACCACATCCCCCGATGTTGCACTTCCGCATCTGCGGTGAAAGGTGGCAGAGCTAGAGCCGTGTGTCAGGCCCGTCTGAACGGTTTGGCCTACAAACTATTATGACCCCTCTGTGGAAAGATGAGTCTCACGAACACAATGGGTGGTCTTCGTTTTGCTCTACGACCCCCACAAGCGTATTGGGACTCGTCTGAAGTCGGTAGAACCGCTCAGCTAACTTAGGCCTGTAGCGTCCGAACAGTTTGGGCTACACACTAACAATACATTTAACTGTTTTATGAGTGGTCTGAGGCAGGCTTTTAGATTACGAGCGTTTTCAAGTGCAACGTTAATACCAAGAGTTCTGGTGAACAGCTCAGAGATTTAACAATGCTCCTACGAAGGTTTTAACGATGAACTTAAGGTTAAAATGGTTTAGGGAAACCGGGCCCAGAGCAAGGTTAGATCCCTCTTGTTTTCACAAATTCAGATCTGTAATTACTTTCAAGAAAGGTAGGAAGGAAGGATGCATTTTTTTAGTATTTGAACGGGGCCTGTGAACTGAATGAACTCCCTATATAAACCCAGAGCTGCATGGAAAGAATTCAGTGCAACTGAGGTGAATGTAATATTTAACCAACACTGCCACCAGGTGGGCATCTAATGCTACCATTTTCTCTTCTGAACTACTTCTACAACAAAAACTGTGGGAATGAAGCGTCAGTGTAGAGGGTTGTTGTTAAAATGCATGGTTTATTCGTGTTAAAGAGATCGTGGAATTTAAAAGCTGAATTTCATTCTCACTGGGCGCACACTGTTTGAAGCAACGTTGTTTCCACACCATTTCAATGAAACTACATTGAACCAATGTGGAATAGACATCTGTGCCCAGTGGGTTGTGTTTTACATAGTGCTGGAGTCATGGTGACCTGAACTCTTGCTCTCCATGGGCTCAGAATCAGTCCAATCAGGTGAATCCATTTGAGAATAAATCCAAACATAGTGTAATAAACCTGGTAACATCTTATTCTTGCACTAGGCCCTCTCTATTTTAACACATTTGATTTTAAAGGGAGAGTGACAGTTGAACACATGGGCCTAAAACAAAAGTATTTCAAAAAGATAAAAACTATCTATGATTTCTCTTTTAGTTAAGAGTTAGACTACAAATCTATTGAAATTATTCACAAAAATCATGAAGTGTTAACACGTGACGCAACTGTCAACAAGGCTACAAATACGTCATCCTAATTCATTAATAACCAACCAAGGAACAAGCAGAACTTAAACACCTGAGAAACCAACTAAAATCATTCCTAAGAGCTCACAATTAAAGAGTAAACTAATAAAAGTTTATCGGGACACACCGGACCTCAAACCTCTGCGTCGACAAACTGCTCCTTCACGATGCGGATGATGTGGCAGACCCATTTGATGGGGGCTTGGTGGTGGGTGGCAGGGCTGTAGTCGGTTGCTGTCTGGGGGTGGGGAGGGCAGGGGGCCTGGTTCAGGGTCAATCCCTGTAGGGCCACTCTATCCACATCCTCTGGGCCTGAAGAGAGGAACAGAAGGTTCATGGCAATTCTGGCTCATGTTCAGTTGGGCAAACTGTAGAAAAATGTATTGAAAAGGACAACAGAAATCTGTGTTCTCATTGGAGGTATTCCCTCCCAGTTTCATTCAGCTCAACTTTTTCTCCCTACTGAACACAGTCCTGGGTCATGTTCTAGAGGAGCAACGCTCTGAATGTTGCAGATAAATGTTTTGTAATAGAGCGGACACTATTCCCTATTCAGCATGGCAGAGAAGTACAGTTGAAGTCGGAAGTTTACATACACCTTAGCCAAATACATTTAAACTCAGTTTCACAATTCCTGACATTTAATCCTAATAAAAATTCCCTGTTTTAGGTCAGTTAGGATCACCACTTTATTTTAAGAATGTGAAATCTCAGAATAATAGGAGAGAATTATTTATTTCAGCTTTTATTTATTTCAACACATTCCCAGTGGGTCAGAAGTTTACATACACTCAATTAGTATTTGGTAGCATTGCCTTTAAATTGTTTAACTTGGGTCAAATGTTTTGGGTAGCCTTCCACAAGCTTCCCACAATAAGTTGGGTGAATTTTGGCCCATTCCTCCTGACAGAGCTGGTGTAACTGAGTCAGATTTGTAGGCCTCCTTGCTCGCACATGATTTTTCAGTTCTGCCCACACATTTTCTATAGGTTTGAGGTCAGGGCTTTGTGATGGCCACTCAAATACCTTGACTTTGTTGTCCTTAGGCCATTTTGCCACAACTTTGGAAGTATGCTTGGGGTCATTGTCCATTTGGAAGACGCATTTGCAACCAAGCTTTAACTTCCTGACTGATGTCTTGAAATGTTGCTTCAATATATCCACATAATTTTCCTACCTCATGATGCCATCTATTTTGTGAAGTGCACCAGTCCCTCCTGTAGCAAAGCACCCCTACAACATGATGCTGCCACCCCCATGCTTCACGGTTGGGATGGTGTTCTTTGGCTTGCAAGCCTCCCCCTTTTCCCTCCAAACATAACGATGGTCATTATGGCAAAACAGTTCTATTTTTGTTTCATCAGGCCAGAGGACATACCTCCAAAAAGTACGATCTTTGTCCCCATGTGCAGTTGCAAACCATAGTTAGGCTCTTTTATGGCGGTTTTGGAGCAGTGGCTTCTTCCTTGCTGAGCGACCTTTCAGGTTATGTCGATATAGGACTCGTTTTACTGTGGATATAGATACTTTTGTACCGGTTTCCTCCAGCATCTTCACAAGGCCATTTGCTGTTGGTCTGGGATTGATTTGCACTTTTCGCACCAAAGTATGTTCATCTCTAGGAGACAGAACGCGTCTCCTTCCTGAGCGGTAGGATGGCTGCGTGGTCCCATGGTGTTTATACTTGCGTACAATTGTTTGTACAGATGAACGTGGTACCTTCTGGCGTTTGGAAATTGCTCCCAAGGATGAACCAGACTTGTGGAGGTCTACACATTTTTTTCCCCTGAGGTCTTGGCTGATTTCTTTTGATTTTCCCATGATGTCAAGCAAAGACGCACTGAGTTTGAAGGTAGGCCTTGAAATACATCCACAGGTACACCTCCAATTGAATCAAATGATGTCAATTAGTCTATCAGAAGCTTCTAAAGCCATGACATTATTTTCTGGAATTTTCCAAGCTGTTTAAAGACAGTCAACTTAGTGTATGTAAACTTTTGACCCACTGGAATTGTGAAACACTGAATTATAAGTGAAATAATCTGTCTGTAAACAACTGTTGGAAAAATTACTTGTGTCATGCACAAAGTAGATGTCCTAACCAACATACCAAAACGATAGTTTGTTCACAAGAAATTTGTGGAGTGGTTGAAAAACTAGTTTTAATGACTCCAACCTAAGTGTATGTAAACGTCAGACTTCAACTGTATGTCTGTTCTATAATATTTATATCTAATGTTTTGTTATGAGCAGCGCATTGAAAATCTTCAGTAGGGCACCATATACAAAAATGGAAAACCAAAAAATGTTCTTACTGAAGAAGTCCTCTAGCACCTCTGTTTCAGCAAAATGTCTTCTCCAGTTTGGTATCACTGAACACCACCCTCCATGAAAAAGTCCTCAGTTAGAGAAAATGTATAGAAACAAGTAAAATTGCACTGTTAGTGCTGCCAAAACTTTGTGTCAACATTTCTATACAAACCAAGAGAACAAGACAAGACTTGATATGATATTAGGTCTGAAATAAATAACTGGTTTCTTCCTTGCACTACCGATTGTCTAGTAATATGGATACATTGTTATTGACCTGGGAGTAATGGCAGTAAGTTACATACAGTAGAGAGTCCAATATTTGAATCTAACTTGTCCTAGACCAGTGGTCACCAACCTTTTCAGAGCCGAGATCACTTTGAGTCAAAATGCAGGCCGAGATCTACCGCTCAGATCCTTTTTTAAACATGACTTAAAAAACAAACCTATGACGTTTGTGCAGTAGGCTATAGCCTGATACATTATCACAGCATATTGGCTATGCTTGAATTGCCCTGCAAAAGGCATTACAATGTTGTTCTTCTCAGACAATTGTGTTATATTTCAAAACGTAAGGTTTATGATCACACTGGTAATATTAGATCATTTGTTGTATTACTTGTTATGCACAGCACAGCTGGTCAGCATAAATTGAAATAATTCGCCTTTTTATTTTACTGGACTGATGGTGCCTGCATATTACAGTCTTCCAGCCGATGGCGAAACTCGAGTCTCACTTCATTATTTCTGCCTCATCCACCAATTCATGTTGTTAGAGAACGTTAAAATATTACTCGATATTAAAAAGACAAGCCACTAATAATAACAATGCTTATCGATACACTTTGTAGCACGAGGAAAGAGCTGCAGCAACATCACAGCTACGTCTAGTACCGGGCAGCGGTATGTGACAGAAAGCCCATCACCAGGCAGAGCTAGCTGAGCTAGAGATTACATTTTCATTTGCACTTTTAAATACAATACAGGTAATGTTTTAATCACACACACACACACACGTTTGCTATTGCACTTTAGAATACAACAAAATCTGTTTTGTATGTTACATTTGTTTGTCCAAAACAAATTACCTATGTAAATAGGTTTGCTGTTGCACTTTTGAATAAAAATATTAAAAGTTGTTTTTATTGTAATGTCTTGCCCTCTGTCTAGTGATGCGTTCTACATTAAGGTAACAACTGATGACAATTTAGATTGATAGGACAGTTAAATGTAGTAAAAAAAAAAAAATTCTGGTGGGCCTACATTTTGTCTGGTTCTCCTTTTTTCTTTAAGTTAGGCGCACCAGTGCTACAAATAAAAGACATGACTTCTGCTTTTGGATATTTACAAGGCAACACTGCATTTTAAATCCTCCTCCACATTTACTGGATTGGTTGTGCAGAAGAGAACCTCCCCAGACAGAAGTATTTTTTCCTCATCAGAAGCAGAAAGAAAGAAATGATGCTCAGGCTTCTCTGTGGACTCATGGAAGCTGCAGGGTGATCAGAGTTATCTGATTGGCCAGCTGTAGGCCTGTATGTGCACTTGATTGGGCTCGCTGGGTAGGCGGAGTTTGTACCTTCAGACACATGAAATGGTTCTAAATGAGAACATGTCGACTTCCCAGCGCGCAGGGCACCTAAATCAAGAGCAACTACCACAAACAGCGTGAAACAAATAAATATAAACAGAAACGCACGGCGACCGATTAGGAATTCCTTGGAGATCGACCAGTAGATCGGGATCGACCGGTTTGGCCATCGAAAAAAATGCATATGCAAAAATTACCTCATCCCTACTGTAAAATAACGGTGGTGGATCTTTGATGTTATGGGAGAGGGAAGTCCAGCACAGGCAAAGGATATCAAATATCTGGAAAGATTCTGTATAGAGGAATGGTCTAAGTTCCCTCCCAATGTGTTCTCCAATCTCATAAAACATTTTAGAAAAATGCTGTTTCCTCATCCTCAAAGGGAGAGGGTGATGGAGTATTGAAACAGCAGCTCCAATAATTGTGACCCCCATCTTTTTTTCTCCCTTCTCTGAGCAATTGTATTAGTATAAAATAATAATTTTCATACAATCTAGCTCAGTATTTGTATTTTAAACTGTATTTTTTGCTCATTTTTAATCAAGAGATCCAATAATTCCAGACCCCACTGTATCTCTCCCCCTCCTTACCATATGGAGCAAATCCATAAGTCTCAACGATTCCCATCTCCTCCTCCCAGTTTTCTTCCTCATATGGTGGCAGAGGTGGGGCTGGCGGCAACGGCTGTGTTTCTTTTTTTGACTTCCTCCTCCATTTCCACCTATACCTGGAAGAATAGGCCTGCCTGTACCTACACTCTGGAGCAGGGTCCAGTATACCATTGCCTGAATACATCAGCTTCCTCTCTGGAACAGGGTCTGTGGCGCCAGTGCATGAATATATCGGCTCTCTCTCTGGAATGGTTTTGGCACTAATGCACAAGCCCGGGGGGTTACTCACTGTCTGGGGCATGGTCCACTGTTACAGGTCTCCCTCAAGACTTTACTGCAGTCCTACAGAGAAAAGCATGAACACAGAAATGTTGTCATATCAGCTAATAAGCAGTGCTTGACATTGGCAGGAGATCGCCAGAGCCGAGTACCTGCACCTCAAATTTTATACGTTTGAGCTCCTCTTATAGAATATCTGTTCAAAAGTATTGTAGAGCTCCTTCACCAAAATATAAACAGTACCGGCACCTATTTCGGTCCAAGTCAAGCACAGCTAATAACGTCTGACACTTTTGAAAAATAAATGTTTGTTCACAGCATCATTCTACAAAATCCCTGCCGTTAGATAAAGCTTGCACTATCGATATCACCTTGCTGCCACAAATTTTGTCGAGGCAAGTCTTCCTTCACAAATAATTAAACTGACAACATGGAATACAGCAATAGGCTAGCTACATTTAACAAAACATTTTTTACGTTGCTAAATGAACAGTCTTCCGGTTGCGAATAGATTGACTGTTCGATAGTTAGCTAACGTCGATTGCTGGCAAGAAAACTCACTTTATTCCAGCATCAATTAGCATATCATTTTCCCCCTTTCATGTAAACTCAACAGCCCAATTTAACTACATAAACTTGGGTTTCAGAATGGGCAATTATAAAAAGAAAATCAAGGTAAGGTAAATTGCTAGCTAATTAACCAATTAGTACCTCCCGTGGGCTTCGAATGCAGTGTATGACGTCAAGCGCACGGTGGAGCCGCGTCTGTTTTGACATCCACGTGGGTTACGGCTTGGTTTATTATTTTGTACTGTTTCAGGTTTTGTTTTCAATCCAACCCTATGTATTCTTTGTAGGACAATTTATTGAATCGTGAACATAATACAAGTTTTACATCCCCAATCCACCATCATAATATTGAATCAATTGACAGTATGAATCAGGGGTTTAATGTATGTGTTGAAGTACACTGAACTATTTCATTTCCATCTCTTTGAGATTTCTCTGGGTCACACAAGTCATTTCTCAGGACTGTGAGATTTAGGTCAGCATAGATAGAGGCTCCACATCAGGCACACTGCAGCTAGAGATTTATGTCTATACAGGAACTCCCACATTAGGGTAGCCTAGTGGTTAGACCGTTGAACTAGTAACCGAAAGGTTGCAAGTTCAAATCCCTGAGCTGAAAAGGTACAAATCTGTCGTTCTGCCCCTGAACAGGCAATTAACCCACTGTTCCTAGGCTTTCATTGAAAATAAGAATTTGTTCTTAACTGACTTGCCTAGTTAACTAAAGGTAAAATAAAACAATTGTAGCAAACCTGTTTTACTGCATCTGGAGTGTTTGAATCAATGGCAAACATTATTCCTAAAACAGGACAGAATATTCCTTTGATCATACTGTAAGAAGTTTACATTTTCATTTATGAAATTTGCATTCATCAGGTTGTAATCATGCTAGGGCAAATCTCTTTATTTACAGTTTAAAGTTGTTTGTACATCACAATTGCAGATAAGACCTCATATCATAAGTAGTAGCCTACTTACAGCCACACACAGTACAGTGCTTCAATGTATGCGTAACAATGGTATGTGGTAGAGAAATTGGACGACAGAAACAAGGTAACAGAAAATAACAAGATATCACAATCTCAAGCCATTCTTATTGCCACAATGCCACCCCCTGTGCACTTTAAAATCCAACCTCTCAATATCTTGAAGAATAGGAGACTACATCTTTCATTGTGTTAGGAAGTATTTAGGAGCTAACAAATGGGAAACGTTTGAGTTTATTTAAAACGTTGCAAGTGAAACTTTGTGACAGTGCTCAACAGGTGATTGGCTGTTGCACTGTCTGAAATGGGATGCCAGTGATCAACATATCCTCAAATGATAGGAGGGCTTCTACATAAGGACGAAGTCAACGCTCAATTTGAAGACATTTCTCAATTTATCTCAATTTCATTTAAATTTGTGTGAAGTGAATCTTTCAAGGTTGTAGAAGTAAACCTTGTAGTGCCAGGTTGGTATGGTATAGAGAAAAGTAATATTGCTCACCAGTTTATTTAGTGTATAGGAAAACAGGGGGAAACCATATCAACATACTTTGAAAGGACACAGAAGCCAAAGCAACCTGAAAAGCAATGGACACTGCATTCATAGATAGTTTTTTCTGTTTCTGTGTTAACCTAAATATTCCCCCAATGCTCATCTGTTTTTAAATAAAAAACCTTGTGCTGTGCCTCCCAAGTGGTGTAGCGGTCTAAGGCACTGCATCGCATCGCAGTGCTTGAGGCATCACTACAGACCCGGGTTCCATCCCAGGCTGTGTCGCAGCCGGACGTGACCGGGTGACCCATGAGGTGGCACACAATTGGCCAAGGTTCGTCTGGGTTAGGGGAGGGTATGGCCAGCCGGGTTGTCCTTGTCACATTGCGCTCTAGCTACTCCTGTGGCGGGCCGGGGGCATACACACTGACTTTGGTCGCCAGTTGTACAGTGTTTCCTACAACACATTGGTGCGGCTGGCTTCCGGGTTAAGCAAGCAGTGTGTCAAGAAGCAGTGCGGCTTGGCAGGGTCATGTTTCGGAGGACTGGCTCTCGATCTTTGCCTCTCCCGAGTCCGTACGGGAGTTACAGCAATGAGACAAGACTGTAACTACCAATTGGGGAGAAAAAGGGGTAAAAAAAATACAAAATAAGTTTTATAAACTAGAGTTGATTACCTGGCCATTTCCTGATAGAACTGTATAAAATAGTATTTTTGTGGTCTCATCTGTAAAAGTGTGGTGAGTGGCACAATACAAATCCTGTACAACATTTACAAGTCATGAACATCGTTCAGACACAGATTTTAAAGCAACAGTAAAAATACTCATTATTACGTTGTCTAAACAACATAGCTATATTAAGAAAAATAATAATAGATAACTGTGTTTTAAAGGCACGAATACCAGAAAATGTGAGAACATGCAAAAAGAAGAAAAGACTACATATTTTTGTGCAAGGAAGCAAAATGTACGTTTAGAGCAATTTAATTTACAGCAGGTTATCCCCTTTGCCTATCAACGTCCTCTCGAATACAGTAGTACAGCAAAGGCCTACTTTATGACATTTGAAAACTGTCTCAACAAAATGTAGATTTGTACACAAAAACCCATTAGGTTTTAACAGAGACAATGTTAGCTACGTGAGACATTCATGATATTTACAGTATACTAGCCAAAGGGCAAACACTACCCATATACTCTGTATAGATTCCAGTATGATTGCTATTCCAGTCTTATTAGTACCAAACTCTAGTCTACAGTAAGTGAACTTCTGATGAATATACTGCAGTATACTACAGTATCTTATATAGAGATGATAGGGATGATTCAATGAGGCACACTGACATGGCTTAACACCCAGAGGAAATTCATAAAACACATTGAGATGTGGAATAACATAGAGATAAATACTGTATCTATCTCTATGCAGAATGCATTAAGCATTCTGTACATTCACATCCATTGGGTTACATTCGTGTGCTTGTACATTGTTATGCTGTTGACTTGACAGCCCTGTGTGCTGGCAGGGTTTGTCTCCAGTTCAGTATGGATATAGGGAGAGTGGAGTGGCAGTGTCCGACACAGAAATATAAAGCATATAGGCTAAATGAATAATACCCACATAAAAAACACTACAGTATACTATAGAATACTAAAGTACTTACAATAGAATTCTATAGTAAACTGTAGTATACCATACTACACACTGTAGTATCCCTCGATCATGTGTTCAGTAGTAGTACTATATAATGTTATAGTATACTGTAGAAACTATAGTAAATATTATAGTATTAGCCATAAAAAAGCACTGTCGTAAATACTACAGCATCTTATTTGCATATACCCTGCCCATTCCCCTCCCCCATATTGCAATTTGTGCCACCTTAAGTGAGAAACCTACACGCCAAGTATAGACCATATAGTGTGTTCTCTACAGGTTATAGAAAAGATCAGAAGCACTGAACAATCTGTTTGAACCCCAGTCTTACCTACAGGTTATGGAAAATGTGCTCTTTTAGTATTTCTTCAGTAGGTTTCCTGAAGGAGAAAGCCTCCATTTCTATGTCAAAGATAATAAAACAAAAACACTGTAGTAAATACTACAGTAATGTCTGCAAAAACACTACAGTAAATACTACAAACCGCAAAAACAATACATTATTACTATAGTATATACTACAGTTTTCTATTATTACAGTATTTATACTTTAGTTAACTGTAAATACTACAGTATAATACAGTATACTACAGTAAATACTACAATAAATGCTACAGTATTCACTGCAGTGTTTTTGCGGACTCCGTAAGTCAGCAAAGAAGTCAGCAAAAACACTACAGTGAATACTATAGTATTTATTCCATAGAATACTATAGTTTTCTTTGTGTGGGTAGCTATAGCAGCTTAATGCAATGGGACATCCTTCATAGCAGATATCCCAGGTCTAACCAACTTATTTAGACAGTCTTTCTACAGAATGTCTGAGTAGAAAATAATTAATGGGAACCCATGATTAAGAGGAATTGACATCCTGAAATTCTCAACCAGTCAATTAACAACTCACTTTGTGAGTTAAGAATTTACTATATGGATTTATCATACAGTATTACTCTACACAGATCATACTGTACCGTCATCTCAGAGTTCCCTAGGAAGGCATTATTCTCATATCTTCCTCTGTACTGTACTGACCGATACACTTCACCTGTTCCTTCTTTGACTTCACTAAGCCATTCCATCCTCCTGAAAGCATTCCATCACACCAAGTTCTGCTGCCTCTCATTATCACTTCACATGACTGATATCTCCTTCAGTCAACGCCAATATCCTTTGACATGGAGATGCTTGTACAATATTTTCTCGCTCCTTCTCTCCCTCTTTTCATCTCTTTCTGTCACTCTTCTTACTCACAGAAACACGTGCTGCTTTACTTTCTTCATCAACGTGCCTCTACCCACATACCGGTCTTCAGCGATCAAACACAGATCAACTTTAAGGAAACAGTGGGGACAGGGTTGTCTGGAAGCTAAAGATCTCTGTGTGGCTATCTGCCAGTCTCTCTCTGTTCCTTTATTCCCCAATGGCTACAACACACGCTGTTGCAGATGAATAGGTTTTTGATCACATTGTTTCTACATACACCACTAGAGGACGTATATCCAGTGTTCAACAACCAGTAATGCCCTACATATTCAAAGCACCTGCCCAGTATCATTCTTTTTCCCAGTAATAATTCATCTCGATTGTGTTTTAGACTAAAGATGAGGCTGTGAGGAAACAATAGAGAACATAGAAGAAAGTGCATGAAGGAGTATGAGGGAGATACCAACATCTGTTGATGAGTCACAGAATAGAACAGAAGTAAGTACCAAAACTCCCTTTAGTAGTCAACACAGAAAATCCACTAAAGCTCCAGTCGCTGAGAGAAAACAGGGTCATATTCATTAGGCCACACCGTAGCAAAACGTTTAGCAACAGAACACAAAAACAAGTGTTTCTAATTGGACAAGTCCCGGTAGTACATCCCAGTTTATCTGTTTTGTGCCTAATGAATACACCCAAGTTCACAGTTCCACTCCTGAGGCAGCAGGGGGCAATGATGTCTAGCTGTCCCAGGCCCCAGAGTGGCTAGTCTTCCTTTCCCTTTCCAATTCCCCATTCCCGGTGGGGGTTCTAGTAGTGGGTTTCTAGTAGGGGGGTTCTAGTTGGTCTTGATCTCCAAGATGGAGGGGTTGTGGTCCAGGATAGACAAAATTATCTTGTCCATGTACTGCCGCAGGCGGAAGTTGATCTCCTCCTGCTCCTTGAGGGCCTCCATCAACTGTGGAGAAATATCAAATCAATGTGATGTTACCATCAGATATGGTGGTGACATTATCTGGTTATACCAGCTAACCCTGATGTCATGCAGAATGAAACTCTTCAGGTCTTAGGCAAGGTTACTCATCAGACGAGCGTGGTCACCATACCATCAGAACGATTACACCAGCAATACATTATTTTATGACAGTAATGTAACCTACTGCACACCTAAGAACCTGATTACATACATGCCTACTGTCTAAATGCCATGTGTACTATGACCTTAATCAATAAGGTTTCTCTTGCAGGGTTACTCCGAAATGATCAAATCATCAAATGATTAGCATTATGAATGAAAAACTCACGTCGTCACGTGAGGCGTTGTCTATCTCGGCAGCCAGCGACTGGGCCTTGGTCTGGGTGGCGAACAGGTTCTTAGCCTCATACAGACTCAGACTGAGGATCTGACCATTCAGGTCGTCGTTCTGTTCTCTCAGTTTCAGGTTCTCCTGTTGGGTGGAGGGGGGGTAAAGGAGAGAGGGAGGGACATAGAGGGGAGGGTGGGAGTTTGGGAGAGAGAAGAGGGAGGGGGAATTAGAGGTAGAGAAAGAGAGAGAGAAAGGAGAGAAAGAGAGAGAGAGATGAGTATCATAGCTTGATTTGACAGACTGAAGCGATGGGATTAGAGGGAGTCCACAGCTTGATGAGATTCATCTCAATTCTCCAAGCGCCCCACTTCATCCACACTGTGTCAGTAGGCAAGGCCTGTTCGATTAGACTACTGAAGCCTCACACAAATACACCCACGACAAACCATCTCTCGATTTCAACAGCAGCCGACACAGAACACCACATCAACAGTAACACCTACAGGACAGGACACGGGTTATTATGTTTATCACGGTGTTATGGCACAAACTGCGCCCTGTGTCGACAGGGGGTGAAGCTCTATAGGCGCTGTATGGTGATGATATTAGCTGTGGTTATTGGGAGGGGTCAAAGGTTAAAGCTCACAAGAAACAACAGTGGGTTTGTTTACCGTCTGACCGTGACGGAGGCGTGCCCCAGCGGATACTACGAGGTGGCGGAGGTCAGAGGTCAGAGGAAAATCCTGTGAGACAAACCGCTGGACACACAGAGGAGGAGCAAAGAGGAGCACAGGGAGACATGAGAGGGAAGAGACTCATTCATCCCTGTTCGGAATACTATCACATCAGCTAGCTGATCTGCATTCTCTTTTGAACCCTTTCTCAAATATGAAACAGTGCCATTATAAAATAACATATTTGAAAAAGGAACCTATGAGTGTTTTAAATAAGGAGTTTCAGGTAAGCACCATTTGATCTAAAAGTGTTGAGAAAAGAGAAAAAGGGTATCACATATCTGCCTGACACCAATTAGAGATGTTTCTCTTCTAGCCTTGTAGTTTAAACTTTGAATCAAAGCCTGTGACTGCAGAAAATGGTGTACTTGTCTGTGTAGTCTGGGTACCAGACTTTTTAGCTAACATTCCACTCCTGTCATTTGCCAAATGTAACAGCTGAGCAGAAACGGCAACTAGGCAAGTGTGAGAGAGAGAAAAGAAAGAGAGAGAGATAGAGAGCAAGACAGATCCAGATGAAAGCTGCAGGCAAGGCGAGGCACTGTGACTACTCTCCTAGCGTTAATGTCAGTTTGACAGAGTGTACTGACCGAAGGCAAGAAAGAAGCCTACAGTAGAATATCAAATCTTTACACATTAAGATACCGCAATACTGCATGTCTCAGCGTTAGAGCCTCTGCCTTGTCTGAGAGGACATCTTAGAAACACTTTCATCTTGATCTCTTATCTCATGTTTATACTAGGTCCGATGCTCGTAACAAGGATGGGGAACATTAACAATATAATTTCACTGCCCTTGACAGACAGATATCACTGGTATTCACTACCTAGAAATGGCACACTATCTAAGAAGTTGAAAAGGACAAACTTACAGTAGATAAGACGCACTGTAGATAGATATGACTAGTGTATGCCACTCTCTATGTTGAGAGTGTACTACCAGCATTAGACTATCACACGAAACACTGTTAACTCGCACACGAGCATATAGTGGTGGCATATACAAACACATACAGTATACTTAGAGGTGGAATTGAGGGGGAACGTGTGTAAAAAAACAAAAAAATAACATTTTGTGTAAAAGATTGTTTTTGAGCCCCACCTGTTTGAGTCTCCTGCCCAATTAAATCCTAGCAAATACCCCAAAAGAGGAAGTAACAATGCATTCATATAGAGTTAGCATTAGCCACTAGCTCTCAAGCCCACCTGTTTGAGTCTCTTGACCTCGTGCTCCAGCTCCATCTCTCTGGTCTTGGCGTTGAACTCCGTCAGCCCAGAGGAGGAGCTGCGGCCGCGGCCAGGCTTCTCTGTCTCCAGCTTGAACAGCTGCAGGTGCTCCAGCTCCCGACGAAGGTCCTCAATCAACTGCAGGAGAGGGACACAACCAGGGACGATATGTGGTAGCTGTCGTGAAGACTGTGTAGTTATAAAGAGTACCTGGGATAGCCACGTAGACCAGTCTGGTGCAGTGGGCAGGCTGGTTGATGTGAAAACGTATTCTGTACAAACATTCAGCTACTAGAGATTTCAGAAGAGTGGGAGAGGCATCATAAGCTTTCGTTTCACACTACATGTAAAAGTGTGCATAAGTGTGTGTATACATGCGTGTGTGTGTGTGTGCGCGCACGTATGTCCCTGTGTGTGTGTTATCCCTCCTCTCACCTCCTGCATAGCCTCCCTCTCCTTCTGGAACTCGTGTCTGTTTTGCCTCAGCTTGTCCATCATCTTCCTGTAGAGGTCCATCTCATCCTTCAGTCTCAGACTGGTGTCCTCCAGCTTGTATGTCATACTCTGCTTCTCCTGACAACACACACACACATATAGACACATTGAAATACATGTGATGATACACACAGAATAAAGCATGGATCGTTTTCAAACGTATGCCTGATTCACATTACAGGCCAAAGCCAAGACAATCTGTTCTGGGCTGGACTGGTTACACATCCACTATAGTTGCTGGAACCGTGCTGGGAAGGACAATGTGAATAGAAAAGCCCCAAGCCAGCACAGTGCAGTTTGGGGCGGCCCTGTAATCCAAGTACAACAACTTAGGGAGAGGCAAAATAATACAACAAGCTGGAGAGAATGGAGTCACTCAATCTCAAAACTGACCCCGATTACCCAATAACCTCTGCTCTTTCCCCAACCTCCAGAGTAGCTCATCAAAATAAAAGTCACATGTGTGTTCTCACAATAAAGGTCCCACAGTATGAATAAGGCATTAGGTTGTTAGGATGTATGCGGTAAGCAAGAACACAGTCAGTCTAATAATGCACAGTGAATAGTCCTGTAAGAAGAAGCATTAGGACACATACATTCAAATTAACTATCATTTTAATGAATTTACAGTACTATAAATAGTGCAAATAACGCAAAAACAGCTATTCATAAAAATATTCTTTACAGCTGGCAATGAAATGTTGCCTGGCTCCCCAAACTCCTTGCTCCCTCCAAACGCTACGCCCACTGACATTATGACTGGAACGAACTGCAAAAATCACTGAAGCTGGAGACTCATATCTCCCTCACTAGCACCAGCTGTCAGAGCAGCTCATAGATCACTGCACCTGTACATAGCCCATCTGTAAATATCCCATCCAATTACCTCATCCCCATACTGTATTTATTTATTTATCTTGCTCCTTTGCACCCCAGTATCTCTACTTGCACATTCATCTTCTGCACATCTATCACTCCAGTGTTTAATTGCTATATTTATTTACTTTGCCACCATGGCTTATTTATTGCCGACCTCCCTTATCTTACCTCATTTGCACACACTGTATATAGACTTTTTCTACTGTATTATTGACTATATGTTTGTTTATTCCATGTGTAACTCTGTGTTGTTGTATGTGTCAAACTGCTTTGCTTTATCTTCGCCAGGTCGCAGTTGTAAATGAGAACTTGTTCTAACTAGCCTACCTGGTTAAATAAAGGTGAAATAAAAAATAAAAAAAATGTTTCTTCTCCGCAATGAGTCTGGATCTGAGTCCCTCCTGATGATTTTTAGAACAGAACAACATTCTAGCCACTGTGATTGGTTCCAGAAACCAATGTGTTGGGCCAGAGACAGAATACACATGGGTAAAGCGGAGGTTTGAAAATTCGTCATTGGCTTTGATACAATCAAATCGCTGATGACTTTCTTTTGTACAACGCCCCTCATTTTGACGTCACCACAAACGACTTAAACGATGGCAGTCTCAGACTGAAGTATGAGGTGAACGACAGAGCAGCGAAATAATTCAGTTTGAGTCGTCAGGCAACCTGAAGTGTATAGTATAGTAATTAGTTAGTGTGACTGTCTGTTGGGAGTTCACACAACCACACAATCAAATGATCATGCAGACCAGTAATGCCAAGTCCCTTTCATGTTTTCACCAGGCAGGCTAGAAATAGAGGTGTTGATATGAGCCCAGCTGTAGCCTTCACATCTCCAAACGTGTGTGTGTGTGTGTGTGTGTGTGTGTGTGTGTGTGTGTGTGTGTGTGTGTGTGTGTGTGTCGTTCGTCGTAAAGAGTAGACCAAGGCGCAGCGTGTGTTGGGTTCATCATATTTTATTTAACGGTGAACCAGCAAAAAACAAAACAATAAACAACACAACAAACGAAAAGTCTTGCAGGCTACTAACAGCAATACAAAAACAAGATCCCACAACTGAAAGTGGGAAAAAGGGCTGCCTAAGTATGATTTCCAATCAGAGACAACGATAGACAGCTGCCTCTGATTGGAAACCATACTAGGCCAATCAAAGGAGAAAAAAAACAACATAGAAATATAACACATAGAATGCCCACCCCATGTCACACCCTGACCTAACCAAACAGAGAAAAATGTCTCTCTCAGGTCAGGGCGTGACAGTGTGTGTGTGTGTGTGTGTGTGTGTGTGTGTGTGTGTGTGTGTGTGTGTGTGTGTGTGTGTGTGTGTGTGTGTGTGTGTGTGTGTGTGACTGTGGCAATTGGTCACGTGCTGTTGATGGGAGGGTGTTGATGTTTTGTAACCAGTTATCGAGGCCTCTGTCTGTGTAGAGATAGTAGTACTGGAGTTGCATGAGTGAGAGCGTGTTTGTACTAAACGTAGCCTACTGTGTCTCTGAGGATGATATGTAAGCAAGCACGCACATACCTCGTCCAGTTTCTCTGTCTGAGACTTCAGTCTGCACATGTTCACCGATATATCCCCGTTTTCCTCCTCTAGCTGTTGGACTCTGTAGGGGAAGAAGAGGAAACACATTATGATAATTCATCATGTTTAACATATGTCAGGGTTATTCAAAACAAGGCCACTAACAAAGAGAAATGGACATTAGCAGTACAGCAGACCTCAAGGTCTGGATTCAGTATCTAGCTCAAGGCCTAATCTATGGTATCTACCTAGCACTATGGACTACACTATAAGAGAACCCTTTTTGATTCCAGGTGGAACACTTTTGGGTTCCATGTAGAACCCTCTGTGGAAATGATTCTACATGGAACCCAAATGGTTCTCCTATGGGGACAGCCAAAGAACCCTTTTAGGTTCTAGATAGCACCTTTGAGTACACGCATACATGTAAATATGAGTATCTACAATGCAGTGTATAAATGAGTGTGTACGTGTGTTTGTGTGTGTGTTACCGGTTGTGTAGCAGCTCTAGCTCAGTGTTCTTGTCTCTCTCCATCTTGCTGTAGGTCTCACGATGTCGTCTCTGCTCCTCCTCTGCGTTCTGCTCTGCCCGCGCCTCCTGGTCCTTCAACTGCTCCTCCAACTCGTGGACCCTGTGAGTGACACACACACACACGCACACACACATAAACAAACATTAGCATAAATGAGATATGCAAAAAAAATGCTCACAAACACACACACACACACACACACACACACACACACACACACACACACACACATATATATATATATATATATTTAAGAATGAATGTGTGTGTGTGCATTGTGTTTGTGTGTATGTGTTTGTGTGTATCTATGTGTATGTGTGTGTGCGTGGGTGAGCATGCATGTGTGTGTAAACCTCCTACCTGTGAACCAGCTGTGTGTTCTCCTGCTTCAGCTTGGACTTGAGATCTCCGTTCATCAGCGTGTCATTCTCCAACTCTGCTACCTTCTTCTCTAAGTAACTCACCTGTGTGTGGGAGAGAGAGAGAGAGAGAGAGAGAGCGAGAGAGAGAAGGGGGGTGAGGTAAGAGAGGGCGAGAGAG
This sequence comes from Salmo trutta, assembly GCF_901001165.1. Lineage (NCBI taxonomy): Eukaryota > Metazoa > Chordata > Actinopteri > Salmoniformes > Salmonidae > Salmo > Salmo trutta. The sequence continues at coordinate 67,060,525 of NC_042970.1, read as the reverse complement.
AGTGAAAGAGAGAGAGGGTAAGAGATGTTATATCATTCATTCATCCAATGTCCTTACTTCAGCCAGCACAATCAGCAACAAGGTCTGCCAGAGCCATTCATCTCGATTCACAGCAGAACACCTCTTGACAGTAGCAGCCATAGCAATGAATTTCACAATTAGTATCCCATCAATTTTCACCTTAATAGAATGGAGTGCAGGTAGTGGAACGGTCACAGATAGAGACAGACATTATAAATGGTAGTCCCTTCCATAGAATTAATCAGAACGTATCTCTACGGTACCTTCTCAGTGATGTCGATGTCACAGGAGTCGATGCTGTCTCGGAACAGGTCCTCCGTGCTGCCGTTGCTGCTGCTGAAGTTACTGGTGTGGAGGAGCTGCCTGCAGACAGAGAGAGAGGAAGAGAGAGGAAGAGGCTGTTATACAAGATTTGAAGAAAAAACAATAAAATCTCTCCCAACTGTGGTAGTCTTAGAGCTATCCTTTTTAAGCTTCACCCTATAGGGCATCAATCTGAGCTTTACTGCTGAACCATAATGCCACTGTGTGTGTGTGTGTGTGTATGTCCACTCCTGCAGAGAGAATGCTGCAGGATAGGATGTAAAAGGGACTATAAGCAAAAGGGCTATGCCAGTGGGGGAGCTGATCATATTGCATAGAGTGCAGACACACACACATGCACACATCACACACTATTACACTACAAAGACACACAGGCATGCATGCCCATATGTACGCACACACACACGCGCACACTCACACACACAGTGGCATTCAAACTGCCACCACAACATCTAGCCCCACTCTAACTAATGGAATGGCTTCACACCAGCCTCCATTACAGAGACTATTCATCAATAAGAGGAGGAGAAAAGGAGGGAAAGAGTAAGGGAGGAGAGGAGGAGAGAGTAGAAGAGAGGGAGAGAGTAGAGGAGAGGTAGAGAGTAGGGAAGGGAGAGAGGAGATGAGAGGGAGAGAGTAGTAGAGAGGGAGAGAGTAGAGAGGGAGAGAGTAGAAGAGGGAGAGAGTAGCAGAGAGGGAGAGAGTAGAGAAGGGAGAGAGGAGATGAGAGGGAGAGAGTAGAGAGAGGGAGAGAGTAGAAGAGAGGGCGAGAGTGGAGAGAGTAGAAGAGAGGGTGAGAGTAGAAGAGAGGGAGAGAGTAGAAGAGAGGGAGAGAGAAGAAGAGAGGGAGAGAGTAGAGAGAGGAGAGAGTAGAAGAGAGGGAGAGAGTAGAAGAGAGGGAGAGAGTAGAAGAGAGGGAGAGAGTAGAAGAGAGGGAGAGAGTAGAAGAGAGGGAGAGAGTAGAGAGAGGAGAGAGTAGAAGATAGGGAGAGAGTAGAAGAGAGGGAGAGAGAAGAAGAGAGGGAGAGAGTAGAGAGAGGTGAGAGTAGAAGAGAGGGAAAGAGTAGAAGAGAGGGAGAGAGAAGAAGAGAGGGAGAGAGTAGAGAGAGGAAAGAGTAGAAGAGAGGGAGAGAGTAGAAGAGAGGGAGAGAGTAGAGAGAGGAGAGAGTAGAAGAGAGGGAAAGAGTAGAAGAGAGGGAGAGAGTAGAGAGAGGAGAGAGTAGAAGAGAGGGAGAGAGTAGAGAGAGGAGAGAGTAGAAGAGAGGGAGAGGGTAGAGGAGAGGTAGAGAGTAGAAGATAGGGAGAGAGTAGAGAGTAGAAGAGAGGGAAAGAGTAGAAGAGAGGGAGAGAGTAGAAGAGAGGGCGAGAGTGGAGAGAGTAGAAGAGAGGGAGAGGGTAGAGGAGAGGTAGAGAGTAGAAGATAGGGAGAGAGTAGAGAGTAGAAGAGAGGGAAAGAGTAGAAGAGAGGGAGAGAGTAGAGAGAGGAGAGTAGAGAGAGGAGAGAGTAGAAGAGAGGGAGAGAGTAGAAGAGAGGAAAGAGTAGAAGAGAGGAGAGTAGAAGAGAGGAGAGTAGAAGAGAGGGAGAGAGTAGAAGAGAGGGAGAGAGTAGAAGAGAGGGAGAGAGTAGAAGAGAGGGAGAGAGTAGAGAGGAGAGAGTAGAGAGAGGAGAGTAGAAGAGAGAGTAGAGAGTAGAAGAGAGGGGAGTAGAAGAGAGGGAGAGAGTAGAAGAGAGGGAGAGAGTAGAAGAGAGGGAGAGAGTAGAAGAGAGGGAGAGAGTAGAGAGGAGAGAGTAGAGAGAGGAGAGTAGAAGAGAGAGTAGAGAGTAGAAGAGAGGGAGAGAGTAGAAGAGAGGGAGAGAGTAGAAGAGAGGGAGAGAGTAGAGAGAGGAGAGAGAGTAGAGAGAGGAGAGAGTAGAAGAGAGGAGAGAGTAGAGAGAGGAGAGAGTAGAAGAGAGGAGAGTAGAAGAGAGGGAGAGAGTAGAAGAGAGGAGAGTAGAGAGAGGAGAGAGTAGAGAGAGGAGAGTAGAAGAGAGAGTAGAGAGTAGAAGAGAGGAGAGTAGAAGAGAGGGAGAGAGTAGAAGAGAGGGAGAGAGTAGAAGAGAGGGAGAGAGTAGAAGAGAGGAGAGAGTAGAGAGAGGAGAGAGTAGAAGAGAGGGAGAGAGTAGAGAGAGGAGAGAGTAGAAGAGAGGGAGAGAGTAGAAGAGAGGAGAGAGTAGAAGAGGGAGAGAGTAGAGAGAGGGAAAGAGTAGAAGAGAGGGAGAGAGAAGAAGAGAGGGAGAGAGTAGAGAGAGGAGAGAGTAGAAGAGAGGAGAGAGTAGAAGAGAGGGAGAGAGTAGAAGAGAGGGAGAGAGTAGAGAGAGGAGAGAGTAGAAGAGAGGGAGAGAGTAGAAGAGAGGAGAGAGTAGAAGAGAGGAGAGAGTAGAAGAGAGGGAGAGAGTAGAAGAGAGGGAGAGTAGAAGAGAGGGAGAGAGTAGAGAGAGGAGAGAGTAGAAGAGAGGGAGAGAGTAGAAGAGAGGAGAGAGTAGAAGAGAGTAGAGAGTAGAAGAGAGGGAGAGAGTAGAAGAGAGGGAGAGAGTAGAGAGAGGAGAGAGTAGAAGATAGGGCGAGAGTAGAGAGAGGAGAGTAGAAGAGAGGGAGAGAGTAGAGAGAGGAGAGAGTAGAAGAGAGGAGAGAGTAGAAGAGAGGGAGAGAGAAGAAGAGAGGAAAGAGTAGAGAGTGGAGAGAGTAGAAGAGAGGGAGAGAGTAGAAGAGAGGAGAGAGTAGAAGAGAGGGAGAGAGTAGAAGAGAGGAGAGAGTAGAAGAGAGGAGAGAGTAGAAGAGAGGGAGAGAGTAGAAGAGAGGGCGAGAGTAGAGAGAGGAGAGAGTAGAAGAGAGGGAGAGAGTAGAAGAGAGGGAGAGAGTAGAGAGAGGAGAGTAGAAGAGAGGGAGAGAGTAGAAGAGAGGGAGAGAGTAGAGAGAGGAGAGAGTAGAAGATAGGGCGAGAGTAGAGAGAGGAGAGTAGAAGAGAGGGAGAGAGTAGAAGAGAGGAGAGAGTAGAAGAGAGGGAGAGAGTAGAAGAGAGGGCGAGAGTAGAGAGAGGAGAGTAGAAGAGAGGGAGAGAGTAGAGGACAAGAGAAAGGAAAAGAGTAGAGAGGTTGGGGAGAACACTATGCACATAGATCAGTGCTGGCAGGCCAATCTCTCTTTGTCAGTTTAATTCACAGTCTAGAGGGAAGTAAGACAAAACCCTAGACACTGTACATTGACCACAATGAAAGGATATTTATATGATAGGTAAGCTATAAAAAACCTTGAAAAGAGCCTATATAACTGACAATCTCTTAGAAAAAAAAACTATTGGAACGAAGAACTGATATTGGCACAAGAGGGAATGTTGGAACATAACTAACAAAAGTACATTTAACTAAAATGTACGCTTAATCCAGTATGAAGTAATGTAGAGAATTGTATTAGAGGAGACAAAATTCCAAAATTCTACAGCACAACACCCGATTCATGTATGTCTTAAGTGTAAAACTAACAATGAATCAATAATCCATGCCTTCTGGAAAGGTATGGGCGGAGTTGGAAGTTGGCTGTCAGAAGTATTACAATGTAAATGTACTTTTAATCCGTCTGTCTGCATATTCAAGACATGGCAAATGGGGGTGTAGTGAGATACCCAATGGGTTGGACGATACTTTTCTCGTCAATCATCTTGAAAAAAGAAATACTTAAAAAAACTGGAAATCACCCAATCCTCTGTTGTTAACACAATGGAAAGCTCAAATGCTTTATTATCTAAATGTTGAAAGTGTGTGGGCGACGGAGAGAAACAAGATGGTGCCGTTTGAGGCCATGTGGTGGAGAGTGATGCTTGAGATGGGGGGTGTCAGCATGTGGGTCTGGGCAGGTGTGATATAGTTGATGTTTGTGTGATGTTGTCGTTTGTATGTGTGTATTGTAAAATAACCTATAATAATACCTCCACTGCATTGTATACAGGTACACTTGTATGTTGAACACAGTAGTAACTGTAGCAGTAAAGTGAACACAGAAGAGGTAGAGAGGTTCAGTATACCTAAACCATTACCGTATTACCTAGATAGTAGTCTAATACACTGGGTGACATAATGATCACATGACTAACGGACTGGAACAATAAGGAAATGGCCAACATACAAAAACAAACAAAGTAACCACACACATATGGAGACGTGACCGACCTGCCAAAGGCTGTGCTGGAGATCTTCCTATTGGGGCTGGAGAAAAAGAATCAGAAAACATCCCAGTTAGACTTTAGTTTATTAGTTATAACAATGAATTATAGATAGTAAAGCTAATTGCTGTTTGATTGGTATTAAGGTAGTATTGTTAATCAGTATTTTGCACAAGAAGAGAAAGAGAGTGTGTGTTCCAAATAGCACCATGTTCCCTATAGTGTATAGTGCACTACTTTTGACCAGAGCCCTATAAGCCCTGGTCAATAGTAGAGCCCTACAGGGAAAAGGGTGCCATTTACAACACAACCAGAGAGTAGGGCATGAAGGGCATGTCAATGTTAATGAAATAACGTTCCCTGAGGGTGCTGCTGGGAACAGTAGTTTTGTGGGCTCAGCAATAGTTCTGTCTCAAAGCTTTGTGTCTGCTTCATCATTAAATCAAAGAGAGAAATCTCTCTCACACACACACACACACACACACACACAGGTGTGAGAGTACACCTTATGCACACACAGAAATGCACGTGCACACACACATTTATGCCATTTCAAGCATCTCCCCAGACTGACTGCATGCTGACGGGGCATCTTTTTCTGTCTCCTCCTGTCCCTCCTTCAAGGATTGATCTTGTGAAGTCTTCCATCTCTCTGCCAGCAACACGTCACTCTCAGCGACTCTGCATCATCCATCTTTGCTGTAATTGATCCTTCTCCTACAATCCCTCTGTCGCTTTTTCCTTCTCTGCATGCCCATTCACCTATTTATCATTCCACGTTCTCTCACCTCCCTCCTTTCCCTCTTTCTCTCTCTTCCTTCTCACTTTCTCTCTCCCACTCCCATTCCCCCTCTCTCATCCCCATCCTCTCTCCCTCTCCTCCCTTTACTACTCCCCCTCTCTTTACTTGCTCTCCTGCAGAAGGTAGGGGTCTGACTAATTACTGTAAGCCCAGGTATTCATCTTAGTAGAGAATAACCTTTTCAGGCAGAAGAACTGCAGAGTCAGCAGAGACAGAGCAGTAGTTGAAGGGAAGACAAAACGATTCCAGAGTCCTCACCACTTCATTACATTCATTACCGAGTTCTCCAGGCTAGGGCCACTACTGCTATAGCTTACATATAGTAGGAGTGCAGGTGTGTGTGTGTGTGTGTGTGTGTGTGTGTGTGTGTGTGTGTGTGTGTGTGTGTGTGTGTGTGTGTCTGTGTACAAGAGAGCGCAAGTCTATATAAGTAAGTTCTATGTGAGATGTGAGTGTTTCAGTCAGTGTGTGTTCATCAAAGAAGGTGTGGGTGCATTTGTTTACAGAGGAAGTGATTAAATCCATAAAGATCACACAGGATAACGTGTCTGAAAATAGACCCACCTCTCACTGTACACACGCTGATGATGTGGGTCGATGAATGGTGGCCACCCATTCTGACATTTGGGGATTTACGTAACAAGTAAATCACAAGTGTGTGTGTGTGTGTGTGTGTGTGTGTGTGTGTGTGTGTGTGTGTGTGTGTGTGTATGGGCGGGGACAAGACATTTAAGCTCTTGGTGACATCACCAAATAAACAGCAGGTCACTATGACAGTATTATCTAACCTATCTTACCTACAGTACAATAGTTGGTCAGGGTAGACATAGTGGATAACAGAAGTGTGTCATTTCCCTGAAATAATGATGAGGTTCATTTTCTGTGCAATCACATCTCATTCTCAGAGCCAGGAGTTTTCCTGTCCACGTGATCTGACATGAAAAAATCCTGCGACAGCTACAGTTCCACTTACTCAGCTGGGCTCTAGGCCCGCACGTGTAATGGTGTTGGTGGGTGTCCTATCCTGTGTTACCTGTTGGCTTTAAGGTTCTTCAGCCTGGCCTCCAGGTCGTTGAGTAGGTTGACCTTCTTACAGCACTGGGAACAGTACACATCCATCATCTCATTGTTGTACAGGTGGCGTGTCTTCCTGGGGCTCTGGCCAGCACTACACACACAGATGAAGATAAAGCGTTAGAGACAGAATACACACACACACACACACACACACACACACAGTAAAATCAGATTTAAAAAACAGATACAGGAACAGGCACACACATACACATGACTACCGCCCTGTAGCACTCACTTCCGTCATCATGAAGTGCTTTGAGAGACTAGTCAAGGACCATATCACCTCCACCCTACCTGACACCCTAGACACACTCCAATTTGCTTACCGCCCCAATAGGTCCACAGACGACGCAATCGCCATCACACTGCACACTGCCCTAACCCATCTGGACAAGAGGAATAGCCATGTAAGAATGCTGTTCATCGATTACAGCTCAGCATTTAACACCATAGTACCCTCCAAACTCGCCATTAAGCTCGAGACCCTGGGTCTCGACCCCGCCCTGTGCAACTGGGTCCTGGACTTCCTGACGGGCCACCCCCAGGTGGTGAGGGTAGGTAACAACATCTCCACCCCGCTGATCCTCAACACTGGGTCCCCACAAGGGTGCGTTCTCAGCCCTCTTCTGTACTCCCTGTTCACCCACGACTGCGTGGCCATGCACGCCTCCAACTCAATCATCAAGTTTGCAGACGACACTGCAGTGGTAGGCTTGATTACCAACAACGACGAGACAGCCTACAGGGAGGAAGTGAGACCCCTCAGAGTGTGGTGTCAGGAAAATAACCTCATACTCAATGTCAACAAAACAAAGGAGATGATCATGGACTTCAGGAAACAGCAGAGGAAGCAGCCCCCTATCCACATCGACGGGACAGTAGTGGAGAGGGTGGAGAGTTTTAAGTTCCTCGGCGTACACATCACGGACAAACTGAAATGGTCCACTCACACAGACAGCGTGGTGAAGAAGGCGCAGCAGCGCCTCTTCAACCTCAGGAGGCTGAAGAAATTTGGCTTGTCACCAAAAACACTCACAACCTTTTACAGATGCACAATCGAGAGCATCCTGTCGGGCTGTATCACCGCCTGGTACGGCAGCTGCTCCGGCCATAACCGGAAGGCTCTCCAGAGGGTAGTGAGGTCTGCACAACGCATCACCGGGGGCAAACTACCTGCCCTCCAGGACACCTACACCACCCGATGTCACAGGAAGGCCAACAAGATCATCAAGGACAGCAACCACCCGAGCCACTGCCCGTTCACCCCACTACCATCCAGAAGGCGAGGTCAGTACAGGTGCATCAAAGCTGGAACCGAGAGACTGAAAAACAGCTTCTATCTCAAGGCCATCAGACTGTTAATCTCTTGGTAGATAATGCGGTCGGCATTTGATAGTGAGGAATTCTAAGTCAGGTGAACAAAAGGACTTGAGTTCCTGTATGTTATGATCACACCATGTCTCGTTAATCATAAGGCATACACCCCCACCCTTCTTCTTACCAGAGAGATGCTTGTTTCTGTCGGCGCGATGCGTGAAGAAACCAGGTGGTTGTACCGACTCAGATAGCGTGTCTCGAGTGAGCCATGTTTCCATGCAGTTCACATAACACACTATTTCCCATGGAAACGTACACAACCATCTACAAATATCATAAAGCACTAATCTAAACTCAGAAGTAGGACAAAAATAAGTCCATAGTAATGAGTTTAGGTACTTGATATTCGGAGCGGGACCATGGCACCCTATTCCCTTTATAGTGCACTACTTTTGACCAGGGCCAATAGGTCTCTGTTCAAAAGTAGAGCAATATGTAGGTAATAGGGTACATTGGGACACCATCATACTCAATTCCAGTCAAAAGTAAAAACTAATGAGTTTGGTAAGCGAAGCTCTGGGAGAGGAAAGAAGCAGCCTGAAGTGGGCACACACACACACACACACACACACACACACACACACACACACACACACACACACACACACACACACACACACACTGGGGGATTAAGAAGGTAACAGACTTATAGGACAGGGGGTATGAGACTTGACAGGGGGTGTTTTGTGAAAATATAACATTATGCTCTGTGGGGTTCAGTAAGTCATCATCACTTGGATCTGAAATTGTTCAAACTCTTAGCTCTGTGTGTTTGTATTTCTGGGTTGGGTGATGCTGTCCATGCATTTGCCATCTTTTTGTTGCACAGTGTTATGCAGATTTCTCTAGTTTATCAGTTTGCCTTTCTGGGTCACATGATGTTTGACAGGTAATGAATCATCTTTGTGTTTGTGTTTCTGTCTCATATCATTTCACACAGTTTTGGTCATGTATATGTTTGTATTTCTCGTTGTATATGGAGTTCCCCAATTTTATTTGGATGTTGTAATGATACTCTATATAATAGTGTGTCTGTGTATTAGCGTGTCAGGGTCTCCTCTTACCTGGAGGGTACCGAGGAGCCCAGGTCAGAGTAGCCGTTGGTGCGCGTCTCGTCCTCGGGGCAGGGGCTGCTGGGAGTGTAGTCCACGTCCTCTCCCTCTCCGTAGTCCTCAAACTGCTCCTCGTTCAGAGAGGCAGAGGAACGCGTCGACAGGTCAGAGGTCACCGATGGGTTTAGCTGACTGCACCTGCAAAAACAGGAAGTAGACTTTCAGGAAGTAACATTCAATAAGTTTAAAGTGTCGTAGTGAAAAAATACAAGTTGTACATTCATTTTTCAATTATAAGGGTGACTATTCAGATTCTGACAGTGCAGATTTTTTTATAAGATTGCAAATTATGTATTTCACATGAGGTAGATGAGTTACATGTACATTAACAAGTCTAATCTTTACAGTTTTTTTATAAAGAGAGTTCACTTATAAAGACACCATATGTTCAACACCACACAAAGATTAACAACTAAAAGAGGCACTCACTTGTCACCAGGAAAGAAAAGTCCCCCCAGTCCATCCTCCTTGTCTCCTCCGCTCCTCCCGCCTTCAGAGACATCTGATCCCGGGTTGCTCTCCACAGCACTGTCCATGTCTAACTCTGCCCTCTCTCTGCCCTCCACCTCTCTTTCCTCCTCTCCCTCTGGGAATAGATGGCACCCAGGCTCTGGGTTAAGGGACACCCGCGTGCACATGATGACCGGATGTGCAAGGGCTTTGTCAACACGCTGTAGAGCGAGAGAGAGATTTGATTTATTAGGATCCCCATTAGCTGATGCCAATGGAGACAGCTAGTCTTACTGGGGTCTGAAACATAACGAAAAACACATTACAGACAAAATATTTTAACATTTACATACAGAGGGAGTGAGGTAAGCAAGGGAGGCACACACACACACACACACACACACACACACACACTTTTGTGCAGTCAACAGAACTACAGGACTGTGCAAATAGTACTCTCAGACCTTCAGTCAAAATATTGATATCGTCTAACACTGATAGACACGTTTTTAGCAAAAGTTACATGTTGGTTGTGAACAGCGAGCTCAAACCTGAAATCCAAGTGCTAGAACTAGTGCTCCAAATGAGGTCTTAACTCATACAAGGTGTTAAGTAAAACACTAAAGGGATTTAAATCAGGCTTTTGGATTCCTTCATTGTGGGAAGACTCTGGGGGTCACAGGTCATGGAGGGTATTGCTTTGGGGTCAAAGGTCATGAGACTGGTCATTCAGTTCCCCTCTTATAGCTCTAATCCAGTCTAATGGTAATAGAGTAAAGAACGACCGATAACCGATAATCAGCCGTGCCGATATATCGGACCAATATTGGCCTTTTCTAGTCTATCGACTATCAGCCCTTCTCTACCAGCTTAGCCGATAGTCCTTTCTACATAGCAAAGCTGCTGCTATGCCAGCCACCCCTCACTGCCTGAGCCATGAGCACTGCACAATGCAGAGGAATGTCTAGCTGGGAAAGTCAGCAGCAGCAGCAAACTAGCTCATTCTCCAACAGAAAGGTGCAGTAATGAGAAATGGATAAATGAACAGTGACCAAAATCAAACTCCTGTTGCAAATATTAGTTTAGTTAATTCAATAAGCTAAGTAGATAGCTATGTGACCTTTTAGCAAATATTACGATAACTAACCATTTCATCTGTGGTGTTATCTAGTTAGCTATATTAGCTACTATGCTAGCTAGCTGACTAGCTGACTAAACAAGGTGCTAAGATATCAGATAGGAGCTAATAGCCAACGTAGCAAGCTAACGTTAGCTGGTTATCATTTTGAACATGCACCATTTTCAGCAACAAGCCGACTCCGTAAATTGACAGTTGATAGTCAGGTTAAATGATTGTCGTAATAGGGAAAGAAAGAAGTGTTTTAAAATGCCTAAATAAAGGTTGGCAATAGGTTTAGCTACCTAAGAATATTCCTGCATATTTAATGTTTATGGACCAAGAAAGCTATAGATCATCACGTGTTTGTGCGTGCTCACGTCTCAAACTATTTGCAGATTTGAGTCATTCAGACAGAACGTGTTTGGTCGTTTCATCTTTTTTCCTACCCTCGCTATCCTTGTTAGATATTATGCACATTTATGGCATGGCAGCAAATGTCATCGCCATTGAGCTAGTTCTCATAGTAGCAGTAAACATCACCAAGTGATATGAGCGACGGAGATAGATGTACGGACATGTGAAAGGGAGCGGAGTTACAGCCTCGCTCTATCCAATCGTAGCTGTAGGATAAAGTTACAAACCGCCCATTTGTTGACAGATAGCTGAACTAGCCAACTGAGTTGTTTTGAATTTCGTCCAGGCAGTTTAAAGATGCTTACTGACAGATAGAAGAAAAAAATCCAGATCACGGAAAATGACAAAATATACTAGTTTGATAAGCATCCATGATCACAAATCATGGCGTTAAATTGGACCCATTTGCATTGAATAGATGTTCTTTTATATTCTCAAACTAACAGCAGTGCCGACATGATGTCCTTCCATACAGGCGTGACATGCTGGAGTGATGCTTCTATGCAAATGTTGTTGATCAGTAGGCTGATTGGCCCAGCATCGTCCAGATTTGGCCGGGGTAGGCTGTCATTGTAAATAAGATTTTGTTCTTAACTGACTTGCCTAGTTAAATAAAGGTTGAATTAAAAATATTTGTAAAAACTCAGGGCTGGATGCCAAAAGTACTCTTCCTAACATCACTTGAACTCTGTTGGAGCCTGTCTGCCTCCCAGAACACGCACACACATAAATACACACACGCACGTACACAGTCACTATCTGGAAACACACACATCTTTGTGCAGACTACAGGACAACGCAAATAGTACTCTCAGCCTTATTAACATCACCAGTCAAAACATTGATAGCATTAAACACTGACAAATACATTCTTAGACTTTCAGTAAAGGTCAAAACATGTTGGTTGAACAGTGATCAGTGAACAGTGAGCACAAACCTAAAATGCAAGTGCTAGAACAAGTGCTCAAACGTGGTCTTAACTCAAACAAGGTCGTAAGTGAAACACTAAAGGAATTTCAATTAGGCTAGTGGAATCCGTCACTGTGAGAAGACCCAAGAGGTCACAGAGGGTATTGAGGTGGGGGGGTCAAAGGTTAAAGGTCATGAAACACTTGTCATTCATTCCGTGTCGCTCCAACAGCTCTAATCCAGTCTAATGCTAATAGAGGAACCTTACTTTATCTCTACATACCGGAGAAGTAGGAGAGAGGGAGAGAGAGAGAGATGCAGAGAGAGACGAGAAAGAGGGAGGTACAGAGGCCAGCCCAATTACACACAGGTACATCCCACACAGAGCATTAGACAGCTTTAGAGGATAATAAAGGCATTATCACTCAAGGGCTCTCACCTCTAACTGATCTCTATCTCTCTCTCTCTCTCACTCTCAATACTGGTTGAACTGCTAACGGATGAAAACTCAGGGCTGGAAGCCAAAAGCATTATTCCTAAATTCACTAAAGCGCTGTTGGAGCCTGTCTGCCTCCCAGAACACACACCCAACCCTTGATCGCACACACAAACACACCCATACACCCAACCTGTAGGCAAACACACACACACACACACACACACACACACACACACACACACACACACACACACACTGTCTGTAGGATTAAGCGACAGCAGCAGGGACCCTGAGGCAGGGAGGGCCAGGGACAATACAAGGAGAAAGAGCCTGTTTAGTATTCCATAGAGGACCAGGAGGAAAAAAGAAAAACTGCAAGAAAAAAGTAGCAGTAGTGAAGAGTGTAAATCCCTTACAGGAAATGCACAAAGAAAAACACAGTAGGAAGAATTGGTACGATTTTAGGTGAATGGTGTTGATTAACCCGACTTGACACCTGATGCTGAAGAACTATTTGGGCGTGAGGAAGTCGTTTTGCATAGCCAGTGTGCACAGCGTAGGATCTTGCCTGGCTGTGTTTGGTGCTGTATGGTGGGCATGGCTAAGAATGGTTAAAGTACAGTTCAGTAGACAGAAGTTGAGCAACTTCCAAAGGTCTTCTCCCTCAAGACATGAGACTCAGATAGGGCTATTACATACAGATGAGCCTCCAATCCATCTGAATTAAAGCTCAGTTGAGGGCAGACAGACAAAATGAACACACACACACAGACAGCCAGACCGCCAGGCAGCGTCACCCCAGCCCTGGTAGTCCAGTACAATAGAGACTGGGACAGTTTGGTCAGGGTGGGTGAATGCCTTTATGCCAGTAAGCAGTTGGTAGCTTAGGTCAGAAGAGACAGGGTAGAGAAGGATGGGGTAGTGGTTTGTTTTGGATGGGGTTCAGCTGGCACTCCTCCAGTCACTCCTGAGCTGTTCTGACAACAGTGGGAACAGGGTGATAAACGGGAGGGGCCGAGGGGGTGGAGTGTGTGTATGTGGCAGTGTGTGTACAAACTACCCCTGAAAAGCCATGCCGGCCATAACAGCTGAATACCTAGGCTACCACGGGCTAACACATCACTGTGTTCCCAAAAGTGTACCAGGATGATGTCAGAGCCATATATACAGATATCTGTGGAGGTTGCCAAATGACCTCACAACAGCCAGTGGGTGTTACCTGAATGCCAGAGAGTGTTGCACTCTTCTTTAATGATGCCATGTTAGTACAAGCTTTAACTTCTTCGGGCTAGGGGGCAGTATTCGGAAGTTTGGATGAATGAGGTGCCCAAAGTAAACTGCCTGTTACTTAGGCCCGGAGATTTGGATAGAAAACACTCTACAGTTTCCAAAACCGTTAAAATAATGTCTGTGTGTATAACAGAACTGATATGGCAGGCGAAAACCCGAGGACAAACCATCCAGATTTTTTTTTCAGCTCACCCTTGATTACTATGGCTGTCAATGGGAATATAAAAGGAATACCTCCCAGATTGCAGTTCCTAGGGCCTCCACTAGATGTCAACAGACCTTAGAAAGAGTTTCAGGCTAGTTTAAAAAAAAAAATGAGCTAGAATTTGTAGTTTTAGTAAGTGGCTCCCATTTTGACTGTAGTGTTTGTTGCGCGTTCCGGTGAGTGCGCGTACTTCGTTATTTATCTCCGGTAATGGTCTCCGGTATTCTCCGTCTTAAATTTGATCATTTATTTACATATTAGGGTACCTGAGGATTGATTAGGATCGTTGTTTGATATGTTTGGAAGAAGTTTATTGGTAACTTACAGGATTCATTTGTATGCATTTTAAACGAGGGAAACCGGTGGATTACTGAGTCTAGCGCGCCAATGAAACTGACTTTTTTGGGATATAAAGAAGGACTTTATTGAACAAAAGGACCATTTGTTATGTAGCTGGGACCCTTGTGATTGCAACCAGATGAAGATCTTCAAAGGTAAGTGATTTATTTTATCGCTATTTCTGACTTTCGTGACGCCTTTGCTTGGTTGGAAAATGTATGTAATGCTTTTGTGTGCGGGGCGCTGTCCTCAGGTAATCGCATGGTGTGCTTTCACCGTAAAGCCTTTTTGAAATCTGACAACGTGGCTGGATTAACAAGAAGTTAAGCTTATAAATTATGTATGACACTTGTATTTTCATGAATGTTTAATATTACGATTTTTGTCATTTGAATTTCGCGCTCTGCAATTTCACCGGATGTTGTCGAGGTGAGACGCTAGCGTCCCAATGATCCGTAAGAAGTTAAGAGCATCCGAGAGGGTACAGTTGATCGCCACCTCCCAGTATATGCCCATTCTTGCTCTTATCTAATATTGATGGCTCTAGATCACTTACTGGAGTTCTCTGTCTCTCTCTAACTCTCTCTCTCTATAACTCTCCCTCTCGCTCTCTCTGGTTTCCCATTCAAGATCAAGTGAGAGATGGGAAGCCCCCAACAACCTGAGAGACCAACACCCAGGGGCTCTGGCCTGGTTTCCTGATATCCAGGCCAACACCCATTCCTCTCCCTCTCTCTCCTCGTCTTCCGCTTCCACACATCCCAGGTGACGTCAGGGGCTGGAGGGTGTGAGGAGAGGTAGAGGGGATGAGGTGATGGGGTGGAAGAAGGCTTTTCTATTGCCAAAGAGTCATTGGTATGCCATCAGACTGTTAGTGTGTGTGTGTGTGTGTGCGCGTGTGTGTTTGTGTGCATACGCATATGTGACTCGTTTCAGGAAACTAGGCGTATGTCGCGGGTCACTACTAGCCATTTGAATTTAAACTTTTGTTTTTTGGCAGAAATGCCTTCTGGAACATGCAAACTTTCATGTTCCTTAATAACAAACTTGCATTCCATCTGTAAATACAAATACAATTGTTAAATTACGAGCCTAGTTGGTTTAGCCACAGAAAAAGATAGAGTAACCTCCCCGCTTGCCATGATTGGCTGAGATAATGAGTGGGCTGGACACGCCGAGAGATGCGTTCGGATTGGTCTACCATGTAGCACATGTCTGTCTATTTGAGCTGGTCAGTATGTGTAAGTATATATCGCTTAGTAGAACTGCATAAGGGTTGCTCTCCACTTTCTGGAGGATCGAGTTTTGAAATCAGTAGAATTGTAGTATGATAGCTAAGGAGAGGGAGAAAACACCTGTCTCCAGATTACATCTTCAAACTAAGGGTATCTGTGACAGGGAGAGGTGTCCATCCATGATGTATAAGATAGTAAGATAGTCTAACTAGCTAGATTTTCGAATATTACATGTTTCTAATTTTGACAATGTCATTTTCATTTCAAGCTAAAGTGTACAGTTAACTAGCTAGCTAACATTAGCTGGCTGCCTCGCTAGCTAACTTTACGCATATGATCTTATTATTCATATCTCAGAGCCATTTGCTTTGCTAGTTATAGCCTAATGTTAGCTATCTAACATTGAACCTGGTTGGTTAGCTACCTGCAGATTCATGCAGGCTAGTAACGTCATGAGTTGGGATTATGGTTCATTGTTTACCTAGCTAGCTTGCTACATGTCTAACAAAAGACTCCACTATGCAAGTAACCATTTCAATAGAATGTCACTGTGACAACTGTTGATAGATGTAGCTGCAAAATTCGCTCTGGCTATCTACTCTGATTTCAGAGCACTCTCGTCTGAGTGTGCCAGAACGCAGAATAACTGACGAATTTACGAAAGCTCAACACCTGTTGAATATTGCCGGTGTCAGTAAACGTTGGCAAAAAAAGCGTCAATTGGATAACATAAAAACAGCCTAACCAGCTCTGCTAGGGCGAGTAAAACGGTCAGTGAGCTGTTATATCGTTTATGTCTGGAAGTAGCTGGCAAGCTAGCCAACGTTAGACAGTTAGCTTGGGTGCTTGACTGCTGTTGTTAGGACAGTATGCTCGGATCAACCCTTAATAGAGCTAGGGGGCAGTATTTACACGGCCTGATAAAAAAACGTACCCGATTTAATCTGGTTACTACTCCTGCCCAGTAACTAGAATATGCATATAATTATTGGCTTTGGATAGAAAACACGCTAAAGTTTCTAAAACTGTTTGAATGGTGTCTGTGAGTATAACAGAACTCATATGGCAAGCAAAAACCTGAGAAGATTCCTTACAGGAAGTGGCCTGTCTGACCATTCCTTGAGCTTCTTGCCTCTGTTTATTGAAGACTGAGGATCTTTGCTGTAACGTGACACTTCCTACGGCTCCCATAGGCTCTCAGAAGGCGGGAAAAAGCTGAATGATGTCATTCCAGCCCCAGGCTGAAACACACTAGCGCTTTTGGCAAGTGGCCGATCAGAGGACAATGGGCTTAGGCGCGTGCACGAGTCGACCCCATGCTTTATTTTCTTTCGTCTTTTTACCTAAACGCAGATTCCCGGTCGGAATATTATCGCTTTTTTACGAGAAAAATGGCATAAAAATTGATTTTAAACAGCGGTTGACATGCTTCGAAGTACGGTAATGGAATATTTAGAATTTTTTTGTCACGAAATGCGTCGTGCTCGTCAACCTTCTTTACCCTTTCGGATAGTGTCTTGAACGCACGAACAAAACGCCGCTGTTTGGATATAACTATGGATTATTTGGGACCAAACCAACATTTGTTATTGAAGTAGAAGTCCTGGGAGTGCATTCTGACGAAGAACACCAAAGGTAATAAAATTTTTCTTATAGTAAATCTGACTTTGGTGAGTGCTAAACTTGCTGGGTGTCTAAATAGCTAGCCCTGTGATGCCGGGCTATCTACTTAGAATATTGCAAAATGTGCTTTCACCGAAAAGCTATTTTAAAATCGGACATATCGAGTGCATAGAGGAGTTCTGTATCTATAATTCTTAAAATAATTGTTATGCTTTTTGTGAACGTTTATCGTGAGTAATTTAGTAAATTTTTAGTAAATTCACCGGAAGTTTGCGGGGGTATGCTAGTTCTGAACGTCACATGCTAATGTAAAAAGCTGGTTTTTGATATAAATATGAACTTGATTGAACAAAACATGCATGTATTGTATAACATAATGTCCTAGGTGTGTCATCTGATGAAGATCATCAAAGGTTAGTGCTGCATTTAGCTGTCTTCTGGGTTTTTGTGACATTATATGCTAGCTTGAAAAATGGGTGTCTGATTATTTCTGGCTGGGTACTCTCCTGACATAATCTAATGTTTTGCTTTCGTTGTAAAGCCTTTTTGAAATCGGACAGTGTGGTTAGATTAACGAGAGTCTTGTCTTTAAAATGGTGTAAAATAGTCATATGTTTCAGAAATTGAAGTAATAGCATTTCTAAGGTATTTGAATAACACGCCACAGGATTCCACTGGCTGTTACGTAGGTGGGACGATTTCGTCCTGCCGACCCTAGAGAGGTTAAAGAGATGGGTGGGGCTAAAGCTTAAGATGGTGTGAATGATGCTGAATGGGTGTAGACAAAGGAGAGCTCTCCAGTAGGTACCAAAACATTCAAAGGCCATTTTCTCAAAAGTGAGAAACAAGTCCCATTGTTCCTCAAATGCAGTGTATGATATACCATTTTGTAGCTCTGTGTCTCTGCTGTTATACAATGTAAAAAACACAATTTAATTTTGCTCCATAAGACCGAAGGTGGTCAGTCACATATGTGAACTCGGGTGTGTTCATGTTAAAGACTGTACTCAGCCCTTTCCCCCATCCTTGTGTTTATGATGTCAGATAGTCTCCCATCTCTCCTCTCCTCTCTCCCATCTCCCATCTCTCATCTCTACTCTCCTCTCTCCCATCTCTACTCTCTACCCTCCTCTCTCCCATCTCTATTCTCCCATCTCTCCTCTCTCAGATCTCTCCTTTTCCTCTCTCCCATCTCTATTCTCCCATCTCTCCTCTCTCAGATCTCTCCTTTTCCTCTTTCCCATCTCTACTCTCCTCTCTCTCTCTCTCTCTCTCTCTCATCTCTCCTCACACCCTCAGTCATCGACCAACCCAGCCTGCCGGACGTCTTTATTAGGCTTATCATGGCCTGCTCACTCAGTGGAGAGAGAAAAGCCCAGCAGTAAAATTACTGTTATTGATGCTCTGCTACACACAGTAGAGTAGAGCGACTCCAGCTCTGGGCGATGCAATGCTGTTTTTGTGTCTAAAGACTAAAGAGAGGATGATTCAGAAGGACGCATCTCAATAGTGTAAGCTGTCTTCCTGTCCTCGTCTCATCGCCTTCATCTAGCTGTGTCTGAATCTTGGCTTAGGAAGTCCACCAAAAACTGTGAAATCATCATCCCTAACTACAACGTTTTCAGACAAGATAGAACAACCAAAGGGGGCGGTGTTGCAATCTACTGCAGAGATAGCCTGCAGAGTTCTGTCCTGCTATCCAGGTCTGTACCCAAACAATTTGAACTTCTACTTCTAAAAATCCATCTCTCCAAAAACAAGTCTCTCACCGTTGCCGCCTGCTATAGACCCCCCTCGGCCCCTAGCTGTGCTCTGGACACCATATGTGAACTGATTGCCCCCCATCTATCTTCAGAGCTCGTGCTACTAGGCGACCTAAACTGGGACATGCTTAACACCCCAGCCATTCTACAATCCAAGCTTGATGCCCTCAATCTCACACAAATTATTAATGAACCCACCAGGTACAACCCCAAAGCCGCAAACTCTGGCACCCTCATAGATATCATCCTAACCAATGTGCCCTCTAATTACACCTCTGCTGTTTTCAACCAAGATCTCAGCGATCACTGCCTCATTGCCTGCACCCGTAATGGGTCAGCGGTCAAACGACCTCCACTCATCACTGTCAAACGCTCCCTGAAACATTTCAACGAGCAAGCCTTTCTAATCGACCTGGCCCTGGTATCCTGGAAGGATATTGACCTCATCCCGTCAGTAGAGGATGCCTGGTTATATTTAAAAAATGCCTTCCTCTCCATCTTAAATAAGCATGCCCCTTTCAAGAAATTTAGAACCAGGAACAGATATAGCCCTTGGTTCTCCCCAGACCTGACTGCCCTTAACCAACACAAAAATATCCTGTGGCGTTCTGCATTAGCATCGAACTGCCCCCGCGATATGCAACTTTTTAGGGAAGTTAGAAACGGCAAGGCTAGCTTTTTCAAACAAAAATTTGCTTCGTGCAACTCCAACTCTAAAAAGTTCTGGGACATTGTAAAGTCCATGGAGAATAAGAACACCTCCTCCCAACTGCCCACTGCACTGAGGATAGGAAACTCTGTCACCACCGATAAGCCCACTATAATTGAGAATTTCAATAAGCATTTTTCTACGGCTGGCCATGCTTTCCACCTAACTACCCCTACTGCATTCAACAGCACTGCACCCCCCACAGCTACTCGCCCAAACCTCCCCCATTTCTCCTTCTCCCAAATCCATTCAGCTGATGTTCTGAAAGAGCTGCAAAATCTGGACCCCTACAAATCAGCTGGGCTTGACAATCTGGACCCTTTCTTTCTAAAATTATCTGCCGAAATTATTGCAACCCCTATTACTAGCCTGTTCAACCTCTCTTTCGTGTCGTCTGAGATTCCCATAGATTGGAAAGCAGCTGCTGTCATCCCCCTCTTCAAAGGAGGTGACACTCTTGACCCAAATTGCTACAGACCTATATCCATCCTACCCTGCCTTTCTAAGGTCTTCGAAAGCCAAGTCAACAAACAGATTACCGACTATTTCGAATCCCACCGCACCCTCTCCGCTATGCAATCTGGTTTCAGAGCTGGTCATGGGTGCACCTCAGCCACGCTCAAGGTCCTAAACGACATCGTAACCGCCATCGATAAGAAACAATACTGTGCTGCCGTATTCATTGACCTGGCCAAAGCTTTTGACTCTGTTAATCACCACATCCTCATCGGCAGACTTAGTAGCCTTGGTTTCTCAAACGATTGCGTCGCCTGGTTCACCAACTACTTCTCTGACAGAGTTCAGTGTGTCAAATCGGAGGGCCTACTGTCTGGACCTCTGGCAGTCTCTATGGGTGTACCACAGGGTTCAATTCTTGGGCCAACTCTTTTCTCTGTATACATAAATGATGTCGCTCTTGCTGCTGGTGAATCTCTGATCCACCTCTATGCAGACGACACCATTCTGTATACTTCTGGCCCTTCTTTGGACACTGTGTTAACAACCCTCCAGACGAGCTTCAATGCCATTCAACTCTCCTTCCGTGGCCTCCAACTGCTCCTAAACACAAGTAAAACTAAATGCATGCTCTTCAACCGATCGCTGCCTGCACCTGCCCTCCCATCCAGCATAACTTCTCTGGACGGTTCTAACTTAGAATTTGTGGACAACTACAAATACCTAGGTGTCTGGTTAGACTGTAAACTCTCCTTCCAGACTCACATCAATCATCTCCAATCCAAAGTGAAATCTAGAATTGGCTTCCTATTTCGCAACAAAGCATCCTTCACTCATGCTGCCAAACATACCCTCGTAAAACTGACCATCCTACCAATCCTCGACTTCGGCGATGTCATTTACAAAATAGCCTCCAATACCCTACTCAACAAGCTGGATGCAGTCTATCACAGTGCCATCCGTTTTGTCACCAAAGCCCCATATACAACCCACCACTGCGATCTGTATGCTCTCGTTGGCTGGCCTTCACTTCATAATCGTCGCCAAACACATTGGCTCCAGGTCATCTACAAGACCCTGCTAGGTAAAGTCCCCCCTTATCTCCGCTCACTGGTCACCATAGCAGCACCCACCTGTAGCACGCGCTCCAGCAGGTATATCTCTCTGGTCACCCCTAAAGCCAACTCCTCCTTTGGTCGTCTCTCCTTCCAGTTCTCTGCTGCCAACGACTGGAACGAACTACAAAAATCTCTGAAATTGGAAACACTTATCTCCCTCACTAGCTTTAAGCACCAGCTGTCAGAGCAGCTCACAGATCTCTGCACCTGTACATAGCCCATCTATAATTTAGCCCAAACTACTACCTCTTCCCCTACTGTATTTATTTATTTTATTTATTTTGCTCCTTTGCACCATATTATTTATATTTGAACTTTGAACTTTCTTCAAACTACAAATCTACCATTCCAGTGTTTTTCTTGCTATACTTTATTTACTTTGCCACCATGGCATTTTTTTTTGCTTTTACCTCCCTTATCTCACATCATTTGCTCACATTGTATATAGTCAAAAAAAAAAATTCTACTGTATTATTGACTGTATGTTGTTTACTCCATGTGTAACTCTGTGTTGATGTATGTTGTCGAACTGCTTTGCTTTATCTTGGCCAGGTCGCAATTGTAAATGAGAACTTGTTCTCAACTTGCCTACCTGGTTAAATAAAGGTGAAATCAAAAAAAATCAAAAAATACATCTACACTACAGACATGGAAGCAATTATATTTCAAGGGATGCATCTCAGTAGTCTAAGATGTCTTCCTCTCCTCATCCCCTTTATCTACACTAATATAAAAACACTAGAGGCTCCTACAGACGTGGGATTGTGTGTCACAGGGACAATTGGTACTAAAGTGGGGTCAGTGTCAGTTGCTGTCATATTGCAAGTAGAGGAGAATGAGAGTTACTGAGAGATGATTGCCAGGTGGGTGATAGTGCTGCACAAAAAGAGAGAATGAGAAATGGCTCCACATCGGTGGTGCAAGCACTGAGTTACAATATAAAGTGCTTTGGACAGCAGAGAAGCGCTAGATACAGTCATACCAAATCATTACTATTAATCAGAATATGCTCCTGCAGACACTGGGTTTGTGTGCTGCAGTCTGATAGAGAGAGAGAGAGAGAGCGAGAGAGAGCAGCACAGATCTCTGAGAGGAGGATCAGTAGAGCCATCTATTATTCACATCCAGCGCAGCAGAGAGGAGGGGACGTGAGAGAGGAAAGGACGTGAGAGAGGAGGATGTGAGAGAGGGAAAAGACAGGGATAGAGAAAGGAAGAGGAAAAGAAAGGAACTGCTCCTCCCCTCCAGTCACACATCCACTGAGGGAGAACAGAGTGGAGAGATCTCAGAGCTGGACAGAGAGGGATGAGAGAAAGAGGGAGAGAGAAGGAGTGAGAGTCAGAGAGAAGAGGGGAGAAACTGAGATAGAGGCATGAGGCTTGACACCAGCTTCACCAGCCATGGGAATGACTTAGACAATGAACAGAAACTTAGAGGGAGGGAGGAAGGGGAAATGGGCTGTCAGTCTAATGACAGTGGGATGTTTAACCTACACTGTGTGGTAATATGGTGTGTCATACCATAGGTCTTGGGTAAAGCTGTGGGTGGTATCAGACATGTTGAAATGCAAAACAAAAAACATACATCACTAATTTGTTATGGCATCCGGTTTGAACAATAAAGTTGCTGGGCAGACACACTTGCTGGAGCACCTTAACAACAATTACCACTAAGCAACAAGCATCTACAGCGCATGTACAAGGTGTGTTTGTACTATTCAACAGTATATCTCTAAAACATTATGGAATCCTCAACTAATTTAAGGTATTATATTAGTTCCTGTACTAATATCAGTTCATCAGTTATGCGAGAGCATTAGCATCCACATATTTTTAGCTGGACCCACAGTCGAATTGTACTCATGCAAATACATGAAAACACTTCTATGCTATTTCGAACATGTCACACAAACCTCCAGACTTTTTCCTGGAAAAACACTGATGAATATAGTTTGGTTGAGTCAGCAAGTTGACGTTAGTGGGAAAAATACATTTCCATTTTAAAGCGCCATCTTTTCAGAGTATGGCGAGATAACATGAATATGTTAATACACATATGGAATGAATCTAGACTAGATTCATTTCGCTCAAACAGACTTGGGAAGATGTAGCGACTACTTTCACACATGATATCCCACTGGGCCCACACAATGAAATTATGTTGAACCCACGTGGAGAAAGAAAGAAATAGAGAGAGAGAGAGAAGGGGAAAAAACTGAGATAGAGTGGGAGGATGAAAGACGAAAAATTACTATTGAGGCATGAGGCTTGACACCCGCTTCACCAACCATGGAAATGACTAAGACTCATGATTCCCTAAGTTCCATCTGGCAAACAGAAACTTAGAGGGAGGGAGGGGAATCTGGAGACAAGTTTCCTGTCGTGTTGACGTTCCTCTTACTACAGTATGACTATGGTGTAATTGTAATAACTATAGAGTACTGTGTAATATGGATGCCATACTAGCTCTTGGGTAATGTTTGGTGTGTTGTATTGTACATGGTGATACGCATAAAGACAAAACATTCATCATACATTTGTTATGGGTTGTAGTTTGAACAAGAAAGTTTGCTAGGGATAGTCTAAGTTGCTGGAGCACATTATGCACAATTGAGAGCATCCTGTTGGGCTGTATCACTGCCTGGTAGGCAACTGCACCGCCCGCAACCGCAGGGCTCTCCAGAGGCTGGTGCGGTATGCCCAACGCACTGCCTGCCCTCAAGGTCACCTACAGCACCCGATGTCACAGGAAGGCCAAAAAGATCATCAAGGACATCAACC